>NC_142593.1:11520763-11824194 GCF_965207765.1 Zootoca vivipara | reverse complement strand
AGCCTTACCAATGGGGCTGGAGCTCACAGCTACATGTTTTCCTCCAGAGCATCTTAATGTTTCCAAGTGGTCGGGCACTGCTCACTTCCTTTAAAGGTAAAGGTAAAGGGACCCCTGACCATTAGGTCCAGTCGTGACCGACTCTGGGGTTGCGCGCTCATCTCGCATTATTGGCCGAGGGAGCCGGCGTATAGCTTCCAGGTCATGTGGCCAGCATGACAAAGCCGCTTCTGGCAAACCAGAGCAGCACACGGAAACGCCGTTTACCTTCCTGCTGTAGCGGTTCCTATTTATCTACTTGCATTTTGACGTGCTTTCGAACTGCTAGGTTGGCTCACTTCCTTTACTAAAGCTCATATTTGCTTTAGGGTCCCATGTAATACAAACACCTCTCTTCTGAAGGTAATTGTTGCAAAAGTGATTTTAACCCTCATTTCTTTCTGTCCTATTAACGCATGACCTCGTATGACCTGGCATGAAACTCCGGTTGTAATTACTGATGTAATGACTTAGTGTTTTTTTTATTATTATTCTCTGCAGCCGTGCCCCGTTAGATGTTTCCCTTTACATGGGCCTTTTAGCGTGAATTTGTTTGATCCCTCTTCTAGAAGAGGCTCATCCATATTTCCAATTCATTTGCCAAAGTATTTGGAAGCACAGAGATGGGTGGAAAGATTTTGATTTTCCATGCTTTAAAGCTGACAACAATATTTTGCTCGGGATGTAGTTTGTTTTGGCTACCGTAGGCTTAAACCATGCCAAGAGCTTTAGTTAGTAGTGAGGGCGTGTGGCGGTGTCTCATTTGGTCTGGAAGATGTCCAAAACATTTCAATAATCAGGTGCTTGGAAAAGGAAACTGTTTACAAAAGGTGACATTGAGCTAAATGGTGGATAGAGAGAATTTGAATAACGAGGAGTTTTATGTAATAGAGCTTCAATGACATCTGCAAATGGTATAGCATCTCAGCTAGGAATGATCTGCCTTTGCTCTTAAATTTTGGAGACGTATAAACCACTTAACAGTCTGCTCCTGTGTGTGCCTACTCAAACGTAATCCCATTAGGTTCAGTGGGACTTACTCCCAGGTAAGTGAGGACACGATTGCCATCTAAATAAGTGTTCCAGTTATCTCTGCCACCTAAGCTGCTCTTTTGATTTAGGAAGTGTTCTGTTTTAATAATAGTGTAAAAGAGGAGGTTTAGAGATGTTTGTGGGGGTATCTGTCATTGTTAAAGATGGACTTTCCTATTAACTGAGTAAGTTTTGATCTTCAGACTTCATCCTTGTTTCTTCCATAGATGTCAAACTCATGTTCTGTTTGCTTTATTAGCTTTTTAAGATAAATAGCTCCTTTGAAACAGGATTGCATTCTCTCTCTCTGTGTGTGTGTGTGTTTATTCAGCATCCTAAACAGTGGCCTCATCTAATGACTTTGCCCCAGCTATGATTGATGTTTGTCAGACACTGATGAAGTGGCAAAATAACTTGTTTAAAAATGCCACTCCTGGGACATTAGTAACTTTGGGAAAAATGCCGTCGTGTGGCCTGTAGGTCCTATGTTCCAGGAGAACTGAGCCTGGGGTGGGACAATATGTGGTCTCCAAGAAGCTGATTAAATGGGACTGGGCAAGAAGCTCTGAAGACTTCGGAGAGGAATAGCTTGTTTCTTTTTCATTTCCACTTGGCCATAACTTGAAGTGAAAGGCTACTCCCATCATAGCTCGGTGACTTCAGGCGTTTGCTGTTGTTGCTGTTTGTCAGCCTGTCAGTGCATTTCACAGTACTGTGAAAATGGCATCCACAGCAGTTGAGTTTTTGAAGAGTTTGCAGTCAAAAAATTGTCCATTAGATCAGACAACAGCAGACACTTCTCTCTCCAGCTCTTGTCTGGCTGATGACAGATACTTTATCAGTTCTCACTGCTAGTACAAATCTTCCTGGAACATGCTCAACCCTTTGATCAGACCACAAATTTGATGTATTTTAATGTTTCATGGAAGCCGCCCAGAGTGGCAGAGGAAGTCCAGCCAGATGGTTGGGGTATAAATAAATTATTGTTATTATTATTATTATTATTATTATTATTATTATTATTATTATTATTATTACATCATCTGCTTCACTACCGCTCAGGGTCCTATTTGGAATTGCACGAATCGTTATTAAACAGCAAATATCACCCATGGTGGGCCTGTTCAGGATTGGGGTTGTGGCATCCTGGAAGACATAGCTTCAGGGCCATTTCTTAAATATCTCTAATGTCCACAATATTTAGTTTATCCAGAATTTACTCTGCTAGAGCTTCAGCCAAGGGGACAGCGGAAGAAGATCACTGAGATGCTTGAGATGCAAAAAGCTTCAAATATTAATAATAAATTGACTTGTGTGTTTCTTTAAATCTTCAATGTTCTCGTCAGACGAAGCACTGAGCAGGAAAAAGAAAGCGAATTGCCTCACTGTTGATGTCAGACTTGACACCAACACACACACACACACACACACACACACTCATACACTCATTTCAGTCTCAGATGAGTTGTTGATGCAGCAATTGAGACATTCAAGGGAACCAGAGAACGGTGACTGTTTTTGTCAACGGCTCATTTTGACTCACCTTCCAAATATGCAGAAACCGCTCTGCCTCAGTATGACGTAGTTCACTTCTGTGTTGATGGCTTTATCGTATATTTATACCCTTTATTTTTATTTAGCTGCTGTACACTGCTAAGAGAGTTCATAATAATAATAATAATAATAATAATAATAATAATAATAAAACATTGTACAGTGGCAAATAGTCAAACCTCTCCAACAACTCTGTACTGCATTACGCTATCACATACAGCACTTTGCATCGACAAACTTCACAGGCATATTCGGTATAGTCCCTATATTTTCACTATGATGTAGCTTTTATTGTTACAGCATTAGAGATGGACTAAATGATGTCAGGAGTCCCCTCCGACCCTCTGATTTCCTGTAGATCTATGGGATCTGAAAAAGAGGAGGGTTACTACAATGATCAAATCACTTTTGTGTTTTTAAATAAATGGGCCTGGCCAGGTCTGCTAATTGTAGAAATTGATGGGTCATCTATTTCTCGTCCATGTCAAGTTTACCTCAGCTTATTTATAAACCTGTTTCATCTAAGTTTTTGCATTAATCTGAGCATATTTTTAAAAGAAATGTGTCCAAAATAAATAAATGCATATTTAAATATGAACCGTACTTACATACAAATGTTATCACAAAATATGTATTTAAATCATATTTTATCTAAGTAGTCTGGTATTTTTTGACCCGAGAACTGTAACATGCAGGGATGAAAACTTCCCTAACTGAATGGATGTTAATCATGGGATGTTAATCCCATGGTCAGAACGTATGGGTCAGGGTGGTTTCCTGTTTGCCCTGCCACTTCCCCCAGGAAAACCTGCTCTTTACTGCTGAATCGGAACAAACGTCAATCCATGGAAAACCCAATTGACGTTTGCTCCGATTCAAGTCTGTTCGTTGTTTATATGCAAGTTCTTCATATGTTGTGAGTTTGTATAAGTCTTCAATCCAATCATAGAAGGGAGCTGCATTTTATTTTCCCAATTCATCAGTACCAGTCTTTTTGCTGTGGTAGGGGCACAGAGAGTCCACTCATATTGTCCTTTTGTAAGGTGCCATGTGCTGAGTATATAATTCAAGAGGATATTTTGCTCTGTAAATGTAAGGTTGTTCCATACAGGTCTGTATGTATAGTTTCTGTTACATTCTGCCAAAAATCTTTCAATATAGGACAATGAAAAAACATGTCTTAGAGAAGCATTATCCCTATTGCATCTCCAACATTTAGACACCTTAGCCCATTTTCAAACAAACGTAATGGGGACCAGTATATTCTAAATGTTATTTTTTGTTGTATGTGCATTTAACTTGTGTGCAGTTAGCTTTACGCACATCACAAAAACAAAGGAAAAAAGGGGTTGAAAGAGAACAGCCATCTAGGGGAAGAAGACTTTGGCAATTCCACCCGCCATTGAACGCAGTGGTTGTTTTTATTTTGCTCCACTTGATTTTGGCTTTAGGCACGATCCCCAGAACATAGTGCATGTGGATGTTGCAGGATTACTATACAACAGCAGAGAAGGGGAGCAAAGCAACCACAGTCTACTCTCTGGGAGCCCACACCTTTGCATGTTCGTGCTAAGCCATAGTTCCCTCGTTGCGAGAAGCCAAGTTGCAGGGAACTAGGCAGAGGGCCTTCTCGGTAGTGGCACCCGCCCTGTGGAACGCCCTCCCAACAGATGTCAGAGAGGAAAACAACTACCAGACTTTTAGAAGACATCTGAAGGCAGCCCTGTTCAGGGAGACTTTTAATGTTTAATAGATTACTGTGTTTTATTTTTCTGTTGGAAGCCGCCCAGAGTGGCTGGGGAAACCCAGCCAGATGGGCGGGGTAGAAATAATAAATTATTATTATTATTATTATTATTATTATTATTATTATTATTATTATTGTGTGAACCAAGCTGTTGTGTGTCGCGATGATCCACTGAAATAGCAGTTGGGATTCCCTAACGTTAGCATTTATTTGCTGGTAAAGAGGAACCTGGGGTGTGTTGGGAACTTGCTTTGGAGGAAAGAGACAAATCATATGTTTTAAGACAATAAATAAATTGATGATGATGTGTTATAGCTATGGTGAGCCTTAGGATCAGGCCGTTATTTAATATGCATTTGTTGAGTGGATTTTAAAAAATCACTACATCGCTACTGGAAATGCTGTGTATGTCATATGTGTTTGCTTAGCATAAGACACCCTGCCAGGAATGCTAAATAGGCTGTTGTGTTTACAACTCTCTGAGATGGAAGGAGATCAAAAACCGAAAATAGCTGCAAGTTGTACAGTATTTGAAGAAGCTTAATGTACTTTCTGCCTATTTTGAATCAAGATCAGTATGAAAAGCAAAGGAATGGAAATCGGAACAGTGTGGCTTTCATAATTTTTTGGTTCTCTGTTGAGGTCAGGCCAGGAACAGACCAAAATATAGTTGCTAGGGATGGGCGCGTTTTTGCTGAAATGGGTCAAAAGGGCGCAATCCTAATTTCCTCTGGCTTCCCTGTAAAAAGACACAATTTCTGCCTCTTGTGTTTATTTTCTCTTGGGAAACTTTTGTTTGGCTTGCAAAAATACTGTGCAGAGCGCTCTCTTAAGAAGTGAAAGCCAAAATACCTGGGGTGCTCAGTGTTCTGTACTTGTGTTTTGCATGTTTAGCTTAGCTTTATGGTGCAATGACATCTTACAAATGAGCACGTTGCATTTCGTCTAGTGGCATGGAATGAAGGACTCCTCATCAGAAACTGTTCAGGATGAGGCCGATGAGTACTTCACAGGAACATAAAGCTGTGGTGAAGTCTGGGGAAGTTTACATGTGTCAGCTGTGCTCATAGATTTGGCTGAAAGTATGGAATTTGGAAATGGGACCAGCTCCCCATTGCATACACACATTTATGGAGCTCCCTGTCTCTCTGTGTGTGTTTGTGTAAATAGCCTTTCATGAGCCCTTTTTGGGTGTTAACTCCCCACCCCTGGAATGTCTGTAGGAAAGCTATAGGTAGGGAGGCTCCCCTTAGATGTTTGATGCTGAATGTACACAGATTTGGGGCCGAACCTGCCTCCCGCATGCACATTTGTTATATACTATTTTCAAAATAATTGTTGTTTGTACCCTGTCCATCTGGCTGGGTTTCCATTAAAAACATGATCAAACATCAAACATTAAAAACTTCCCTAAACAGGGCTGCCTTCAGATGTCTTCAAAAAGTCAGGTAGTTGTTTGTTTCTGTGACATCTGGTGGGAGGGCGTTCCATAGGGCGGGCGCCACTAGGGTCGTCTTACGATTATCTGGCGCCAAGTTGCAGGGATCCCTCAGGCACCCCCCACCCCCACCCCATGTTTCCCTCTGGGTGGGCAGCACCTCTCCCTCTGGCCCCTCTGCAGCCCACCTTGCTCCCCCCCCCATGTATGGCGTGCCTTCTGCTTCTTGCCCACCATGGGCAGGACTGGCGACGGCGATGCCAGACTTGCATTCCGCCAGACAGGGCCAGGCACGGCGGGCAGCCAGAGGGGGCGGCCCAACAGGCGGGGACGCTGCCAGCTGTGCTCCGCCTCCGCCTGCTTGGCAGAAGAGGCTGCGCGGCGCTGCCGTCCAGGGAGCCCTGGCTGCTGCGCCGATGGGAGGCTCGCAGCCGGCTTCCCTGCAACGGCGCCTGCAGCCCGAGAAGAGGCGGGCAAGGGTGGGGCTGCCAGCGGGGCTTGAAGCGGCTCCTCCGGCAGGAAGGAGGCTCCGGGCGCGGCACAGCATGGCGGAGGCACCCTCCAGAACTTGATGCCGTGGCGCCTTGCACCAGTAGCCTCTATGGCTACGACGCCCCTGGGTGCCACCACGGAGAAGGCCTTCTGCCTGGTTCCCTGTAACCTCACCTTCTTGCAGTGAGGGAACCACCATAAGGACCTCGGAGCTGGACCTCATTGTCTGGGCTGTACGATGGGGGTGGAGACGCTCTTTCAGATATACTGGAATGTCCGTAGGAAAGCTATAGGTGGGGAGGCTCCCCTTAGATATTTGAATGTGCAGAGATTTGGGGTGAAATGTGCCTCCTGCGTGCACATTCGTTCTACAGAAATAAATAGCCTATATCTGAAAAGGGCTATAGTCTATAACAGGGATGGGCCTACAGAATTTGCTTGACTACAGCACCCATCAATCCTGACCATTGACCATGCTGACTAGGGCTGCTGGGAATTGAAGTACAACCACCTTTGGAGATTCTCTATCTGTGTTCTATAAGGATGGAGATTTTGATATCATCCCTAAGGTATCTTAATATGGACTTTGGGGGATAGGGGTTCCGTCTGTCCGTTCCCCACAATCTGCACAGAAGCAGTGGCCTGTGCTAATCTCTTAATAATGGCGGACAATAGTACTTGTGAGTTGGGGCAATCCTGTGTTTTGGATGGAGGGGAGGTTGTAGTCTCTGCCTGCCCCTCCAAACGCTGGGGTATCCCATTAAAGAGATCTGGGGGGAATGGCCATGTCCGCGTGCCCAGGCAGGGCCACGGCCAAAGATGGCAGTCCCTGCAGGGGTCGCCCTATTTGATGTAAGTCTTAGGAACCCCCGCCTGGATTGACCATGCGTCACTTCCAGTGGGCGGGCCAGAAGTATCTGGAGTGCCCCATGCCCAAGCCAAACCTCTTTCACCTGTTTTCAATAAAGCTGTGGCCTGTTTTGACCCCAAACCAGTCTTATTGGTCTCTTATTTATATGGGTTGGGGCAGGGGTCCCCAAACTAAGGCCCGGAGGCTGGATGCGGCCCAATCGCCTTCTAAATCCGGCCCGCGGACGGTCCGGGAATCAGCATGTTTTTACATGAGTAGAATGTGTTATTTTATTTAAAATGCATCTTTGGGTTATTTGTGGGGCTGCCTGGTGTTTTTACATGAGTAGAATGTGTCCTTATAATTAAAATGCATCTCTGGGTTATTTGTGAGGCATAGGAATTCATTCAATATTTTTTTTTTCCAAAATATAGTCCGGCCCCCCACAAGGTCTGAGGGACAGTGGACCGGCCCCCTGCTGAAAAAGTTTGCTGACCCCTGGGTTGGGGTATGGGAAGCCCAATGCCTTGTTCTGCAACACCCATCAATCGTGACTATTGACCATGCTGACTAGGACTGCTGGGAATGGAAGTACAACCATCTTTGGAGGTTCTCTACCTGTGGTCTATAAGAAGGGAGCTCTTCATCATCCATAAGGCATCTTAATATGGGCTTTGGGGGACAGGGGTTCAGTCTGTCGGTTCCCCGCAATCTACACAGAAACAGTGGCCTGTGCTAATCTCTTAATAACGGCAGACAAGGGTACTTGTGTGGTCTTCGGTGCGGACGGCACAATTCATCAAGTGAAAGGATGCTCTGAACCTGGCCTCGTGGCACTTCTGGCTTCCAACGTTTGCTTCCCATTACGGTGCCGAATCAAGAGCACTGGATGGCAAGTTGTGCGCTCCTTGTTTCTGTGCATGTTCAGGGGAGTGCTGGGAGGGAGCACCGAATCTGGGACTAGGTGCAGAAGCAACATCAACATATGAAACTGGCAGTAGCAGCATGAGGGGGGCGGAATTATGAAAGGTGGCACAGAAGGGGCAATATGTATTTCTAGGTGGGGAATAAAGAAAAAGAACAGTTCAGAAATGGACAGGGCAAGTGAAGGAAGCTCCTTGTGTTTGTGCCCCTGCCTGCCCCCCAGCACCATCTATGGGAACTAAATGCAGAATCTCTGTTTCCATGTTGTCTGTGCTAGCCTATGGGAAGACAAGTCCAGGGTTTATGATGAAAATAAAACTCTTCTGTCTTCTTCTGATAAGAAAGGCTTAACATAAAAGTCAGTGGTGAAGTTTGCAACTGAATAGTTTCATTCCTCTGTACAATGCCACAAGGCACAAACAGTAATCTTATGCAATAAGAAAGGATAATAATCCTTTCTTTGGTTTCCCTTTGAAGGCCGATGTCCTCAACAGGAATGGTTAGTTCATGGGATCATCGCTAAAGCTCTGGTGTTTCTCGTCGAAATATAATTTGTAAAGTGGCAGCAGCTAATTATTCTCTGAATTTGGCCTTGGTTGTGGAATTTTACAAAGGAGGTTTTATGGGACTCTAAGCTATTGCAACACCCCGCCCTGTGCTTTGTGCAGTATTTCCTTGTAAAATGTTCAATTCCTTTCGAAAATTCCTGGCTCCATTACTAGGACTTTAGAAGGTGGTTTGCCCCTGCAAAATGGAGATGAAATGTGTATTATTGTAGGATGTATGGTTTCAAAAACACTCCCTTTGTATTGTCATTGGGTTTTCCAGAAGTTGCTGCAACCCCTGGTGACCTCACCCCAAAAAATATTTCCATTAAAAAGAATAATACATGAGCCATCTTTTATCAGTCTGCGGTGATGGAAATAGCAGAACATATTAACATGCTGAAAAAGGCAGACAGATATCGTTGACAAGAGATATAAGATCCATATACGTTGGGCAGAAATGTAGTATTCAGATTTCTCTGCTGGTATCTCTCAGAGACATCAACGATCAGGCTTTGTGCTGCTGGGCAGAGTCTCCAACATATTATTAGTCAATTTAGCATTTCAGCAAGCTCTGAAGTGTCTGAAATAGTTGAGGGATTGGGGCTACGACAGAAATAGATAAGACCTTTGGATAAAACAGCTTAGCTGAGTTTAAGAAAATCTCCATAGGGTTTAAGAAAATGTTGATGTCATAGAATTGGTAGTTCTACCAACATTCTTCTGGAGTAACATCTATGGTAAAACTATAACCACATCCCAGTTACAACCGCTTCCTGACCTCCTCTACTACAGACCGAGGCAAATCTTTCTTGAATGATGATGTGAATCGAGCCAGTTAAAACACTGCAGTAGATAGAAGCAACAAAATGGGATCGGGGATATTTTGTAGTCTTATCTCTCTGTACGCAACTGAACTACAGTAAGTCTGGAGCCTCTGGCACATCAGGCAAGGATTTAGCTCATGAGTCATCCATGAGAATTTTCTCAAGGAGGGGATTACTGGACAACCTACTACAAGACTTGCAAGAAAGAGCTTGAGTTGCAATAGACCAGAGCAAATCACGTGACAAGGCAGGGCAAGGGGGAGAAATTCACTTTGGTTGGAATTTTTAAATTCAAACCTATCCAGTTTGCACTTTCCGAAATAATATGTGAACAGGAAGACAGCTGATGGTTCCCTGTTATTGAGTTGGTTGACGAATGGAGAACTGGTGACTTCTTCAAGTCTGACCCATCAACTCCCATCAACAGTGAGAAATGTTGAGTCTGTCCTTTGATGAGTTGTTGATAGCAGCTGCTTTCGGCCTGAATAATCTGAGGTGGTTAATCTCTTGAGCCGGTTAGTGCCCAGAATAAGTTTTTTTAAAAAATAAAATAAAAATAAAATCATTTGTTATTGTATTGTGATGATCTTCTTTGGCGATCACTCGTAGCCTAGTAAGATTGTCTTCCATGCACTGGCAAACTAATGCTATACAAATTGAACCATGGAAAGAGAAGGGAAATCGTTGATGCTTAAGGTTGTTGAGTGAATATTTTAAACTGTAAATTAGAAAACTTAATAAAAAATGATACACAAAAGAAAAAAGAGAAGCTGACCAACTGCAGAAGGTGTGGCAGACTTTTCCAGTTGGCCCGTAATGACATCCTTTGTATTCCTCATCATTAATGAGCTAATGCAAATGATCGGTCTCTGCTCAACAGGTATGTTAAGTTGGAAACACTAGGAGCGTGTCCTGCTGACAGGTGGTTTGTCCCAGAGTTTCTAGTACACTGTGTACTGACTAAGGACAGCTTATACAGAGAGAGAGAGAAATGTCTAGACTAGCCTCAGAGTACAGTGGCCTCAGCATTTCTTTCCTGCTTCCTGGTCAGAGCCCTAAACATTGTGAAACAGCCTGGGTGTTTAGACTGCAATTCCGAGTGCATGAACTTGAAAGTAAGTTTCACTGAAATCTGTAGGTCTTCTGGGCAAATATGTCTGCGATCAGGGCGACTTCTTTCCCCACATCTTCTTCCTACACAATATTGTTGAAAACGTAATCTTTGGTTTCCGCGTCACTAGAGATTGCTGCAGGAAGCTTTTCTTGCTATTCTTAGGTTTTGCAAAGCTGAACTACCTATGCGGGCATGCTTCTTAACTCCTGGTCTGAAGCCACATTCCTTTCTTCCTTTCTTTTTGACATCTTTATTGAACGTTAAAAAAGTACATAATTGTATGTGCACTAAACATGGCGAGACATAAATAAAAGAGAAAGGGGGGGGGAGAGACACAGCACCCGTGTAGAAGGGGAAATAAAGGGGGGACAGACCCAAAACTGTATACTTTACAAAGTTGTTATTGTACTTCATCATATCTTAACCTATTACAGTATTTGTAAGACTGGATTCCAAATGTCATTGAATTTGTCCATGGCAAGTCTGTGTTTATATGCAAGTTGTTCATATGTGTAAGTGTTCAATGCAATCGTAGAAGCGAGCCGTATTTTTATTTTTCCAGTTCATCAGTAGCACTCTTTTTGCTGTGGTAAGGGCACGGAGAGTCCAGTCGTGTTGTCCTTTTGTAAGGTTCCATGTACTGGGTATATCATTCAAGAGGATATTTTGCTCTGTAAATGTAAGGTTATTCCGTACAGTTTTGTCGAAGGTTTCAGTTACCTCCTGCCAAAAATCTTTATCTCTAGCACACATTCCTCGACAACTCGTCTGTGCCCTTTCCAGGTACACAAAGATGTGTGTGGTACATCCAGGATTACAGCCTGAGTCAAAAAAGAACAGTTTGGTCTTGGAAAAGACACAGCAAACTTGCAGCAGAAAGAAAGCGGCAACAGCATTCTTGCCATGATAATGGTCTCAAAGTGTACCTTCTGAAAGATACATAACACTTTCCCTTGGGAATTCCAGACTTGGTCTCCATCACAGCAAAAGCACAATGTACAGTTATTTGCATTTTCCAGCAGTACAATTGTCAAATGCCCATTAGTTCAAGAGGAGGAGCTCATAATTCATAATTCTCACAGAATGCAATGCCTGGACTTTGTTTCTACTGTAAGTAACACAAAGTCCTTTGTCATGCTGGATGAAAAACAACAAAAAGTTCTGCGGCATCTTAATGGTAGCACAATTGTTATGGCGTCTACACCTTTGCAAAGGATCCATCATGAATCTCTGGCTGACTGTGGCAACAAATGGTTTGAGTAAATCTGGACTAAAATTATATATGGTGGTTGCATAAATTCACCTTAAGTGCACATTCTCCTATTTCTTTGATGGGTTCCTCATTTGTTTGGCGGATCAGCTCACAGGAATAAAAGAGGTACGACAAAATAGAGGTGGTATCTGCAAATCTGAGGTGGTGAGTTTTAGCAGTGTGTGTGTAACGTCTGCTCATTTACTGTACAATTTAAAAACTTGAGGTTGAGGGAACGCGTGAACCCCATAAACAGGATGGCCATGTACTTTGCAGTTTGAAGGGCTTTCCTATACTGGGGGGGGGGGGGCTATATTTGAAAGGCTGTCGGGTCCAAGTCCAGTTTATAGAAAACAACAGTAGGAAGGTGCAGGTCACATTTTATCCGAAAACCCAACGTTTGTTCAATTCACTCCAAAGCGCTGCCAAAGACCTGCAAATTGCCCCCTGCAACATTGGGCAGTGCAAACGTTGCATTTCCAGGTAGGCCAAAAAATGAGCCCTCAGCACCCTAACCTGCAGGTGTTGCAGTCCTTTGTTGCCAGCCAACAAACTGAATCTTAAGGGTGTACTTGCCTGGAGGTTGAGTCTGTATAAAAGGTCCAGTCCAGTCCTAAGTTCAGGAGTATCTCAGTTTATGTAGTCAGATGATCTGGGGGTCAAGAAAGCCGAGGTTGCAAGGATTCAGAAAGCAAGAACAGGCACCCCCAACCTGTGGCCCTCTAGATGTTTTGGCCTACAACTCCCATGATCCCTAGCTAACAGGACCAGTGGTCAGGGATGATGGGAATTGTAGTCCAAAACATCTGGAGAGCCGAAGGTTGGGGTGCCTGAGCAAGAAGCAGCAAGGTCTGCTCAGGAACAAATGTAGATCTCAGCAACTGACTGAGGCTGGAAACCCTGCTTAAGAAAGCTGGAGCCAGCTAGTTCTCATCAGGAGCAAGAGGGCTGCTCAGCAACAGGTGGAGTCACTTTGCCTTCTGCTCCTTCAGGCTGCTGCTCAGCGGGTGAAGCCGACTCCAACATAGCTGTCAACCCCCAGATTTGAAGAGAAGGAATTCTATAGGGCTGTCAACTCCCAGATATGAAAGTAAGGGCACTGAATAAGGGAATTTCCTGCAAAAAATGGGAAAGTTGACAGCACTGGGCTCCAAGCCCATGACAGGAGGGCCAGGGTTTTGCTGAAAACTCAATGTCATCCAGTTCACTCAAAAGTGGTGCCAAACACCGGCAAAAGGTCCACTGCAACATTTGGCAGTGAAAATCCCACGTTTCAGGAGCTCCACAAGAAAACCTTGGAGCCCTAACCAGCGATTTCACAATTTTGCTGAACCCCCGATGTTGTCTGATTCAGGGCCGGCCCTAGGGTCAGGCTGGGTGGCGCAGGGCGCCGGGCCGCCAGGGGTCCGCCATGATGTTGCACCTGCGGCAGCCGCGCTGCACGCTGCACCCACCCACCCGCCGCACGGAGAAACGGGGTGGGGGGCACCGGAGGGATCGTCGCACCACAGCGCCAGGGCGCCTGATATGCTTAAGATTGCCCTGGTCTGATTCACTCCAAAGCGGCCCAAAACACCTGCAAAGACCTCCTGCAAAGTTTGGCGGTGAAACCCTAAGACGCCCCACAAAATGACCTGTCAGCACTCTAACCCACTAGGTCACAGTTTTGCCAAAAACCCGACATCATACAATTCGCTCCAAAGTGACACGGAACAACGGCAAAGGTACTCCTGCAATGTTTGGCAGCAAAAACCCCACATTTCATGGCAGCCCACAGAATGCACCCTCGGTTTCCTAACCCGCAGAGTCACGTCATACGATTCACTGCAAAGCCTTGAACTTGCCCACCAATAGTTGCCACTAAGAAGTGATGCACATTTCTATTTAAGTTACAGGTAGGTTGCCATGTTGGTCCGCCGTAGTCGAAACAAAATAAAAAAATTCCTTCCAGTAGCACCTTAGAGACCAACTAAGTTTGTCATTGGTATGAGCTTTTGTGTGCATGCACACTTCCTCTGAAGAACCAAAGTATGAAAATAGCACTACAGTATACTATTCTCTCTCTCTCCCTCTCTCATATCCTGAAACAAAAACATGTAAATATATCAGAAGATGGCACATTGGTTGAATCCCAATCTACTTAATCTAGCATTTCGCTGTTAGTAGACCCTCAGCCTAAACTGTCTATGATGGCTAATGACAAGCTGCTGCTTCTAAGCTATTTTGGAAGGCCTTCAGACCGGGGACTTTTGAACCATCCAGAAATCCATTTGAGTGAGCTCTGCTTATTTGCATCATTTAAGAACTAGGGCAGTCCAGACTGAAATGGAGAGACAGTCAACAGACTCGCCCAGGTGAAGCTTTCACAACACTGCTTTTAATCAAAGCCTAATTGCTGCTCATTAAGTGAATCCAAAAGCACTGGCTGATGTAATATGCTAGCAGACTTGAGAACAGAAACCTTCTGCGATCACAGCAGATCCAGAATGAGAAGGACATGGGCATATTTCCCTGTGTTTCTCAGAGCCATGCTTGACACGGGCCCTCCAGATGTAGCTGGATTACAACTCCCATGACCATTGGCTCTGGTGATAGGGCTGACATATGTCCAGGAATTCCTGGACGTGTCCTCTTTGGGGGGGTCCTGACACGGGTGGCGCTGTTGTCTAAACCACTGAGCCTCTTGGGCTTGCCAATCGGAAAGGTTGGCAGTTCGAATTCGTGCGATGGGGTGAGCTCCCGTTGCTCTGTTCCAGCTCCTGCCAATCTAGGTACCGCTGCAGTGGGAAGGTCAACAGCATTTCCCTGTGCTCTGGTTTCCGTCACAGTGTTCCTTTGCACCTGGAGTGGTTTAGTCCTGCTGGCCAGATGACCCGGAAAGCTGTCTGTTGACAAATGCCAGCTCCCTCGGCCTGAAGCAAGATGAGCGCCACAACCCCATAGTCGCCTTTGACTGGATTTAACAGCCCAGGGGTCCTTTACCTTTACCTTTTTTTAGTACTTGGGCATCTTTAGCCTAGTTCTCATTTGTCACTCATTTGGAGGGGCGTTACTTGAGTACTGAGGGGTGTGGTCCTGCCCCTAGTATCAGGCATGCTGCCTGGCCATATCTGCCCTGTTTGTGTCGCTGTCTGCAAGGAAAAAGACTTTCCTCGTTTTAGTGTAATGTTAGTATTATTTCAATTTATTACCTGCCGTTCGCTGTAAGGTCCCAGTGTATTTAAGAGTTTATTATGCCACTATTCACCAGTAGGCCCCAGAGGTGTTTACATTGGCAAAAAGAATTAAACAGTACAATAGAATTCAAATCAAATATAATTAAAACAATTCCTTGACTCCAACACAAAGAAGAATATTTTAAACGGCACCACTGAGTTGTTAATCAATTCTGCACAAATCCGGCCGTAAAAAGCTAACAGTTTGTTTCCTCAGCTGAAAGAGGTTTGCCTTAACCTCTTTTCTAAAAGCGCATAATGAAGAGGTCAGATGTACCTCAGTAGAATGGGAGGGACTATGAAGCCCTTCCCTAGGTCCCCATGCTATATATTGATTATACTTGTCATCCACCTGCATCAGATACCATGTCAAACCATCCATTGACATCAAAAAATTATTGACAATGGCAGCAAATCACTTTACTCTTACTATGAGTCTTCTTCTGGTAGGTCCGAACAAGAGATGTCAGAAGGTATCCCATTTGGTTCTGCTTCCTATTCATTGCATGTGGCACTGTTTCCTTTCCACTGTGATTCATTTCCCACCCCCCAAAAAACCATCGTTTGGCATGCTGCCTGCGGTGGTGACACAAAAACAGAGATGATGGGCTAATGCTGCCAATTTCTTCAAAAGTCCAAAATAAAACAAGCAGCACGCAAAGGCACCAAATTCAATCAAGTTTCAATCAAGTATTATTAATCCAAAGAGAAAACAATAAGAGAACCATATACAAGTGCTGACACAAGAGCCAAAATCAAACGTTAAACAGATAGCATGTACAAATTAAAGGCAAACCAGTCTTTATAGTCTTTGAGGCTATCTAGCGGTCAGCAAGTGGCAGCAGGTCGAACGAGGTGTCAATGGTAGTAGACAGGCTGCCGGCGTTTTTTTGCCTGTTTCGCCCATATGACGGGCTTCTTCAGTAGTTCTCCTTGTACTTTTATGTTTAGTACATTCACTGGTGGTATAAACCAGGTCTTATTAGTATTCGAATTAAGACACTAATATACATATAAACAGAACAAATATCAGAAACAGTACTTACAATTTGTATGAAACCACTTATCTTGGCTTAGGCCACAATGCTCAGGTGTTTTTTCAAAAGGTTCTCTCATTTACATATCCACTGGTAATACAAATCAAATTCTAATTATTGTTTGAAATAATACAGTAATACAATTTCTAAAATACATGTACACATAAAGAGATACTTACATTTCTTGTATTCAGAGTATTTTTGGTTTGAGCATGTATTGACTAAGCAAATATCCTGTGTTTGGAGCACACTTACATACAAAAAGTTGGTTCACAGGTGATAATAATTAAAGATGACAATTGGGAGGGGGCAGAAGAATGTGAGTACTGATAACACTTACAGTATCTCTATGATTACTGTATGTTATACTGCTGGTGTGTTCGTTTAAATGAATACAGAAAGGTCAAGATCTGAGTTTAAACCGTCCGGTTGTAATGTCTTAAACATAAAAATCAATTTAGTTTCTTGTTGTCTCAATATTTTTAGGATATCCTGCTTGTGGTATTTCTTGGGTGTGTACTGCCATAAGCCAAAAAACATTAAATCGGAGTCACTGTGTTTCATTTGTAAAAAATGAGGTGTAAGAGGGGCTTCCATCACTTTATTGCGGATGCGTGATCTGTGTTCTCCTATACGTACCTTTAGTGCCCGCGTGGTGCTGCCTACATACAGTTTGTTGCAAGGGCACCGTATGCAATAAACTACGTTCTTGGAGTTGCATGTGGTCATGGAGTTGATTTTAAAAGTGAACTGCATATGTTCACTTTTTATTTCTTTTACTTGTAAACAAGTAAAAGAAATAAAAAGTGAACATATGCAGTTCACTTTTAAAATCAACTCCATGACCACATGCAACTTCAAGAACGTAGTTTATTGCATACGGTGCCCTTGCAACAAACTGTATGTAGGCAGCACCACGCGGGCACTAAAGGTACGTATAGGAGAACACAGATCACGCATCCGCAATAAAGTGATGGAAGCCCCTCTTACACCTCATTTTTTACAAATGAAACACAGTGACTCCGATTTAATGTTTTTTGGCTTATGGCAGTACACACCCAAGAAATACCACAAGCAGGATATCCTAAAAATATTGAGACAACAAGAAACTAAATTGATTTTTATGTTTAAGACATTACAACCGGACGGTTTAAACTCAGATCTTGACCTTTCTGTATTCATTTAAACGAACACACCAGCAGTATAACATACAGTAATCATAGAGATACTGTAAGTGTTATCAGTACTCACATTCTTCTGCCCCCTCCCAATTGTCATCTTTAATTATTATCACCTGTGAACCAACTTTTTGTATGTAAGTGTGCTCCAAACACAGGATATTTGCTTAGTCAATACATGCTCAAACCAAAAATACTCTGAATACAAGAAATGTAAGTATCTCTTTATGTGTACATGTATTTTAGAAATTGTATTACTGTATTATTTCAAACAATAATTAGAATTTGATTTGTATTACCAGTGGATATGTAAATGAGAGAACCTTTTGAAAAAACACCTGAGCATTGTGGCCTAAGCCAAGATAAGTGGTTTCATACAAATTGTAAGTACTGTTTCTGATATTTGTTCTGTTTATATGTATATTAGTGTCTTAATTCGAATACTAATAAGACCTGGTTTATACCACCAGTGAATGTACTAAACATAAAAGTACAAGGAGAACTACTGAAGAAGCCCGTCATATGGGCGAAACAGGCAAAAAAACGCCGGCAGCCTGTCTACTACCATTGACACCTCGTTCGACCTGCTGCCACTTGCTGACCGCTAGATAGCCTCAAAGACTATAAAGACTGGTTTGCCTTTAATTTGTACATGCTATCTGTTTAACGTTTGATTTTGGCTCTTGTGTCAGCACTTGTATATGGTTCTCTTATTGTTTTCTCTTTGGATTAATAATACTTGATTGAAACTTGATTGAATTTGGTGCCTTTGCGTGCTGCTTGTTTTATTTTGGCCTGCGGTGGTGAAGCTACATAACCTACATAATCCATTGTGATAAATTACATTGGCGTTGCTTGATTCCAATGGAAAGGGTGGTGTCATTAATTGTGTGGCATTTGCGGACCGAAAACAACAAGAAGTGTGAGCGCCGCTTGCATTCAGTGGATTGGTTTCCATTTCAGACATAGGACAAATATGTGGCCGTTTCTGCTGTTGTTTCCATTTTTATTGCAGTTATCCTACACCCCTATTTGGGAGCCTTGATTGGATAAAAAACAGCAAAGGACCCCTGGGTCAAAGGCAACTATGGGATTGTAGTGCTCATCTCTCTTTCAGGCCAAGGTAGCTGGCGCTTATCGACAGACAGCTTTCTGGGTCATGTGGCCAGCATGACTAAACCACTTCTGGTGCAATGGAACACCGTGATGGAAACCAGAATGCATGGAAATGCCATTGACCTTTCAACCGCAGCAGTACCTATTTATCTACTTGCACTGGCATGCTTTCGAATGGCTAGGTTGGCAGGAGCTGGGACAGAGCAACGGGAACTCACCCCATCACACGGATTCAAACTGCCGACCCTCTGATCAGCAAGCCCAAGAGGCTCAGTGGTTTAGACCACAGCGCCACCCGCATCCCATGACTGGATAACAGCCCACCAATGGAAGAGTGAGATGATAGCCTCAGGTGGACAGTGGTGGAAGCCCACTAGCTGTTCTCCCCTATCACCACACTTCTTTGGGTGGGGGGGGACAAACCCTTCTTTTGGGGGACAAAGCTTTGTGTGCCATGCAGTCCATTCTAGGTCTAGGTCTGAAAAGGCTGGAGACTTCTGCTTTAAACCACAGGTCTACATATAGCACAAAATACAGAACCATCCACATGGCTTTTACTAAGGCTGCGATACGTCCGGGTTTTCCGATTTTCAATAATTAGACAAAAATGTCTGGGGAAACTTGGATGTGGGGCAAGGGGTGGTAATATTTTTGGGGGAAGCATTAAAAAATACAAAAAAGGCAGGGAAAATGAGCGAGGTCCCAACTAAAGAAGAATGGCAACTTAAATGATGGAATATGCGGAGTTTGCAGACCTGGCATAGAGAATTAGAAAACAAGAAGAACATACGTTTAAAGAAGATTGGAAAATGTTTATTGAATATATGGGGGAAAATTGTGTACACTTGAAAACACTGGCAGCATTAAGATAAATTCAACAGTATAAGTAAGTTTTGATGGAAGCAATAATGGAATACTGAATGGTATGGTTTATGAAACATAGCAGGGATTTATGGTATGCAAAATGAACCATGGAAAGAAGGGAAGTCATTGATATTTTAAGGTTGTTTAAATGAATATTCTAAAATGTAAAACAGAAAATATAATAAAAATTATAGAAAAAAAATACAATGAAGACCAAAAACCTAGATTTGGGGGGGGGGAGATGTTCTCCAAAAAAGCTCAACAACTTAGAGCAAAAACAAACCAAACAACCAAAACTCAACATCTTAGTCCGGGTTTTCACTTGGGGGAATACGGCAACCCTACTTTTACAGAATGTCACACTCAATCGAAAGCTACAAACAGAGAGCTGGCATGAAAGATGCCGAGAGACGCTTAACTTCAAACGTTTGTGCTGGTGCCAATGAAAACAGCACTGTGTGTGCCAGAATGCATGCATTGCACCAGTGTTTATTCAGTGATTTTTTATAAAAATAAAACATAAAAAATAATAAAAAAGTTGGGCCAGAGCCAGCCCTGAAAGAAACAGGCTAAATACCATGAATATTAGTAGTGCTGCCCGCATTTCCATCAAAACAGAATTATGTTTAAAATGGGTTTTAAAGGGTACAAAGGATTTTGAATGGGCTGTACTTAACACTTGTCTTAACTCCCACAGTTGATTCTTGGGTGTGAACTGAGAAAGGAGTGTCAGGTGTAATTTTGAAGACAACACAAAGGGTAGGTAAAACAGAGAGCAGCTGGGCATGTTGGGTGTGGGTGTTCTTCAGTCAAAAGAAGATTATTGGGAATGATCAGGCCAAACATAGTACCTGCCAGGGTTTCAGACAACCTTACAGAATCATTGAACCCCTTATATTTCAACACCAAACCACCAATCATTTCCCAGTCATTAGGAAACGTTGTAAGGTAATGGTACGCTTGGCCAATAAAGACACAAAACTAATTAAAACTAATTATTAGTCTTTGAGAGCAGTGTGAAGCTAGAAGCAGCTGTACAGGGAGCAGCCAGTGAAGAGAATACATTAATATCCATTCATGACTCAGCCTTCCTTCTTAAATTCTGAGCACTTTCATGACACCTTTGCCATCAAGTCAATGACAGTAAAAGATGCAATAAAGGGAGAAGCAAGAATTCCCGAACATTTGCGCTTTTTGTACATTTAGTGTGTGAGTCAAATAAAAGACCCACCAAAATAAATACTCTTTCTTGTAACTTGAAGCCATTGCCTGGCTAGCTGCTCCAGCACCCGGAGTAATGGGAGGCGAAGCAACCGCCCAGAGGAGTGCCACGGTGATCAGGCAGCGTTTGGGGCTGCATGGGGCCTCAAGCCACCACGGCACTCCCAGGAGAGACGCGTGGCTTGGGCATGCTGCAGGCCAGGCCCCATGGCAAGTGCCACCCCCCTCCGTGGTGTGCCATTTTGTCACCCCCTCAGGGATGACACCTGGGGCGGATCTCACCCCCCGCTCCCCCTTCCTACACCCCTGCTTGAGTCCTACCCTCCAGAGCAGGAGAAAACAAGCATTATTGTTTGTGTTTGTTTGTGGTGCAAGAGGTAACCATATTTTATTTTATTTGGTCACACCATGTTAAGAGTCAGATATACTGCCAGGAGGGGATGCGGGTGACGTTGTGGTCTAAACCCCTGAGTCTCTTGGGGTTGCCGATCAGAAGGTCGGCGGTTCATATCCCCACAACAGGGTGAGCTCCCGTTGCTCTGTCCCAGCTCCTGCCAACCTAGCAGTTTGAAAGCACACCAGTGTAAGTAGATAAATAGGTATCGCTGCGGCAGGAAGGTAAAAGGCGCTTCCGTGCACTCTGGTTTCCGTCACAGTGTCCTATTGTGCCAGAAGCTATTGTTATGACCATCATGAGACGTCTGCCAGCTTCCAAACACAGATACCAGCAGCCTTCAAGCAAGCAAACTTGCCTTATTATCGCTCCCTAGCATCCCACTGCCAGAGGATTGCCTCCTTCCATTCACCACTTTGCCTCCTCCAAGTGGAAGAAACCAGGTGTGTTCTGCTGGAAACAGGAAAGGGCTTTCCCCTTGGCCTGCCTTTATACCCACTCAGTTGCCAAGTGCTTTTGTGACATCACAAGAGACCCACAGCCAATGGCAACAGCTGGGGAGGCATCATCTTCATTGCTTTGAGCCTCACAATGGCGGGTGGACCTTTCAGTGATTGTGTGCTTGTTTATTCGGGATGCAGGTGGCAATGTGGTCTAAACCACTGAGCCTCTTGGGCTTGCTGATCAGAAGGTTGGCAGTTCAAATCCCCACAACAGGGTGAGCTCCCGTTGCTCTGTCCCAGCTCCTGCCAACCTAGCAGTTTAAAAGCACATCAGTGCAAGTAGATAAATAGGTACTGCTGTGGCAGGAATGTAAATGGCACATCCGTGTGCTCTGGTTTCTGTCACGGTCCTGGCACCCTCCATTTTCCGATGCATGCGGAGGGGAGGGCGGCTTAAAGAGCCAAGCCAGACGTGGAGCCAGAGCTTCTCCCAGCTGTTAGATTTATTTAAAACCCAGAAAAGCTGCTTTCTCCTCCGCGCACCTCCGCGCTCCATTGCAGAGCAGGGACATCCGGCCCCTGCAGCTCCCTCCCTCCTTCCCCAGCGACTCGTCTCTGCAGCCGCGGCTCCGCCCGCCTTCCCGGAGACACTGAGAGAATCGCTCAAGGTCATTCCGGCAGACCGTCCTCTTCCTCTCCCCTCGGCGGTGGAGGAACATACCCGACCCACGCATGGGCTCCTCGGGGCAGGATCTGTCGGCGTCTCCTGCCGCCGCAGCGCCGCCCAGGCCAGATTCACCAGGCGCCGCTCCTCCTTCTCCTTGCTGGCCACCTGGCGGGCTGGACGTGCCCGGGGGCGACGGGGAGCCGCCGCTGCTCTGGCTGCTGTCCTGCTCCCAGCCGTCCCAAAACTAGGCAAGTGTTTCTTACAGTCATAATTATATAGTCAATATAGGGCGGCACAGAGTTGGTGTGCCTCGTGATTTTTTTCATGGAACAAGTGTGCCATGGCCCAAAAAAGGTTGAGAAACACTGAGCTAGAGCGCTTGTTGTGGCTGTAGTGGCCAATACAGAAGAGACATGTTTTCTTGCAGCTGGGGCAGATGAAGGAGTCCAGTTGTGCTGCAGCAGCAGGGCTAATATCTGCTCTCAACATGTTGCATGGGAACTCTCAGAATAAGAAAAATGCTCAAGACTCAATAGCAAAAATTAAAAGATACCACAGCTTTTTGTTGGAACTGGGGCCAAACAGGAAAAGATGTTGAAGATCAAAGAACACACATTTGTACAACTTGATGAAGGCAGATGATCTGTGATGTTGGAAAATTATGAAGCTTTCATCCACTTTGTGGATGGTGTTTCTGGCATCCGATATATAGGAAATTCCAGTGCGGGCTTGTTAGCATTCCAAAGGAATTCACAAAACCCTCTGGAAATCAACCAATTCCAAACATCATTATAGATTGTACAGAAATAATGAAGAGATCTGTCAAAATAGCAGAGGGTATGCTTATTATTGCGACTTATCATTTGCCGTTGCATTTACAATACAAGCAAATGAAAAGTCCCAGATTTGACATGATGTTTGGCGGATTTCACATCTGCATGGCATATCTCAAAGCTGTGCTTTTTGGAGAAATCTAGAGGCAGGAGTTGAAGTGCTTGCTGAAAGATCACTGAAGGGCTCAGTACAAGTGCCCACTTCAGGAGATGTAGCTGCAGCTATAGAAAATCTGTCCCAGTTGTGACATCCTTTCAGAAATAGTCGAGGAGCTTTGCTGTTTTGTGACACGCCTTCAGAATTAAAGCTCTGACTGATGAAACGAAACAGTGCATATGTGAAATTCTAAGTAAAACTGAGTCAGGGGTGGAGAAACTCCCCTATGAGAAAAGGTTACAGTATTGGGGGTTTCTTATTTTAAAGAAAAGATGAGTAACAGGCAACATGAGAGAAGTGAATAAAATTTTGCAGGGTGCAGAGAAAGGCTATAGAGAAATGTTTTGCTCCCTCTCTTGTAACATTGGAACACGCTGGCATCCGATACAGCAGAATGTTGGACGGCTTGGGACAGACAAAAGGAAGTATTCAATGCAGTGCGCAGTTCAAAGATGGAAGCTGCTCTCACAACAGGCCACCAACTTTGATGGCTTCAAAAGAGGATTAGACAAATTCATGGAGGATAGCAACGGCAACTAGCCACAATGGCTTTGCACTGCCTCCACAGTTTGAGGCAATAAAGCTTCTGAATACTAGTCACTGGAAACCACAGTGTCACGGTCTGGTCGGCGGGAGGTAGCAGGCCCGCCTGAGGGCGTCAGGACTGGGGGCAAGATGGTGGTGTGGAAGCAGGAACGGGGTCTGGATGGTGCAGGGCTGAGGGTCCAGCAGCAGGCAGTCGCAGGGTCAAGGAACCGAAGGTTGGGAAGCAGGGCGACATGGAGGTGAGGGCCCGAGGGTCAAGGAGCAAGGTGGAGGCGAAGGACTGGGAGTCGAGGAGCAAGGAATCAGCAAGGCAAAGGTCCAAGGGTCGAGGAGCAAGGCAAAGGTCCAAGGAGCAAGGTCAAGGAACAGGAGGCCAGATGCAACAAGGCAGGGATCGTGTTGTTGTGGCAAAGAGCTGAAGGGAAATGCTGAGGTTTTATCCCTCCCAGCTCTTGCCACCAGGTGCAGTGAGTTATCAAGTGGCCTCACCTGAGTGGCCACTCCTTGCTTCTCCAGCACAAGCTGAGGCAGGCCCCAGTCCTGCAAAGCACTACAGGTCCCAGAGCCTGACTCCTGCCCATACTCCTGACACACAGGAAAAGAGAGTGCTGTTGTTCTCAAGTCCTGTACCTGCACAATCAATAATAAATAATACATTTTTTATTTATACCCCGCCCTTCCCGGCCAAGACCAGGCTCAGGGCGGCTAACACTGAATATAAATACAGTAAAAACATTTTTTTTTAAAAAAAAACAAAAACAGGTGATTAAAATATAAGTTAGAATACAGTTTAAAATGCAGCTAAAAATGCAATCTTAAAATTACACACCTGGACAAAATCATAGCTGATGTCAGGGACCGTGCTGCAGAGGGCAGCACTGAGGAGGAATGGTGGGAGCCTCCCCCCCCCCCTGCTCCTGATCCAGATCCTGAAACTTCCCAGGAGCAGGAGGACAGTATAGATTAGGAACAGTGGTTTGCAGAGGGACATTGTTCAGGGGGCAGAAGCTGGGAAATACTGGATGGGGAACAGCTAGAAGAAGAAACACTGGGGGAGAGAGGGTTAACAGGTTCACAGTCTCTGGACAGCATCCCTCCGCTTTCCCCAAGGTCAAGAAGAGCTCAGAAAGAGGCAGAACAGAAAGCACACAAAGCACAGAGAGTACAAAATCAGATTACAAGACTAGGAATGACATGGATTAATAGGAACATAAGGGGGTGGGATTCTTAATTGGGAGCACCGCCATTACTAGGAGATGTGTTCTTTGTTCTCTCGCTCTGATTATTAAAGTTTCTAACTGGTAAGAAGGCTCCTTTTCCTTTGATCTGCTTATCTACTGCCACCGGGGGGGGGGAGGGGAGACGATTCCCTGAAGCCCGACAGCTGATCATGAAACAAAAGTTGACAGCAAGGTGTGCCATACACTATTGAGATAATTTAGAGCTAGCATTTACAGATGGCTCAAGTCACAGAAGAATATGAAACTACCCATCCAGCAACAACAAAAACCCAGAGCTACCATATTATCTGATACAAATGGCGGTCAGGGCCGGTGCTAGGGTTTTTTGCGCCCTAGGTGAGATCACCTTCTGGTGCCCCCCCCCCAATTAATAAAAAAATAAAATAAAAAATAAAAAATAAAGTAGAAAAAATAAAAATAGAAAATAGAAAAAAGAAAAAGTAGAAAAAAAGAAAAAAGAAAAAGTAGAAAAAATAAAAATAAAATAAAAAACAGCTGAGAGGCGCAGCGAGATGGCCCCAGGCTCGCGCTCCCTGCGGAGCTTTGCAGGGGGAGCACGAGCTTGGGGCCGCCTCCACAGCGCCTGTCAGCTGTTGAGCAGCTTCAGGCCGCTCTCTGGAGGCACACACGCACCTCAGGATAGCAGCCTGAAGCCGCTCAACAGTGACAGGCACAGTGGAGGCGGCTCCAGGCAGCACCGGCGGGCGGCGGGCAGGCTGGCCAGCGCCCCCCCCATTTTGGCGCCCTAGGCAGCTGCCTAGTTTGCCTTAATGGACGCGCCGGCCCTGATGGCGGTGATTGGTGGAAGAGAGGACTATTAAGTCTTTCCTGTCCTTTCCTCCAAAATCTGGTGAGTGGTTCAATTTTAGGAGTGAAAGCAAAGTCCACCTGTCAAACACTGGTTTTATATTAACCTGTAAGCATTAGCAATTTCTCTGCTGATTGATTCATGTTCTTCCTTCTAAGAACAGCAAAACTCTAAGACTGAAAAAGAATGTGGTGAACCACATAAGAAGTTTTAAAAACTCATGTAGGCAGTTCCTCATAATGAGTCATGCACGCTGCTAATATGCAAGTAACATACCTAATTAAGTTCATTACTTAATACATTCATAACTGTTTTACAAGGCGTACTGCTTGCACACTGGGAAGTCCTATCACGCTGTTAAGTACATAGACCATGATGAGTTATATGGCTGTCACACAGCACGCCTCTTGACTAAAAGGTAAATTTCATGAGAAAAAGTAACATTGTTCAGATTCAGGAGTTTGGTAGAACTAGCAGGAGGTGCCCATATGATGGGCATGGCCCTGACTTCAGCATCGCCCTGCCCCACCCCAGTGCTATCCAAAGTCTAGCCCCAGTCTTAAATACACATCATTCCATGACAGCCATGGGCTGATTCAAACCGTCATCAAGAAGATATAATCATCTTATGGGTCAGTAGCACTTCAGCGCTGGGTGGCACTGTGGTCTAAACCACTGAGCCTCTTGGGCTTGCTGAACAGAAGGTCGGCGGTTCGAATCTGCATGACAGGGTGAGCTCCTGTTGCTCTGTTCCAGCTTCTGCCAACGTAGCAGTTTGAAAGCACGCCAGCGCAAGTAGATAAATAAGTACTGCTGTGGCGGGAAGGTAGACGGCATTTCTGTGTGCTCTGGTTTCTGTCATGGTGTTCCGTTGCACCAGAAGTGGCTTAGTCACGCTGGTCACATGACCCGGAAAGCTGGACAAACACTGGCTCCCTCAGCCTGAAAGCGAGATGAGAGCCATAACCCCATAGTCGCCTTTGACTGGACTTAACCATCCAGGGGGTCTACCACTTCAGCAGGAAATTTGTTTTCAATCTTATCCGGCTGCTAATTTCGATTTCCAAGCCTTCTGTGGTGGTGAATCTAGACATGCAACACTGTATGCTTTTGATTTATCACAGGTAAAACGATCACACTGCAAACATTTTCAGCCTATAAGCGTTTGAATTGCCTCAAATTGTGACCCTGTCTTCCTTCTGTCATCACGTACCAGAATAATGAACTTACAGACTCCTGTAAAGAGGAGTAGGTGAGATATTTTCTGTGCTTGCAGGCAAGCCATCTATTAAGGTCTTGGCACAAACCTCATTTCATGGACATTATATATCATACCTTGGTTTAACTACGCCTCGGTTTGAGTACTTTCAGTTTAAGTACTCCGCGGACCTGTCTGGAACGGATTAATCCACTTTCCATTACTTTCAATGGGAAAGTTCGCTTCAGGTTAAGTACGCTTCAGGTTAAGTACCGTACGGACTTCCAGAACCAATTACACTCATACCTCGAGTTAAGTACGCTTCAGGTTGAGTACTCCGCGAACCCGTCTGGAACGGGTTAATCCACTTTCCATTACATTCAATGGGAAAGTTCGCTTCAGGTTAAGTACGCTTCAGGTTAAGTACAGACTTCCGGAACCAATTGTGTTTGTAAACCGAGGTACTACTGTATATATATCTGTGAAAATACGTCACCCGCTCCCAGATAATCCAACAACATGATTTTGCCAACTTCAAGGATGCAGTGGTGAGTACATGAGGCCACGTACGTCCAAACTTCCAGAATTTTTATTTAGCAGGATTTGAATGCCACTTAATTATCAAAGCCTCCTAGCAGCTTGCATAGTTCCTGGTTCCACAGAGACCCTGTAATGAGGGGGAGCTCATATTTGCTCCTTTCACTGACGTGGATGAAAGATGGTCCCCTTTCGGTCCCCCTGCCCAACACAATGGCTAAGGAGTTAAGTGCCAGAGAGAGGCAGAAACCCATGTAGGCAGGGGTGCCTGTTTCTATGTCCCCAGAGTGCCAGAAAAATGACAGTGCTTGGAATGCAAGCAAGAAAAGGGAAAGCCTGGGGGAAAGAGGGGTTGCAAATATTGCTTAGACAATAGTGGATGACTTCAATGTATGTGTAATAAGTTCATTTTGTGTTTGTGAGTATTGCATTTATCAATAAATTTTTTTAAAAAATAGTGGATGACTTCAGAGGCTATGGAGCAGAGCTGAACTAGCTTTCATAGAATCATAGAGTTGGAAGAGACCACAAGGGCCATACAGTCCAACCCCCTGCCAAGCAGGAAACACCATCAAAGCATTCTTGACATATGCCTATCAAGCCTCTGCTTAAAGACCTCCAAAGAAGGAGACTCCACCACACGCCTTGGCAGCCAATTCCACTGCCGAACAGTTCTTACTGTCGGGAAGTTCTTCCTAATGTTTAGGAAGTTCCCTTTTTATCTCTCATTTCCTTGTGTGCACTCCCTGCCCCCCACATACAGAAAGTACCTTGCCAGGGGTGAATCATATGATTCTATGAGGTTTGCAGAGTTGCAACTCCATTAAGTATCTCCCTTTCCTCCCTGTTATGTACTGAGCTGAATCCTAGAACAATAGGATTCAGAATCAGCGGGAGCTACCCAATCCAACTCCAGGTGGAAGTGAATCCGCAACCTGATTGGCCTGCTGGAGCAGCCAATCAGGCGGCTGGCAGAAGTGAATCTGCTACCTGATTGGCCTGTAGGAGCAGCCAATCAGGCTGCAGGCAGAAGTCAATCCATAATATAATTGGCCCACAGGTGTAGCCCTGAAGTAGCCAATCACGCAAGGCCCATTGTGTAAATAATGTATATAAGCAGATGGTTTGGGGAAAAGAGCCATTCGTCTTCTCTTCTCCTCCTTGATGACTATGAGCTGAATAAAGAGCATGAAATTCACTCTTGACTCTGAGTATATTTCACTGGCGACGAAGGTGGGATCCTGCTGAGCTGACCGCCACCACGCACTGCACCGCAGCACCGCCACCTGCTGCACCGCTGCATCGCACCGTGCATCCAGGCTTCAGCTCCAGGACCCAAGGAACCCAGAATGGCAACCGACAGCAGCTTCTCGCCATTCAAACCAGCATCAGGAGACTGGGAAGGGTACGCCGCCCGTTTCAACTTCCTCCTGCAAGCGAAAGAAGTCACCAACGATGCCATGAAGAGGGCGACATTCTTCAGCGTCTGTGGAGAGGAGACGTTTGAAATCGCCCGGGCTCTCCTTGCACCTAGAGATGTCGCTACCGTCTCTTACAAAACAATAATGGAACGGCTGAAGGAGCACTTCTCACCACAGCCCTCGGTGGTAGCTTGCCGAAATGCCTTCTATGCAAAGCGGCAAGCCCCGGGGGAAACCATAACTGGGTTTGTGACCTCCCTCCGCCAAGCCGCCCGGTTATGCAACTTCTCAGAATTGGAGAACATGCTTCGTGACCGCCTCGTCGGTGGCCTGAGGGACGAGATGTTGCAACGACGCCTCTATGCCAAAAAAGACCTCACGTTCCAGATTGCTCTGGAGGAAGCCCTGGCAACCGAAGCCGCCGAGAGGTCAACGCAAGAGGCACGACCGGCCCCGCCATCCCAACCGAGGGTCTACCACGAAGACCTCACCGACGAATCCGAATCTGACAGGGAGGAAGTACACCGAGTACAGCGGCGCACTCAAGCAGCACACACACCACAGCAGCCTCGACGAGAAGGAGGGAACTGTGCAAGCTGCGGGGAGAACCACGAGAGGAGGACCTGTCGTTTCCGCAACGCAGAGTGCAGGCAGTGCAGAAAATTGGGACACATCGCCCGGGTGTGTCGGGCTTGACTCACCCGTCGACAAGCATCAGATGACCGACCCAGGAGCCCCAGGTCACACGGCACCATGCACCAAGGCAACTCGACGGAGATCACGGACTACCAGGTATTCCAGTTGCCCCATCCCAGCACAGAGAAAATTTATATAGAGGTACAGATAGAGGGAGCCCCATGCCGCATGGAGCTGGACACGGGTTCAACTCTATCCATAATCTCGGCCCGAACATTAAGGGAACTGTGCCCTAATGGGGGTCCCAAACTAAGGCCGGCCCCATTCACCCTCCGGGACTTCCAGAAACGTAAGGTCCCTACTATGGGGGTGGGGACCTTCAGGGTGCAATATCGAGGGCGAAAGCAACAATTGGACTTGCTGGTAGTTAAGGGCCCCTACGTTAGCTTACTGGGACTGGCATGGTTTGGACCTCTGGGGCTAGCCGTTACCGGGGTGAACCGCACTAGCTTACAAGTGGACGTGGACGCCATATGCAAAGAGTTTCCAGGGGTTTTCGATGGGGCATTGGGACGATATACAGGACCCCCCATTGCCCTACAGCTGGACCCCGCTGTACGACCCATCAGGCACAAGGCCCGCCGGGTCCCGTTCGCCCTGAAACCCCGCATAGACGAGGAATTGGACCGGCTCGTGGAGCAAGGAGTGCTGGAGCCGGTGCCCAACGCCCCCTGGGAAACTCCAATTGTCACACCCGTCAAGCCTAACGGTTCGGTCCGCATCTGTGCAGACTACAAATGCACCATAAACAAGGCTCTCACGGCCCATGCATACCCAGTGCCAGTGGTCAGCCATGTCCTCGCCACCCTGGCTGGGTCAAAAATCTTTGGCAAACTGGACTTGGCCCAAGCGTATCAACAGTTGCCTGTGGACGAAGCCACAGCAGAGGCTCAGACGATTGTGACGCACAGAGGGGCATTCAGAGTTAAGCGGCTGCAATTTGGCGTTAGCGTGGCACCAGGCATATTCCAGAATCTAATGGACTCTCTCCTTAAAGGGATTCCTGGCGTCACCCCCTTCTTCGATGATGTACTGATCGCCGGGCCCACACCAGAGGAATTTGAGGACCGCCTCCGCTCCGTCCTGCACCGTTTCCAGACGGCGGGCCTCAAGGTGAAGCGGGAAAAGTGTTTACTGGGAGTGCCGCAGGTGGACTTTCTGGGATTTAAGGTGGACGCAGAAGGGGTCCATCCAACCGGTGACAAGGTACGGGCCATTTGTGAGGCCCCAGCGCCCAAGAGCAAGCCCGAACTTCAGTCATTCTTGGGACTATTGAACTTTTACCATGCCTTCCTTCCCCATAAGGCAGCGGTAGCGGAGCCCCTACACAGACTCCTAGATAAAAGGGCCCCTTGGGTGTGGGGCCAGCGACAAAGGGCCGCATTCCAGGCAGTCAAGGACTTGCTCGTCTCGAACTCGGTCTTAGCACACTTCGACGAGAGGCTGCCAGTGGTGCTGGCATGCGACGCCTCTCCCTATGGCATCGGCGCTGTCCTGGGACACCAACTCCCGGATGGAAGAGAGGTGCCGGTGGCATACTTCTCCCAGACGCTTGCTGCAGCCGAACGAAACTACTCACAGATTGACAAGGAGGGTCTGGCAATCGTGAAGGGCGTAAAAAAATTCCATGATTTCTTGTACGGGCGGCCCTTTACCATAGTGACTGACCACAAGCCGTTGCTTGGCCTGTTTGTCCCTGAGAAGCAGACCCCCCAAGTGTTGTCTCCACGTGTCCTCAGGTGGTCAGTTTTCCTTGCCGGCTACCAGTATGCACTAATCCACCGCCCTGGGAAGGCGATGGGCCACGCAGACGCCCTCAGCAGGCTACCACTACCAGAAACAGGCCCCGACCCAGCGCCTGCGCAAGAGGTTATGACCCTGGAGCTGCTTCCCGACCGACCCATTCAGGCACAAGAAGTTGCGCACCATTCCACAAAAGATAGGGTCATCTCCCGGGTCCTGGACTGGGTGTGGCGAGGATGGCCCAGCAGCAGCCCCGGGCCAGAATTCGCTGGCTACACAAACCGCAAACATGAACTGTCGGCCCACAAGGGGTGCCTGTTATGGGGAAGCAGGGTCGTTGTTCCCCAGCCCCTCCGCAAAAGGGTCCTCACAGCCCTACACGAGACACACCCAGGGGTAGTGAGGATGAAGGCCCTTGCCAGGAGTTATGTGTGGTGGCCGGGGATTGACAGAGAGATAGAGGCCTGGGTCCAACACTGCCAGACCTGCCAAGAATCCCGCCCGGATCCCCCAAGGGCCCCAGTCCAGCCCTGGGAGTCCGCCCGACATCCATGGTCACGCTTGCACGTGGACTTCGCTGGCCCCTTCCAGGGAAAAACATTCTTCATAGTGGTGGATTCCTACACCAAATGGCTGGAGGTCGCACTGGTACCATCCACTTCTACGGCGGCAGCCATCCGGGTACTACGTAAGCTGTTTGCGACCCACGGGCTCCCTGACACCCTCGTCTCGGACAATGGAACCGCATTCACGTCAGAGGAGTTCCAGACCTTCACAGCGCAGAACGCCATCCGCCACATCCGCTCAGCACCATTCCACCCTGCCACCAATGGCCAAGCGGAGCGCATGGTGCAGACCACCAAGGACAGCCTCCGCCGCATGACACAAGGGGACTGGGAATACCGCCTTGCCGCATTTCTTCTAGCACAGCACAGCACCCCAAGCACAACGACGGGCCGGAGCCCAGCTGAATTACTAATGGGCCGGCGCCTTGCAACTAGACTGGACCGACTTCACCCCGACAGAGCTCAGGATGAGGTAGTGGTGGGGAAAGGCAGGAACCCCCGGACATTTGTGGCCCAGGACCCAGTGTATGCAAAGAATTTTGGGGCAGGCCCAGCATGGGTACCCGCAACAGTCACCAAGGTGACCGGTCCCGTGTCGTACGAGGTACTAACGGAAGGGGGGCAATGTTGGCGCCGCCACTGCGACCAGCTACGGCGACGATTCCCAGGAGGAACCCGGGAGGAGAGCGGGACAGAGGGGTCCCAAGGGGACAGCAGGGCAGTGAGGCCTGTAGAGCGAGAGGGGTGGGCAGGGGAAGCAGAAGCAGTAGGCACAGAGGGGCGCCCCGAGGCTGGAAGGACACCGGAACCAGAGCTACAACCTAGTGGTTCAGTGGCGCCAGACCAGACAGCCCTGGCACAGCCAGCAGCCTCGGAACACGAGCCAGAACCAGAACCCCTGACCAAGGAACACCCCAGGCCACAACGCACACGGAGGCGGCCAGCAGACCTTGGGGACTACGAATGCAACTTCCCGGGCAGGACTGGAACTTAGAGGGGAGGGGTGTTATGTACTGAGCTGAATCCTAGAACAATAGGATTCAGAATCAGCGGGAGCTACCCAATCCAACTCCAGGTGGAAGTGAATCCGCAACCTGATTGGCCTGCTGGAGCAGCCAATCAGGCGGCTGGCAGAAGTGAATCTGCTACCTGATTGGCCTGTAGGAGCAGCCAATCAGGCTGCAGGCAGAAGTCAATCCATAATATAATTGGCCCACAGGTGTAGCCCTGAAGTAGCCAATCACGCAAGGCCCATTGTGTAAATAATGTATATAAGCAGATGGTTTGGGGAAAAGAGCCATTCGTCTTCTCTTCTCCTCCTTGATGACTATGAGCTGAATAAAGAGCATGAAATTCACTCTTGACTCTGAGTATATTTCACTCCCCATTAAAGCAAAGCTTGCAGGACCATCTGTCTGACAAGTGTGAATTAAGTCTGGGTCTGTTGCAGTTGGTTAGCTAACGTAATGATTCTGAGACCTAGAGCACAATTAAAAGCTGGAAAATAAGAGAGTGGCAAAGGAGAACGAGTCAGCTGCTTAAACTGGGGGAAAATGAGCAGTATATCAGATATTAAGGGTGAAATCCCGCAGTGCAGTTATGGCAGCTGAGAGCCCCTCGGATATTGCAGACGCTCCACTGTGCCAGTACAATGCCACCGGCATTGCAGCTATGCCAATGGAACTCCCCCAATATGGCAGTGGAGCATTCCAATGGCAGAACCATCCCAGATACACTAGGGGGGAGAGCAGCCAAAGCAGGAGAGAGACATGGGTGGGTACAGGAGAGGAGCAGACTTACACCACATCCCATGCTCCTCCTCCAGAACATGGCTGGGTCCCAGTCAATGGCACGACTTTAGGTCAGCCCTTGGATCTGGTGCAGGAAAGTTCCCTTGCATGTGCTTGTGAAACATGGACCACTTATAAACACCATCTCTAGCTCCTCAAAAGATTCTCCCAAAATTTTTACACATCACTTGGGAAGACAGGCAAACTAACGCCAGTGTACTGGAAGATGCAAAGATCACCAGTGCCGAAGCAATGATTCTTCAATATCAGCTTCGTTGGACAGATTATGTTGTGCAGATGTCTGATGATCGTCTTCCAAAGCAACTACTCTATTCCGAACTTAAAAATTGAAAGCGTAATGCTGGTGGTCAACAAAAGAGGTTTAAAGAATCTCTCAAGGCAATGTTTTAAAAAATGTACTATAAACACCAACAATTGGGAAACACTGGCCTGCGAAGGCTCCAATTGGAGAACAGCCTTTACCAAAGGTGTCATGGGTTTTGAAGACACTGAAACGCAGGACAAAAGGGAGAAATGTGCTAAGAGGAAGGCACGCTTGGCAAACCCCCCCTGTGATCAACTCCCTCCTGGAAACCTATGTCCCCACTGTGGAAGGACGTATGGATCCGGAATTGGCCTCCACAGTCATTTACAGACTCACTGTTAAGATCGTGTTCATGGAAGACAATCTTACTCAGCTATGAGTGATTGCCAAAGAAGAAGATTGCCATTCTAAGAGCAATCTCTTTTTCTAGATTTCTAAAAAACAAGTTCCTGGTCCTTAGGCATACAACAACAGTCCCAAACTAGCAATGCCTGTTAAATACGTAGCTGAAGGTAAAGCAAGCTGCAGAGCCAAACAGGAATCTTAGTGTGTCGTAACACTTTGTCCCTCCCCTTACGACTAGCAGAATTCAACAAAACAAGGTCATAGATGCTGATTTGCATGGTGGATACAGTTTCTGCAATTCAGCTTTTACCTTTGCCCTAGAATTGGGGTAATCTTTGAGTAATCTTTGGGTAATCTTTGGATAATGGTTGTAAGTAGCTATGGGTTGCCCTGGGCAAAATAAAGTGACTAATACAAATAATAATAATAATAATAATAATAATAATAATAATAATAATAATATATTGGCAGAAGGTTTAATTTTGTTTCTCAAGGCAAAGTTTATACAGCTGCAACTGTATTTTTGTTCACTCCATTGCTCCTGTATGAGGCAGAGAAGCATCCTAAATATACTGATATGGCATGGTTGTTTTTTAAAATATATATATACAGTGGTGCCTCGCTTAACGAATGCCCTGCTTAACGAAAATTCCGCTTAACGAAAGGATTTTTCGAGCGGAGCTTGCCTCGCTAGACGAATGCGTTTTACGAAAAATTCGTCTAGCGAATCGCGGTTTCCCATAGGAATGCATTGAAATTCAATTAATGCGTTCCTATGGGCAAAAAAAAAAAATTAAAAAAAAATTCAATGCATTCCTATGGGATTCGCTAGACGAATTTTTTCGCTATAAGAAAAGACCCGTGGAATGAATTAATTTCTTCTAGCGAGGCACCACAATTATCTTGCTGTTATTTCAGGCAGCCCTTTAGAACAGACTTTACTACTGCGCGATTCAGAGCTGACTGTGTGCCAGCATGCGGCTTTCTTGATAAGGGTGGAAATATCATAAATAAGAGGCTTTGATTGCCTCCCCTCCCTCCTCCCTCCTCCCTCGCCTCATCATCTTTGTATGAATCACACGGGATGAGTTGACAGCGCGTCTGAGACGAAAATCCCACCAAGACGATATTAGCAGTGCAGCTTGCCCACAAGCGTTATTATTAAACGCTACAATATTAGAGACATGTGCGGAGCTCTCATTCTACCCCTGCCAACACTTGGGGGGGGGGAATAAAAGGAAAGAGAAAGTGTTTTGTGGCATATTAGAACAAGCCCTGGGTTTTATGCAGCAGCCGATGCTCTTCCAGCCACGCAGCATGGATGATTTCATAGATGAGGTGAGTTTACTCATCACCAATCTCACTGGCTTCATCCCCCCCCCCCGCCAGCCAGCACTGAGTCATCACTCCTCAAGTGGATGCTTTCAACGGCAAAGTAGAACTCTACAGCTACAGTCACGATGACCTTTTCTGTCATTCACCAAAATGATTCCCCCCTCTGTTTTATTTCCAAGCTAAACCTCTTGTGCTTTTAAAATAAAAATAAAAATAAAAAAACCTGGGATTATTTCTGTAACTTGTTCTGCCGTCACCAAAAGGCATTTGCCACGTTTCGGGATTCGTGCCTGAATAACTGCTTTCCTTAAAGGCATTCGTTCCTTCGCAGCCGCCTACGTATGAATCCAAAAATTATGAAGGCAATAAACCATTTTTAAAATAAATAAACGGGAGGAGAGAGAAGTGTCTCCTCGCTTTCTTGCTTTATCTAACTCTGTTTTGGGGAAGTGTTTCTTTTCCACTTGGTGGCAGGCCAATCATAGAATCATAGAATCGTAGAATTGGAAGAGACCACAAGGGCCATCCAGTCCAACCCCCTGCCGAGCAGGAAACACCATCAAAGCATTCTTGACATATGCCTGTCAAGCCTCTGCTTAAAGACCTCCAAAGAAGGAGACTCCACCACACGCCTTGGCAGCAAATTCCACTGCCGAACAGCTCTTACTGTCAGGAAGTTCTTCCTAATGTTTAGGTGGAAGCTTCTTTCTTGTAGTTTGAATCCATTGCTCTGTGTCCGCTTCTCTGGAGCAGCAGAAAACAACCTTTCACCCTCCTCTATATGACATCCTTTTATATATTTGAACATGGCTATCATATCACCCCTTAACCTTCTCTTCTCCAGGCTAAACATACCCAGCTCCCTAAGCTGTTCCTCATAAGGCATCGTTTCCAGGCCTTTGACCATTTTGGTTGCCCTCTTCTAGACACGTTCCAGCTTGTCAGTATCTTTTTTGAACTGTGGTGCCCAGAACTGGGCACAGTACTCCAGGTGAGGTCCGACCAGAGCAGAATACAGTGGTACTATTACTTCCCTTGATCTAGATGCTATACTTCTATTGATGCAGCCCAGAATTGCATTGGCTTTTTAAGCTGCTGCATCACACTGCTGACTCATGTCAAGTTTGTAGTCTACCAAGACTCCTAGATCCTTTTCACATGTACTGCTCTCAAGCCAGGTGTCACCCATCCTGTATTTGTGCCTTTCATTTTTTTTCTTCCCAAGTGTAGTACCTTACATTTCTCCTTGTTAAAATTCATCTTGTTTGCTTTGGCCCAGTTGTCTAATCTGTTAAGGTCATTTTGAAGTGTGATCCTGTCCTCTGGGGTATTAGCCACCCCTCCCAATTTGGTGTCATCTGCAAACTTGCTCAGGATGCCCTCAAGCCCATCATCCAAGTCATTGATGAAGATGTTGAGTAAGATTGGGCCCAAGACAGAACCCTGTGGCACCCCACTAGTCACTACTCTCCAGGATGAGAAGGAGCCATTGATGAGCAACCTTTGGGTTCGGTCAGTCAGCCAGTTAAAAATCCACTGAATGGTAGCATTGTCTAGCCCGTATTTTACCAGCTTCTTTACAAGAATATCATGGGGCACCTTGTCAAAGGCCTTGCTGAAATCAAGATAGGCTACATCCACAGCGTTCCCTTCATCTACCAGGCTTGTAATTCTGTCAAAAAATGAGATCAGATTAGTCTGACATGACTTATTTTTCAGAAACCCATGCTGACTTTTAGTGATCACAGAGTTTCTTTCTAGGTGCTCACAGACCGTTTGCTTAATGATCTGCTCTAGAATCTTTCCTGGTATTGGTTCCGGTTTCCGCCTGCAGGAATGGCGGACCTGTTTTCCATCTCTCTGACCTTCGTAAGGAATTTGGCGGTTGCTAGGGGAGTAAATGGCAACCCCCTACCCTCTCCGGGGGTTACGGAGAGGGGCCGCTGGCCCGCGATGCCCCCAGACCCACTCCGACTGTTTTTGGAGTGGGGGGAGCTTGGGCTGAGCACTTACGAGGGCCAGGACTCCCGGACGCTAATCTGCATGGCGGGGATTTCCATGGTTAAAGAAGATAATTAGGCTTAAATCTATGGACATACTTCAGAAGGAGGGGAAGAAGCGCTGTTTACTGCTGAGAAATTTATGCTGCTGAGGGAGAGGAGTCAAAGACTGTATTGCATCTGGAAGAAGGATTGATGGGGACGGAGCGATAAGGGAAGTGAGTTTTTATTTTTTTTCTTCATATTGTTGCCTCGTACCTTCCCGGACGCGATGTCCTGGCTTGTTTGGAGTGAAAGAGAAGCAAAAGACTGTGTGAGTTGAACTTTATAACTGTTGTTACTGAGCATATTAGAATAGATGTGGAGTTGCCGATGAGAAAAGCCCCCCCTTAGTCGGACGGAAGGAGTTCTGGACGCGCTCGGAGGATTTATGAGCTGTGACGCACTTTAAATTGGAGCAGCGACCTGAAGCTAAGTTCAGCTATAGGGCAAGGAGATCCATTAATTTACCAAGAGTTTATGGTTTGATGTTTGGGTCTCCTGCCTGGAAAAGCTGTAAATTCTATAATGATCGTAAATCTTCATGGCTATGAGAGAAAACGAAAGTGATTTGAGCTTTTTAAGATGGCGCTGCTTCGGGCTGCTTCGACGCAACAGGGAGCTCCATTAAGAAGATTTATGGGGAGGCTGGACTGATTAACTCACACAGGAGAAAGAACATCTGTGAAACTTTGTTTGATATTTATCTCAGCAGCTGGGAAACAATCGGATGAAAGTGGAAAACATCTATGTGACTGTAAGGGGAAGATCTGGATTATTATGAACTTGGAGGACGATTTGAACTTTAGAAAAAAGACGGCAGTGGACAGTTGCGAGGAATTCCCAATTTCTTGAAGCATGGGAACCCAAATAAAAAAAATTCTATAGATGATTTGGCATAACATTCGGTTTGATTGATATATATATGTGTATAATTTGAAATATTGAATGTGATATAATTGGTTTTAATTGGAAAATTAATAAAAATATTTTTTTTTAAAAAAAATAGAATCTTTCCTGGTATTGATGTCAGGCTGACTGGGCGGAAATTGTTTGGGGCTCTCTCAATCGTGGGTGTGGCCTCTTGCACATCACACACAAATGTGTGGGACACATATTACTACATGCAGGACCTGGGGCTCGCTCCTTAGCTGATTTGTGCAGATCAGAGCAATATGGGAGTTGTCACCTCCTCCTTACTCATCAAATAACCAGTCTGATGACCTAAGAGTGGGGGCAATAAACCTCTCCACCCACCCCAATCCCATCTTGGCTTTATTGCTTTTTCTCCTTGTCACTGCCAGAATGGGTGAGGCCTTTGGGGGGGGGGAGTAATTTGCTTAGTGGAGGGCAGCTTGGGCTAGTGGTTAACAGTCCTGGACTAAACAAAACAGCAGGAATTATTTTTACTAACTCTGCTGGCAGTGGATTGAGCTCTCCACGAGCAAAACTCTGTTTATGCAATGAAACGTCCCTTTCCTCCCCTCTGTGGGATGGGTTTTAAAGGGTAGGGGAGAATATATTAATTGCAATTTATCCCTCCAGGCACCCAGGTGTATGGGTTGAACAGAGTTTCAAAATCCCATCCTAGGCAGCAAAATTGAAAGCACAGGAATAAGGCTTAAAAAAACAACAACATTGTATTGAGCAAGTCCAGCTAACAAAGGATTCTGGCTCCCCCCTTCTTAACAAATAATAAGACAACAACTTGAAAAGTAAGCTTAAAAATAAGATTTACCTACTTTATAATCATGAATTGGTGCGTCGCAATGGCAGCAGTAAAAAACTATGCAGGCAAAATACTTACTGTATATGTCAAAGATTGGCTGGATGAAGAGGAGTGTTGGCAGGCACCAGCCGGGGAACCCTCTAAGGGAGCCTCTGAGAAGGAAGGCTTAGAGCCGGGGGAGTGGTGGTGGGCCACTGAGGACAGGTCAGAATGAGAAGGAAGAGAGGGATGGTTGAATGTTGAAGAGGCAACAGGCTTTAGCGAGCAAGGGGAGCTGGGTGCAGAAAGCAGTTCAGAGTCAGCTGATGAAGCAAAGGAGGAGGGCGGGCAGATGCTGCAGAAGCATCCCAGGTGCTTGCTACTCCTACTGTACTAAGCTCCCCTACCCCTTTGTCCCCAAGGACACAGAGGACTATGTGTGTAGCACAGGGGTCAGCAAACGTTTTCAGCAGGGGGCCGCTCCACTGTCCCTCAGACCTTGTGGGGGGCCGGACTATGTTTTGGAAAAAAATATGAACGAATTCCTATGCCCCACAAATAACCCAGAGATGCAGTTTAAATAAAAGGACACATTCTACTCATGTAAAAACACGCTGATTCCCGGACCGTCCGCAGGCCGGATTTAGAAGGCAATTGGGCCGGATCCAGCCCCCGGGCCTTAGTTTGCCTACCCATGGTGTAGCTAGCAGAACAATGGACACAAATCCCACCCCTGGTGTAGTTTGAGACTGCTTGGAAAACATCCAGCTGGGGAGGAGACTTAGAGGGAAGTAGAATGCAAAGACCTTCAGTCCTGGCAACTGTTTTATAGGGGCCAGTCCTGTTTGTAGGCATTGCTGCCTTGTATGCTGTTTTCTTGAATAAAGAGATAGCTTTTCAGCTTGTCTCTGCGTCTAGAGTGCCGAGCTGCATCTGAACCAGCCATAACATTATATTTACAGTATAACCAGCTTGTGCCTGAAGCTGGGGCAAGCACAGAGCACTTACGGCTGCTCAAACGTAACGAGAAAAGAACAGGAAGTACTATATGCTCCTTCCTCTCCAGGAGAGGAGGCAAAATGACATCACACACATAGAGCCCTCTCTACCAATTGTGTTTCTATGGTCTGAGTTTCTGCCGGTCAACAATACAGCTTTGTGGACTGAGCCCCTTCTCATGCTAACTAGCAAGAATATGCATTTCTTAGATTTGGCTGCTAATCTCCACACCCTCCTCGAAATCTGCTTCACTCCACAAGCGGAAGCCTCTTGTGTTAGTGGAACAGGAACACTGGCTACTGTCAAGGAGCACTACATATAAAAACTAGTCAGCAACACAACTGCAGCGGCCAGGATTCTGGTCGCCAAGAGTTGGAAAGAAACAGATGTCCCCACAATTTGGGAATGGCAGTGCAAACTACAAGAATTGGCGGAGATGGCCATTCTGACTAACAACATACGAGGCAAATCAAAACAAAACTTTGCTGCAAAGTGGGAAAAATATAAGATATATGTGGAAAAATATTGTAAAGGAATATCACCTGTATTAATATTGGATTAAAATAAAAAAGGGCGGGGAGAAAAATAAACTTTTGAGAGCAAAATATTGGTGCACTAAGAAACAAGAACGAATTTGATAACTGATATAGATAAAGGTATTGTGTTATGTACGTTCAAGGTTAAGACGAATAAATGCATTGGGGAAAGGCAGGAAGTCCGAGGATTAAATTAAAATCAAATATAAGAGGTAACTACTAGGCCCATCTTCCTATCCCATTTCTTACTTAATAATGATATAAAGAAAAAAAAAGAATACAAATCTTAATAATAAACAATAACAAAACGATTTGACCAAAAGATTACTTTATTAAAGTGGTTGTTATTCAAAAGACTATTGAATAATAGGCACAACAAGGAACTATGGATGAATTAGGTGAGAGAGGGAAGGGTAGACGGGCGGGGAGGGGGGAGGGAAAGTGAGGGTTGGGGGTAACAATTATTTCTTATTTGATTGATGGGCTAAAAAGGTTTTGGATATATTTCGTATTTTGATTGTGAGCTTTTTTCTTTCTTCCTTTTTTCCCTTTTCTTTTCTGTACTCTCTTTGTTCTTTAGTTTTTCTCAATTGTTGTAATTTGTATTAACGTTGTAATTTTGTATTGTTTTATGTGTTGCTTCTGGTCTGTGAAATTTCAATAAAGTCATTTTTTAAAAAAACAACTAGTCAGCATCGTTCAAGCAAAGCCTTAGAAAACCAATATTACATAAACGCTCTCAAAAAAGAGAGAGGAGCGTTCCATTTGTTTGTTTTTTTGTGGGGGGTTGTATCTTGAACTCTGCTTCTGATCACTTGTGGTTGGAAGCGCAGAGTCTGCATGCAGGGAAAGCAAAGCAAAACAACAGGAGTCAGAAGCCAATTTATATCCTTTCGCCAGTCGAAATGAGACAGTACAAACTGTTTAACTCAGCTGCGGATCTACAGCCAGCCTGGCACATACAAACTAATCACTGTTCACAGTTGGTGTGAGATGATGTCTGTTGTTTGCTTCTGCTTCCTGATTCTGGTGCACGGTGATCTGGGTCAAGTGGTTTAATCAGGCTGGATTGATGGGCAAGTTGTGCTGCTTTCCTGCAGGTAGTTGGCGATGACTGTCTGCTATCCTGTAGTTCTAGGATTCTATTTTTAAAATGTATCCCAACTGGGGAAGAGCTGTAGCCTGGTGATGCGATGTGTTTTGTATCTTAAAATCTGAAGGCCAAATCAAATACGATATGAGCGGCATAGCAGTGATCCTGGAAAATGCCTAGGAGTGGGTGGAGCTGCATTATTTTAGGGCAGCCTTGTGCATAAGCCCACAGAGTTGCTAGCCTACTCAAAAAAATTGCCCGCCTGCTAAAAGCCTAGTAGCTTAGTTTCCAGGGTGTAAACAGAGGCTAGTGCCCGTTTACAAGACTAATGGAGGAGAGAATGTGTGATTCATTCCCTCCTCCCAACTATTAGTTGAGGTGGAAAATGCTATCCTTCCTCTGCAGCTACCATGGAAATCAAGTGGGCTGGCAGAGAAAGGGTGGAACAATGCGGGTTCACCATCATGGTGAGCACGGTTTGCGGTGGGGGCTTAACAAACCACTCCTGAGTTGCAAAGGTGGGGGCATGAGTGGTCACCGTTTGATAGGTCCCTGGCTGTTGTTGGGCAAATTTGTACGTTGCAAGTTGATGGGTCAGCCCCTTGGGTATTTAAGCCACAGAGAGAGGTTTCTCTCTCTCTTTGGCTGCGTTTTCAGATCCCCAACCTCAGTCTGCTGTTCTTTAGGCCTCTGTGTTGACATTGCCTCTCATGGGGCCTGGTAGGAATTTTTCCATTTGGCTGATTGGCTGGGGCCAATTGGTTTTTGCCTACTGCATAGCAAATAGTCACAACTTGTAAGGTTGGCGGTTAGGCATTGGTTATTGGTTGTATATGGGGTCTTGTTGACTGTGTTGGCCCCTTAAGTTAATGCCTGCGTGCAGGGCTGGCCCTATGTGCAGGCTGGGTGGTGCAGGGCACCACGGCGCCGGCCCGCCAGGAGGGCGCCGCGAGCTGCGCCTGCCCGCTGGCCGGCCGGTCCGCTGTTCTGCCGCGCAGCTGCGCGCTGCGCCCACCCGCCCACCGTGCTGGGAAACAGGGTGGGAAGGCGCCGGAGAGATCGCGCTGTGCCTGCCCACCCGCTGCGCAGCACCCACCCGCCCACCGCGCTGGGAAACGGGGCGAGAGGGTGCCGGAGAGATCCGACGCACCACGGCGCTAGGGGCGCTTAAGACGGCCCTGCCTGCGTGTTGGGGAAATTCCGGTCAGGAATTCAGGGGCTCTATGCAGTGTCCATAACCCCGGTAGGGGGCCAGCAACGCGCATGAGCCCCTGGGAGCCTGAGGGGAGAGGGGAGGGCCTATTGCACCCGACTCCCTGTCTCTCCCTGTAGGGTTTCCCCTTGTTGACAAGGCGAGTTTATTTCTGTCCTTAGCTGACAGTTGGAGAACCAATGCCTACGCAACCACTCACTTATTTTATATTTGTATTTCAATAAAAGTTGTGGCCAAATTCATGCCAAAAACCATTAAACAAAAATTCTGTCTATGGTGTGAGTTATTTGAGGGGTGGTTTTGGGGACCTCCACATGCAATTCATCCCTCCTTTACCAACTTGCTAAACTTACCTGGATAGAATTCCAGGTCACCTATGCCATGGGTAGGCAAACTAAGGCCCGGGGGCCGGATCTGGCCCAATTGCCTTCTAAATCCGGCCCGCGGATGGTTCGGGAATCAGTGTGTTTTTACATGAGTAGAATGTTTCCTTTTATTTAAAATGCATCTCTGGGTTATTTGTGGGGCATAGGAATTTGTTAACACCCCCCCGAATATAGTCCAGCCCCCCACAAGTTCTGAGGGACAGTGGAGCGGCCCCCTGCTGAAAAAGTTTGCTGACCCCTGACCTATGCTTTCTAGATGAGCAGAGTGAGATAGCGTCCTCAGACGGCAAGTTTTAGGTGACATGAAAAGGCCAGCAAAATGTTTGTTGTTGAATTACTGTTATATTTTTACTGCCAGGGAGGAGGAGAGGAGCTTGTGCAATTTTCTACCTCAAGTGCCAAAATAATTGGATTGGCCTCAGATGTCATGAACCTTGGCTCGGGATGTCTTGGTCCATTCTGGCAGTGGAGCTGTTAGATAATGTAGTGTTATGTTTGCAAACAACGTTTGGGTGCTACCTTGTCCCCTCCATGCTTAGAGCAGTCGCAAGGTGCAGCATGGCATCGTAACACTGAACCATGTAGTTCTCTGTCTGTAAAGAGGACATTTTCATCCATACCGCTAGGATGAAAAAGTTGGGAGGAAATCTGCTCATACTTCTAGAGACCAGCAACATCGACAAAGAGCCCAGTTTCTCTCTGCCAGAGAATAATAACAACATTGTTTGATATCAGTGTCAGGCCACAGATTCATACTTGGACCATCATGTGCAGGTTTGTTTGAAAGTTCTGGGTTAAATGGACCATCGGTCTGGCTCAGTATAGTCCCTGTCTCTGATATATGGACCAAAATACCTTTGACCAAAAGCACATAATTGTTTATGTTTGTGGTAACCATTTCCTCTGCCTCCCAATTCAGCCCAACTTCTGGTCCAATGGCTCATCTGACTTGTTTGGCAGAAACTGTGGCGGGTTTCTCTCTCTCTCTCTCTCTCTCTCTCTCTCTCTCTCTCTCTCTCTCTCTCTCTCTCTCTCTGTGTGTGTGTGTGTGTGTGTGTGTGTGTGCTACTGTTCAACACACATTTAGGTGGTTTGTGGATTGGACTGCAGCGTAACTAAAGCCAGATCTTCCCGTTTAGCCAAATTTAGTTAAACTCATATAAATAATGTCTATGTTCAAATAAAACAGAGGTGATTCACAGGTCACTCACACTAGTAGTCTCCCCCAGAAGGAATGCATCTATAGGACATGGAACAATTGTCCATTTAATTTTCTTTATTAAATTTATTTATTTGGTTTTTCAGATTAAAATTTTACAGTCATGTGTCCAACATAAAAGCAAGATTCCCTCCTCCCCTTTGTGGGTCTTATTGTTAATCATTTCCTCCTGCATCCAAATCTTTTACCTCTCCGTTGTGTCCAGAAATCACCATTAAACTACAAGCGATCTTCCAATTCTACTAGCAATTTTAACTTTTTACAATGGTCTTTAAGATAAGTTACAATGTCAATTTAATTTTCAAAAACCATAGAGCTCATTTATGGCGTCATTATTGCTGTTCTCATATTTCTGCTATTTGCATTACGATGTCACACTGTTCAAATATACATATGTCATTCATTATTATTTTTTACTAAGGAACAGGCCAACCCTGGACACACGCACCCAAGGAAGAAAAGCAGGATGCTGTATTTTTTTCCTAAGGCAAAAGATTATTATCAGCAGCAGACAGCATCTGTTCACCAGCAAGCACTTCTGCCAGGTCACACAGATTAAATAATCACATTTCTAGTCATTACAAAAAATTTTAATGTCTTCTCCACAACCCCCCAAAACTGGCCTGGTCCAAGCACCTGCGAACGGAGCTGTGGCACTGATTGCCCTAATCCTTGTATTGTGTATTTACTGCTTTATTGAGTATTTTAATTATGGACAGCTCCATTTTAATGTTTTCCAATTAGTTTTTGTACTTGTAAATAGCTTAGAAGCCTAATTTGGTATTTAGTGGAATGTAAATTAATAAATAATAAAATTTCTGCATGCACAACATATAGAAACCATTGTCTGGTCTTACTGTGCCAATGTCATAGATGTTCTCGGGGGGGGGGGGAGGACCAACTTGATTTCTTTCTTCCATTGCTGCATTTGTTTTGGAGGTTGATGAGGACATGAAAAGGCTCAGGCTTACGAATTTAGGTGCTTCCTGATGGCTGTTTATTGTGGGCTCTTCGTACAGACAATTTTTTTTGCAGTGTCCACACAATACCAGAGCGCCTCCCAACAACAACAAAATTAAAATCTGGATTTTCCCTTTCCAGAGAAAATCTGATGGATCACCCATTGCAAATTAACTGTTTGCAATACCTGAGTAACTAATTTACAATATTAAGCCCTCGTCTGTAAGCACCTTTTTTTAACAATAGTTTTCAAGTACAACAATCCAATGATAGCCTCATTTTAACAATGCCAGATTATAATACAATTACTAATCCCAATCATTCAAATGCCAAAGTATAGAATTTAATTTAGGTGGCCTCCCGCGTGCTAGAATTGATGGTTTATTTCTGCATCCCAAAATCTTATTCATCTCAATTACCCTCCAGTCAAAATAACACTCCCTTATACAACAACGGCAATATGAATGACATCCATTCGTATTAACACATGAAATTATTATCTGTAAGCACCTTTAGACACTCTTATTCCACACTGGTACAGTGAGTGTTTGAAACCAGCTCTCTGCACCTAGTCTGCTTAACAGCCAAGGCCCTATTTCGAGAATTCACTGATATATTTTGATAGCCAACTTGAGACAGGTTGAACCTGACAGAAGCCTATTGATAATGACAGCATATGGCGATTTAAACGATGCTCCCAATTTTGTGGCTCTCTGGAGGAAACCTGATAGGTGCTGAGGAACATCTGGCTCCAAATGACTCATTCATTAGAGATGATGTTCTTCAATGTGTTGTGTCCTCTGGCAACGAGCACATGGAAATTAAGGGGAGCGAAAGTGTCAGAGGGAAAATTACACACCAAGGGGGCATTTAATGGAACGCAACATGTATAGGTGATTATATGCAAATACCAGAAACCACAATGCCATGCAGAGTGATCTGAAGTGTCGGGTGCCAAAGGAAAAATAGTGGGGATGTTAGCAATCTACTGGTTGGCTGATCAGCAGAATAGAGTCATTCTGGGACATGAAATCTCTAGATAAATAGTGGTCACATATATCTAAGAAGGGGCAGATTCCCATAGGTTTGGAAATGGACTGCATGCTGACTGGGGCTGATGGGAATTGTAGTCCAAAACATTTGGAGGACACTAGACTGGTGAAGGCTATTTGAGAGGGTTCTTTAAAAAAAACAGCATTATTTTTCCTGTGGCTTTATAACAGCAAGCAAAAATCTCCTTACATAACAGTTACTGCAGTGAGTGCAATAATAAGCCCTGTTCTAAATTTGACACTTTAAAAATTATTTCAGGAACCTTTTTTAAAAATACCGTATTTTTCCGTGTATAACATGCCCCTGTGTATAATTTGGGGACTCCAAATTAAGAAAATGGGGGGAGATTGCCCAGGGTTGCTGAGCTTTTGGTAAGGGGGAATTGACAAAAATTGCTCACCCTGGACTTCCATCCTCCCCTTTGTGGGTCCTATTGTGTATCATTTCCTCCTGCATCTTTTATGATAATCAAAATCTTTTACCTCTCTATTGTGTCCAAAATTCACCATTAAACTACAAGCGTTGTTCCAATCCTACTAACAATTTTAACTGTTTACAATGGTTTTTAAAGATAATTTATATTTTTTCCCCATTCCTTATTAAAATTTTGGTCTTCCTGATTTCTGATTCTTACAGTCATTTTTGCCATTTTGGCATAACCCATCAACTTAATCTGCCATTCTTCTCTGGTTGGGACTTTATCTTCTTTCTATCTCTGGGCCAATAACATCTGTGCAGCCGTGGTCACATACATAAATAGTCTTTTATGCTCCCTTGGGATTTCGGCACCTAGAATTCCTAAAATGAAGGCTTCAGGGGTTTTTTTAAAAGAAAAAGTTATTTTAAACATTTTTTTCCAACTCATTATATATCATTTCCCAAAATTCTTTTACTACCTTACATTTCCACCAGTAATTTCTACTGTGGCTCCTGTGGTAAAGTATTTTTTTTCCATTGGGGGGGGGCACCAATACAGTTCCTTGCTAAGGGCACAAGGGACCCTAGATGCCTATGCCCATTCTCTGCCTCTAATCCAATGGTGGGGAATGAAGAGACACAAACACACACACAAACTAATACTATCTACCATATAGCTTTGGGTTTCTTTCCATCTCTATTCCCAGCACTTCCTCTGAGTCACAGATTGAAGAAAATGGAACGGTGCCACTACACTGCCAGCAAAATATTGAACAAAATTAAATGAATCAGTTAAACCAAAAGGGGGGAAAAAAGAAAGTAAACAAGTCTGTAAGATCTCTTCTGGATCTATGGCAGCCTCGCTTCCACTAGCCTTCCCATTTGTTTTTGCTAGGCAATCTCAAATCCCTTTCCATCCAGGTGGATTCTTTTGGAAAGTCTTCCGAAGACCACATTAACCCTTCCTAACCTGCTTCTCCTCCACTAATTGAGTGTGTTTCAGGGCCCTCCTCCATCATTGTCTTATTGGTAAAGTTAAAGATAAAGCACTGGACGGTTAAGTCCAGTCAAAGGCGACTATGTGATTGTGCTGCTCATCTTGCTTTCAGGCCAAGGGAGCCGGCTTTCTGGGTCACGTGGCCAGCATAACTAAACCGCTTCTGGCACAATGGAACACCGTGACAGAAACAAGAGCATATGGAAATGCCGTTTACCTTCCTGCCGCCATGGTACTTACGTATCTACTTGCACTGGCATGCTTTCAATCTGTTAGGTTGGCAGGAGCTGGGACAGAGCAATGGGAGCTCACTCCGTCACGCGGATTTGAACCGTCGACCTTCTGATCGGCAAGCTCAAGATCGGCATCCCAAATAAACAAGCACACAATTACTGATAGGTCCACCCGCCATTGTGAGGCTCAAAGCAATGAAGGTGATGCCTCCCCAGCTGTTGCCATTGGCTGTGGGTTTCTTGTGATGTCACAAAAGCACGTGGCAACTGAGTGGATATAAAGGCAGGCCAAGGGGAAAGCCCTTTTCTGTTTCCAGCAAGGACACACCTGGCAATGGATGTGACATTCAGCACTGCCCAGGTTTCTTCCACTTGGAGGAGGCAAACTGGTGAATGGAAGGAGGCAATCCTCTGGCCGTGGGATGCTAGGGAGTGATAATAAGGCAAGTTTGCTTGCTTGAAAACTGCTGGTATCTGTGGTTGGAAGCTGGTGGATGTCTCATGATGGACCTAACAGTAGCTTCTGACACAACGGGACACCATGATGGAAACCAGAATGCACAGAAACAGAGTTTTCCCTTCCCGCTGTAGAGATACCTATTTATCTACTCTGGTGTGCTTTCAAACTGCTAGGTTGGCAGGAGCTGGGACAGAGCAATGGGATCTCACCCCATTGCACAGATTTGATCCTCCGATCAGCAAGTCGAAGAAGCTCTGTGGTTTAGATCATAGCATCACCCGCGTCCCTGTCTTATATTGCTCATTGGACAAGGATTGTGCCATTCCTCTGTTCAAAGCACACCACTGGCATTACATAAAAAGAACAATGGAAACAGTAGTTGTGTGGTGCTTCATTTCCCAAACACCTGGGGTATCAAACCTGCTGTGAAGTCATGCCCTCTGATCCAGCATTATTTCTCCCCAATCTTTCACCCCTGATCAGATAGGTGATGGTGGGTATTCAGTGAACAAGTTCCAATTCAATCCCACATTCATTTTTCAGTCTCACTTCTGAAACATTGACACCTGAAAGCAAGCTACTGAGATAGCTCCGTTCGGTAGAGCATGAGACTCTTAATCTGAGGGTTATGGGTTCGAACCCCACATTGGGCAAATGTTTCCTGCATTGCAGGAGGTTCAACTCAATTACCCTTGTGGTCCCTTCCAACTCTACAATTCTATGTTTATAAGTAATAAGAGAGCTCTGACTCAAACTGAGCTCTGGACATCAAGCATGAAGTCCTATGAAAGTGTGTCATATACATAGTGTTACTTCAAAGTGTCACCAGGTTGACTCATTTTATGCTACCCAAATACAGATAATGTTTCTGTGGAAATGAATGCATGGATGGGGGGCGGGGATAAGAAGAGTGATGACAGGTTTGTCCAAAGCTGTGAGCACAGCATAGAGTTTCTTTCTTTCTTTCTTTCTTTCTTTCTTTCGTTCGTTCGTTCGTTCTTTCTTTCTCTTTTCCTTCCTTCCTTCCTTCCTTCCTTCCTTCCTTCCTTCCTTCCTTCCTTCCTTCCTTCCTTCCTTCCTTCCTTCCTTCCTTTATGATATTCAGCTTTATACATTTCCATCATTTTACAGTCATTTTGACATTTCAAAACTCGACTTTCTTCCCCCTTTCTGTCATTCCTTAAATTTATTTATGTTTTCTGCATATTCCAAATTAACTTAATTTGTTCATTTATGCATCTACTTTAAATATATACTCTTGTAAAACTACAGGTTATTACAATAATCCTGCTAATGTTCTTATCTGTTTACAGTTTATTTGCAAGACCAAGTTACAGAAACACCCTTTACTGGTTTCATCCCTGTGGAAATCAGTTTGTGGCATCAGAGCTTCCTAGCCAGCTTGACAATTCTATCACATTTGTTATGAGTTCCAGATTACTCTTTTTAAAAAAAATAAAAATAATTTTTATTGAATTTCCCACTTTAGCCATCCAATCATATCACATTAAATATTCCAGATTATACAAATACATATCAATTAATACAAATATTCTACCAAATTATAAAAAATTTTTGAGAGACTTCCCATGCTTCAAGTTCGGAGGGTCTGATCATCTCATAATTTACTGCATTTCATAATCATATAATTATAATCATTTCCAATAGTTCTGATGTTATCCTTCATTCTTTTGCAGCCTCTGAGTTGTTCCCACAAGCGAGTTAAACCAAAACTGCATATTTGAGTTCCAGATTACTCTTGACACATTCATCTGATTTAAGTCTGGGGATCCGATTGCTTTTGCTGGCCCTGGCCCAGGTGCACATTTAGTGGAAGGTGTGAAAGAGATTTCATATGCCCAGTTTGGGTGCCTTCATCTGCACCACATAGCTGCCAAGTTATCCCTTTTTTACAGGGATTTTCCCTTATGCTGAATAGGCTTCCTCGCGAGAAAAGTGAAAACTTGGCAGCTATGCTGCACCATCGGGGAATCTTTGCAAGGTTCCTGATCACATGATTGCAGTCTGTGCAGGCACAATTTGAACATACGGACGGAGACCCTTTCCCACCTTCAAATGTGTGCACAAGGCAACAAGAGACACAAGTAGATGCAATGCTGCCCACCTCCTGTAGAAACATCCATATGAGCACGTAAATAAGGTTGGGGTAAACTACTCACTAACATCCAAGCTCCAGGAGTACAAAGTCATTCTGGCTTGTTAATAATCATGGGTAATGCTGTAAAAAAAAAATCAGACATCTTTATTGAAAAGTTGAAAAAGTACATAATTATATGTGCACTAAACATGGTGAGACGTAAATAAAAGAGAGAGAAAGACACAGCACCCATGTAGAAGGGGAAATAAAAGAGGGAGGGGGGAACCCAAAACTGTATACTTTACAAAGTTGTTATTGTACTTCACCAGTTCTTAATCTATTACAGTATTTATAAGAATGGATTCCAAATACCATTGAATTTCTCCACAGCAAGCCTGCGTTTATATTGAAGTTGTTCATACGTTGCGAGTTTGTATAAGTCTTCAATCCAATCGTAGAAGGGAGACGTATTTTTATTTTTCCAGTTCATCAGTATCAGTCTTTTTGCTGTGGTAAGGGCATGGAGAGTCCAGTCGTGTTGTCCTTTTGTAAGGTTCCATGTGCTGGGTATATACGGTAATTTAGAATATCCTGGGACAATTTCCTGAGTGTTATTCCAGGGGGACTTCCTGCTGAATGGCACCCATAGCTTTCAGCAGTGGTGGGCTATATGGGCTCTCAAGTTTCATCTGTGTTCTATGTGATGCTAAAATTTGACATTGTGGTTGTGGCGCCCCCTGTGGCACCACGGACAAGTGCGGCTGAACCAGTCATGCTACCCTAAAACTGCTTCTGCTTCCAGCAAAAGATTATCTGACCGCCATTGTAGTTTAAAAGCCTATCTCTTTGCTTTCCCCGCCATGGCTGGCTTATAAACAAATGTTATTAAATGAGCTTGCTCTTTAAAAATTATTCCACACATCTAGCATCATTAGACAAATTGCTTTCCTTACTCCGGTGGTCAAGGGTGAAAGAAAACCAAACATTTAGGTGCAAATTCAAAAGCACTTAATTACTGCAGTTCAGCAATGCAGACCTTTGTTCGTCTGAGTTTGTAATTCCCAGAGAATTACATGGCTAAATGATTTGTGAGGTTTAAAGGTTTGTAAATTCAGGGTGGACCAAGGAAAAGCAAACATACAACTTTAATAACCAGACACAATTCACCACTGCCACGTTAAATGTTAAAAACTACTGACCCTCTGGTGACACAATATCAGCGTTGCCCACATTTAGGGGGTGAAACTTAATTTTTGTAAATTTCTCCCATAAGGGGTCTTAAAATAAACATTTTTCTGGGTGTGAGGAATTCAAATCTGCTATTATATTTGTGATTGGACAGTATTTAGCTTGGTACTATAAGTCAATGTTTGGGAAAGAAGCATATAAACTGCTTCATTTTAATTTTACCTTCTGAAAATGTCAGGTAATGCTAAATAATAATAATAATAATAAATAAATAAATAAAGTGCGATCATTTTTAATGATTTCTATGCACATTTTACTTACTAAGCAACACTAAATTACAGGTATATCAATTTAACTAACATACCTTTTGAATTCCCAAGTCATGATAAAACTTTTTAGCACCCATCATTTTTGGAATTTGAAAGTTGAAAAATTCAACACACGCTAATCCAGCAGGTGGCCACTGAATAATGCCTTATTTTACTTTTTTTTTTTTAGTTTTTGCTTCTGCCAGAGAAAAAACTAAACTGCAAACTTGAATCAGCAGATTCATCAACTAAAGCTTGAACTGTTTAAATTGCTGATGGCCAATATTAACCAGCACTTTGTGTGTTGGGGTGCTGTTGCTACTTTGCAACTTAGTGTCGCCAATCTGGAAGCTCTCTTATATGTATATTTTGTAGGTATCGCAAATCCACCATATGCCCCTTGTGCTTTCTTATCCCAAAGGAAATTTCTCACGCTTGGGGAAGTATCAATAGATACAGGCTTTCCTTTTTCATTCTGTTCAGTTATTGTGCAATGTTTGATGTTTCTTCACACTCAGCAGCACCAGTAAACAAGTATTGCCTCATGTACACTGGGTTCAGTTGCAATGTAACCATCAATTTATTTCGGCTTGCTACTAGTAAATATACATTAGAGTACAAACAGTACCCATTGGGCTCTAGCAGTGTTCCAGATGTGGACTGATGCTCTGTTTAATCCTATTAGCAACTGTTAGACTAGGTCAATTTGCAGTTGGCTGTATGCAATGAATGCTATTTCTAGCCGTATGTCTTCTTATTCCGTAATGCTAGGAATCATTCTTGTTAGGGGATTTACTGCAAAAGTTGGTTACCTTCAGTCATTTTAATGCCAGTGTCTTGCCTCGGTAATGGACTGGATGAGAGCCAACAAACCGAAGCTCAATCCAGATAAGACAGAAACACTGTTAGTGGGTGGTTCCCTAGACCAGATGGCCGGGAGGTTGCCTGCTCTTGATGGGGTTACACTTCCTCTGAAGGAGCAGGTTCGTTCGTAGCTTGGGGGTACTCCTGGATCCTTTGCTGCCGCTCGAGGCTCAGGTGGCTTCAGTGGCCCGGAGTGCCTTCCATCAGCTTCGGCTAGTGGCCAGCTACACCCTGATCTGGACAAGGATAGCCTAACTACTGTTGTCTATGCACGGGTAACATCAAGGTTAGATTATTGCAATGCGTTATACGTAGGGCTGCCTCTGAAGAAGGTCTGAAAACTTCAGCTAGCGCAGAATTCAGCGGCCAGGTTGCTCACCAATGCAAGATGGTTTGAGCATATTACTGTACACTGATCCTGGTCCCACTGCACTGCACTGCCTACCAGGCCCAATTCAAAGTGCTGCTTTTGACCTTATTTGCCTTAAACAGCTCAGGACCGTAATACCTCAAGGACCGCCTCTTTCCCGGACCCTGAGATCAACTTCTGAGGCCCTCCTTCGTGTGCCTCCTCCTCGAGAGGTCCGGAGGGTGGCAACATGAAAAAGGGCCTTCTCTGCAGTGGCTCCCCGTCTGTGGAATGATCTCCCCCAGGGAGGTCCACCTGGCGCCTTTATGATACACCTTTAGGCGCCAGGCAAAAACATTCCTTTTTAACCAGGCCTTTGATTGATCTGATTGACATCCTATGCCCTTTTAAAATGTGTTTCTGGGGGGGGGGCTATTGGATTGTTGTTTTATTTTTATTATGTATTTTGTGGTTTTATATCTTGATTTTATTCTGTGAACGGTCCTGAGACCCCAGGGTATAGGGCAGTATATAAATTCAATAAATACTACTACTACTACTACTACTAATAATAATAATAATAATAATACACTAAATATTTGAGACACAATACATCTGTGACAAAATCCGTAATGTTCTCTGGTTATAAATATTGGTATCATCTCAGCATATAATTTTCATGAAGAGACTCGAAAGTAAATGCTTCATGGTATATATACAATGCTACATTTGTATGAAGCTTCAGTATGATTTCCATTAGTTGGATTACAACATCCTTTCACAGTGTTTTGCTGGTTTCTGTTGGGCTATCCTTCTTTAGCAGAACTAAATTTAAGGTCTGGCAGGCACCACAGGGACATCTGATGATTTATTTACCAGTACTTATTTTACTGCCAAACAATGCACTCCTGTTGAGAGTCAGTCAAGGGATGCTTTTGCAGCCTTCTGACTAGTCCTGGAGCTGATGGCTCTAGAGGCAAACGTTGGCTGCAGCAAAAGGAATTGTAGGTATGCAGCCACCATTTTCCTAGGTAAAGTTAAAGTTAAAGGAACCCTGGATGGTTAAGTCCAGTCAAAGGTGATTATGGGGTTATGGCGTTCATCTCACTTGCAGGCCAAGGGAGCTGGCGTTTGTCCACAAACAGCTTTCTGGGTTATGGGTCCGGCATGACTAAACCACTTCTGGCACCACGGAACACTGTGATGGAAGCCTGAGCACATGGAAATGCCATTTACCTTCCTGCCATGGCGGTACCTATTTATCTACTTGCGCTGGCATGCTTTCAAACTGCTAGGTTGGCAGGAGCTGGGACAGAGCAACAGGAGCTCACTCCATTGTGGGGATTCGAACTGCCGACCTTCTGATCGGCAAGCCCAAGAGGCTTCGTGGTTTAGACCACAGTGCCACCCGCGTCATAGCAGCTGGTGGGAGGAACATTAGGCTGGGAGAGAGGAAGAAGATGGCCTGCTCCCCCTGCCATGCAAAGTCACCATCAGTGCTCAACAAGTCCTAAAGAGCAGTTCTAACCATGCTTTTTTTTTATTAGGCATTAGTGGCAAGGTTGCTTTATGCTAAATTATGGAAAAGAAAAGAAACCCCTTACTTAAAATAACGACTTTCCCCCAGTGAATGCTGTTTAAGAGGTTGAATGGCCTGATTGGTGTCAGCTAAACACATGCATCCAACATACTGTAATTAAATGCTAAACAACATTTGGGATTGATTTGCACTAGTAACTGAGAATGCTGAAGCTTCACATACCAGTTCCAATCCCTTGTCTACACAATTCTTAGTAATTCATGGGAGTGATTCACATGCCAGATCCCATGATGGAAGTTAGTGCCTTCATGAGTCATTCTCTAAACACAAAAATGTACAAAAGCATCACTCAAAATAGATTTGCAGTTAACTTAATACACGATATTTGTGGGTCCAAAAGGGTCTGTCTGTTCCTGCTCATTCAATACGTAGTCCCTTCCAGGTTGCCACAACCAACCCTTCAACTCCAACTGCCATGCTTTCCTTAATGTTCTGGGGTTGTATTGAACTTTTGTGAGCCACGTCTCAGTGTGAGTGGGGAATCCCCAAGACTGGGCGGAGGAACCTTGCATTGCTCATGCAAGCAAGGCTCCAAGTTTGGGGTGATTTTTTGCTTTATAACATTTTTCAAAATGGAAAGTTAACAGAAATGGAGGCCCAGATGACACCATCTTATTTTGGAGATTATCTTTTTCCATTTTAGTGAATGATTCACTGTACAACCATAGCAGATTGGAAGCCAGCATCCTTTGGGGTTTCATCTGCCCATTTTTTTAAGGGAGAAAAAAGGACCCTATCACAAAATTAACAATACACATTCATTTCCTAGCTCAGTGATGTGATAATGTTTTCATTCTGCAAATGTAATGGCTGAGTTGCGAGAAATTAGGTCAGTGGAACTTAAATTAGCAGAATCCTTCATCCTTGTAGTTCACTGAATAAAGACGCTAGGTCTACTCTCATGCATACATTATAGGCTTTTTCGCCTGTAGCATAAAATGCCAGCTGACATAACAGCAGGAACACACCAAGCAGTCTATCTTCAGTAGGCTTCTTTGGTAACCAAAGGTAAACCTAATTCATGGGCAGATTACCCATCTGCCCTGCCTTGGTGGCAAATATGCATTGATAATGACAAACCACGCATTGCAGCGAGCGCAATATAATTTCTCACTTGCAATATAATTTCTCACTTGCAATATAATTTTTCTCTTGTGCTTACAGACACATGCTCCAATATTCTAGGTAGTGACATTTGGGTTCCTTTTTAAACTTAGTTTAGATGTTAAACAGAAGGATCCGAAAATAAAACAAAAGCTCCATTTGCTCTCGTTTTGGTCAATTGCTTCTGGAGCTAACATTTTTCTTTCACACGATGGGAAGAAGAACCAGTACAGTATCAAAGAGATATACCTTGTTACATGCCCATATCCAACACCTATCCATTTTACACGATGGTGGAATTTTAGACTCTGGACTGAATAGTTCTACAGAAAATGCCCCTTTAGATGGCAACTGTGTGTATTACCAGCCCTGAGAGCTGCCTTGTTTTGCAAGCCAACATCTACTCCTGCCCATTTACTATTTCCTCCTTGAGCTCTGGAAACGCAAAGCATAATTCTCATTCCCCACCCCACATGGGCATCTCTTTCCCCTCCCTCCGCCGCCGCTTTTCGCAATTTCGTTCCCAACATCTCGCGGCTGAAACACTTGGCGATCTTCTGAAATAGACTGAAATACTTGGCGATCACATATATTTGTACGTGCTCGCGTTGGCAGCGAGTTCAGCGACTCCCTCGCGCGGACGTTCAATGAGCACAGCAAGCGCCGGGGCTTTCCTTTTATGTTGCAATTGGGATGGGTGGCTCCGACCCACCGGCGTCCTGCAATACGACCCACAACCCTGCCCAGCGCGTTGCAGCGCCAGCCTGGGAGCCCAGCGACAAGCAGGAGGCCAAGTCTCCACCTTCACTCCGGCCTCTCCGGCTCTCCATTGGGCCATTACGTAAATGCCAGCAGCTTTCTCCTCTCTCCCTCCTCCTCTCTCTCTCTCTCTCCCACCCCTCCCCACCCCACCCCCCAGTTTCGCCTAGTTATGCAATACCCAGCAGCGCGCACATCCACTGTAACACACACACACAAACACACAGAGGGAGGGGAAGCGTCCGAGGAGAGAGCGAGAGCGAGAGGAAAGAAAGGGCGGAGCGGGGAAGGGGGTTCACTTCGAGTCTGGCCCTGCCCTTGTGCCTTCCCCCTCCACTCCGGGCGCATCCATTGGCCGTTCCCGGAAAAGCGGAGAGCTCTGATTGGGGCCCGGCAGCCGCCACTCACCGCCCAAGCTGGCATGAGGAGTGTGCGTTGTGAGGAGCGTACAGTATTGACCTACTAACACAGATCTCTCTCCAGCGGCGTCGGCGGCGTCGGCAGAAGGCGCGTTCCTCGGCTGCGCCCGGCTTCTCCACTCTCTCTCGAGCGCACTCTCCTCCAGGCGCGCGACTGGAAGGACCTCTTCGGGCTGCTCCTGCCGCTGCTGCGAGGGTCCCTCTCTCTGCCTGCCTGCCTGCCCGCCCCCTGCCCTCTCTGTCTCGTTGTCGTCGAGGACCTGCTCGCCTCTCGGCCCCTCTCCAAAGCGACCGGCTCCAACGGGAAGCAGATGCCGGCGGGATCTCCGGCGAGCGAGGCGCGCGCCTGGCCCCACTCGGTCCGAGCAGCTTGCCCAGGTACAGGAAGCTTCCGTCGGGGAAATTGCTCATCTGAAGGGGGTCCTTCTCCCCCACCCCACCCCGCCCACCTTCCCTAGGTCCTTTCCCGACGTGACTCACTCTGTCCTGGTGTGCGTTTACCCTTCTAGACACGGGTTCATCGGAGAAATTCGACCCTCTCTGTGCGCCTGTCTACATAGCAGTAACTTTTCTCGCCCTCTGGCACGTCAGCGCCGGGACTCGCCGCCTGAAGGCGGCCGCTTTGATTGCAGCCCCCCTCGGAGCAGCTTCCCCGGCTCGGCTGGCTCAGAGCTCGGCGCTGCTCTTACATAATAAGATGCCTCCTCCGGGGTGGAGGGAAATCGGGATTGGGGAGCAGGAGGAAAGCGGCACGGGAGACTTGATCTTGAAGCTCAGAGATCTTGCCACCATTCCTTCTTGTATGAGCAGGGATTTTGGGGGCTGGGGGCGGGGAGATGGATGATAAGCGAGGGCATGGATGGGAGGGTTGGCTGAAGGAATCGTTGATGGGCAGCAAAGGATTACGAAAATGCCTTGTTAATAGTGGCATGCGCCTTGGAAGAAGAGTTCTTTGAAACGCGCCCGTTTCCCCCTGGGGAGCATCTGAAGCGCCCGAGGGGCTGGCGGCGCTTGTTATTTCATCTTCGCGCATTGCATAATCGGTCCACGGTGTTATTGGCGAGCACTTCAGAGGAGGTGAGCGTGCAGTGCTTTGGTAATTTTGGTGCAGCGTTAGGGAATACGGTCCCCATTTACACATCTCATCTATTTCTGGATATCTTAGGGAAGATCTGCTTTTTAAAAATAAATAAAAAAAGCCCCATGATGGACTGGTGCTGCGCGTGAGATTCCTTGTTTATTCCTTACGCTGCGTTCTTTTAAGCTGCTAGAGAAAGGAAGACACGTAACAATCGCCTGATTCGGGACTGTACTGATGTATGTTATGTGTATGTGAGAGGGGGTAGAGGGGAGAGAGAATTCGGTTTATATTGGCCCGTGCCTTTTACTCCCTCTTGGAAGCTGGTTTTAAGGCACTGCGTTTGCTGCTCGTTCCTGGAAATGTTGCATTATGCAACCGCGGCATTCGCTGGCGGCCAGGTTAGGCAGCTAATTACGCGATTTGATAAATCTCGCCACAAAGAAACTAGAGCACTCTCGGCCTTAAAATAAAACCACGATTTCCAAAGTCATCCCTCTTGCATCTCCCCCTCCCCCCCTTGTCGGAAAGTAAATCGCTGCGGCGTAAGTTGGAGAAAGGCAGCTCGGCTTGTTGAATGTGTGCCACGTCCCTTAAAACGAAAATTGTGCACGTCTATATTTAGCCCTATCACATTTGAGCAATTGTGGCTCCGTGGGCTATTTCTGGTCTTTTCTCCAGAGCTGTGCAAATAGACGTTCAAGGACATTTGCTGGCGTTTTCAACTCCACGCCTTGGGAGACGTTTTGATAAGGCTGGTATTTTTAGGAAGGCATTTCGCTCACACGTCAAGTGGCTTGGTAGGTGTTGGCTTTCGTGCATGATTCACCCTCCTCCATAAGATATACATACATACAGTACACACACACACACACACACACACACACACACACACACACACACAAGCTTATATATATATACAAGCTTGTTACGCATTTCGGGGAAAAGTGAGAGGTGCCTCTGATCTCGAAGCCCCTGCAATTTGCAACCAAGAACCACAAAGTCGGGCTGGCGCGGGAGGCGAAAGGCGGAGGGTGCGCGCGGGGTGCGGAGTCTTTATTTCAGCATATGTGACGATCGGCGTAACGTTGCAAAACATACACCCAACAACAATACCCAGCCTGATTTAGGTCAGTAGCACATTTCAGATGGCCAGAATCCCAGCGTGCGATCGAAATCCAAGCCACTCTCGCAATCGTGTCGTTTTGCAACTATTAAACCCGTCTGCGCGCGGGGGGGTGGGTGGGTTGGTTTTTCCAAAAGTGGGGGGAGGAGGAGAGAGAAATCCTGAAGCTGAATCACTCTTTAAAATACAAGAAGGTTCATAAATCCAAGGTTTGCGCCGGGGTGGGTGGGGAGGAGCGCAAAATCGGGTTCGTTCAACAATTGTTGATTTTCTGCCAGTGGCTCTTTTAATGAGAGAGAGAGAAAGACCGAGGTCTTTCTGCATTCGTGTCAGAGCTCTTGCCCAGATTTAAAAGGGTCCCACTGCGACCCCTTAGAAGTAACCGGCGCGTAATTCGGGTGCGCTTGTACGTTGAGAGGACAGTTAAGAGGTGCAGAGTTGGGAGGGGAACTCCTGGACTCCGGAGAGCCCGGAGCTTCCCCGAGGCCGAGGGCGTCGGGTAGCGAGGGAGCTTGCGCTGCCTGCGCGCCTGCTGCCGCCGCCCGAGGACTCTTGAGCCGCCTTAGGCGTTGGTTGTTATGACTGGGGCCGGAGCGCGCGTTGGAAGTGGCCTGGATGGCGCTACCGCCGCGCTTTGCATTCCTTTGTTCTGCGAAGGGGGAGTGGGGGTGGAGAGAAGGCGAGGCAGAGCTCCGGGGAGTGAGGCGGGGGGGGGGCGCACAAGAGGAGGAGACAGGCGGGCTGGAGCGGAGTAAATAAGGCAGGAGAGCGGTCGTTTTGCACGGACAGGGAGCGCGAGCAGAACAAGCTGGCCCCAGGGAGGGATGCGGCTCCAGTCACGTAGTGTGTGTACTCGCTGTTGCAACGACGGGAGGCGGGCCCAAGAGCTCCTCGCTCTCGCTTCTCCACCCTCCCGGGCCCCGCTCTCTCTCCGCCCCTCCAGACTTGGCAACGGAGCTGGCAGCTCTCACGTTTCCTCCCGAAACAGAGCGAAGGTTGGGCGACCCCGTCCACTTTTGCCCCTCCTTGGGCAGCCCGGAATGCCGCCCCTCCTTGGGCGCAATTGGCTGGCGAGGAGTTTTCTCTCCAGAATTTTTGCTCTTGCGCAAAAGCGTATGTGCGTTTGCGCTCGCTCGCGCGTGCTCATTACCTTTCATGTAAACTGTGCGGAAACGAAAAGTCCCAAACACCCCATCGTGTGTATAAAGGATGCCTGTTTAGCTCCCCGATAGCACGGTGGCTTCTAAGTAAAAACACAAAACACACACAAAAAACCCCAGCCCCCCCTTCCTTGGCCCAAGCTTTTCCTCGGAGATTTCCCACACTTCAGGCTCCTTAACCAGGTCCATGTTATGGGGGCAACATTAATTCCTGTAAGGGGTGCTTACTGGAGGTGGAATAATTACTTGTTAAAACAACAGGGATGTGTGATGAGGCTCATATCCATTTGCAGATTCTTAACCCCCCCCCCAACTGCAGGTGGCATTTCCAGAAAGGAAACCATTTAAGTACTGTTGTGCTGCTGGGTTTTGTTTTTTACAGTAGCTATAAAGTAATTATTGTCAACTGCTGGCAGAAAAACAAGCTTTTCTGGCACACTTTAGTGCATTTTTACTCGGAGGTAATTCCTGCCCTATGCATGCGTACTTGTGTTGAGTAGGGCTTACTCCCAGGTCATAAAGGTTGTCTGCATACACTCTCTTTCAAAGCATGTTGGATACTGTAGTAGGGCAGAGCAATGTCTGGATTTCAACATCATGATATATCAGCAGATGTTTATTTGATGTACCGATATATCACGATGTCTGAAATAAAGATGGAACTACGTGGTGGTGAATGGGGTAATGGCTGGGCCACTGCTACTACTTAGAAGAGTCTAAAACAGATTCATTTTTACTTACCTTTAATATAGTGTGGCAACTGTTATAGTACAGAGCAACAGGGGTGGCAGGAATGAGAGAAGCGATGACCGGCCTCACGCTTTTTCTCACATTGCAATTTTTTACATAGCGCGCACACATACACATTGCGATTCACAAGATATCGCCATGCCAAATACTATGAAGCTGTTACCACGATGCGGACTCCAAACAGGTTTTGGACGACACATTGATACATTGCCCAGCCCTACACTGTAGTTTGTTAAGAGTTGCCAGGAATTGTAACCCGGTGAGGGGTGAACTACAGTGCCCAGAATCTTTTGAGAGAAGCAATGTGCTTCATCTTTTAGCGTGTACACAGCCTTAGCATGCCGAGGACCAGGCAAAACCTGGGGGTTAGGCCCTAAAGGACTGGGGACTAAGTATGCCGACAGTTAGTCTAGTTATATGTGTTGCCCAAGTCAAAGCATTACCATGATTTCAAAACAACTGTATTCTATTGGTGGAAGGAAAAAAATGAAGGGCTGTAACACAGTGGCAGGGCATCTGTGGAGAGCCGCTTGTCTGATAATCTGGAGAGACACTTCCAGCATGGTTAGACTTGGTATGAGGAGCATCTTATGAACAGAGCATAATTCCAATGGTAAATGTTACACAGCCAAGTCATGACGGATGACCTCAGGTGTTGTGTCACAGGTGTTATTAACCCTTGTAGCTATTACCACACAAGTCTATATAGTTAAGAAAAACTCCAGCAGCATTGCACTTATATATTTACTTTACCTATCATTTTAAGTCTGTATTCTCACCCATTATAAGGATTAGAAATGTTTGGGTTATTTACCCCTTCTATCGTCTGATGCTCCCTGTTTTTGTTGTAAGAATTCCTGGCAGTTTAACACCCGCCCCGCCCCCCATTTCAAATAAGTTTAGGAAGTCTTGACTTCAAATGCTTTGCCATTATGTCTCTGGGCTGATCCAAAGCTTGCTGAAACTGAGTAGGCAGCTTCACTGCTGACTTCATTGTATTGGTGCCAATCTGAAGGCTGTTGTTCTGAGTCAGGCACCCAAATAATGACATTGAAACAAATGTTAATGTGTTGCTATTTAAAAGCGTCTATTTTTGGCTAAACCTTTAGGACTAATTTTTCCAACCTTTTAGAGCAATGAGATAGAAAACTGTGTCGCATGACTATGGCCACATTTTCATGTTATATTTAAAATGGGTACCCATATTTCTGCACATAGAGAACTTGATGTAATCTGTCAGTGGGACATTTCAGAAGTTGAGAAACACATGTTACAGGCATACTACTCAAAGAGCTGGAAAACCTGGTTTTTATTGCAAATAACCCATCAAGAGGCTTTTAGGAAAAGCACAAAGGATTGAAGCAACAGCATGTTTGGACAGTGGTCTCCAGGCCAAGGATAATAACCCTGTGTATCACAATTAATTTGGCTGGAGTCACCATTAATCTGGAGAAGGTGCATCAGCACTTTTCTCCCAGCTCTGCATTGCCATGGAATAGATACACACCAGCATCTCATCCCTATAGCAGGTTCCTCAATGGTCTGTGAGATAAGAGGATCTTGATGATGCCACTCACTTCCTGCCTTGCCACTGTTAATACTTTTGTTCATTGCTCATTCCTGCCACAACATTCCCCTCGCCCCACTCAGCTTTTGTGCCCATTGTAGCAAGGATTACTCATAGTATAGACCAGGCATAGGCAACTTTGGCTCTCTAGATGTTTTGGAACTACAACTCCCATGATCACTGACCACTGGACCTGTTAGCTAGGGATCATGGGAGTTGTACTTCCAAAACATCTGGAGAGCCAAGGTTGCCTATGCCAGGTATAGACGTACCGGTACTCGAAGGCTATTTGCATGCTTAGAGGAAGATGCTGCACCCCACCACCCAGAGTTATGGTATCTACTCTTCAGGAGTCTTAAATTTTAGTCCCTTACATTGTCATGATTTCATACCTTTTCCTAATGGTCACAATCCAGCTGGCTAAGGGTAACTTTTGAGAATATATATACAGTGGTACCTCTACTTACGAATGTTTCTACGTACGAATGGAGCTCCACCCGCCATCTTGGATGCGGTTTAGATAGGATTTTTTCTACTTATGAATTTTTAGATAGGATTTTTTCTACTTACAAATTTTTTCTCCCAATGCATTCCTATGGTATTCGACTTACAAATGTTTTCTGCTTACAAATGTGTGTTTGGAACGCATTAAATTCGTAAGTAGAGGTACCACTGTATTTAAATTTTCAGTTAGTTTATAGTTATTGGAACCATATATTAAAACAAAATATTTATAGATTTCCCCATTTTTCCCTTAGAAATTCATCACAAGGTAGCAAAATAACCCAATGGCAAATTCACTGTAGGCCTGGCTAGATTCCCTTTGACCAAACTTTCTTAAATGTGTACTCAGGTGAGTTCGGAGCACGCAATGAACATAAACATAGAGCCATATAACTGTGTTTCCTTATTACCAAACTTCCTTAGTAGACAAAGGATTTTTTTAAAGAAAAAATGTGGGTTGCCTCATGTGCATCTCTTGAAAGATCATAGATGTGTAGACAAAGAACCATGATGGGCAATAGGCTTCTAAAACGTCCTCACCCAATATATTTACATTTAAGCATGCAGTGTTGTGGTAAGATTAAATAACACACTACTTAGTGCATCATATAATTGATTAAATGACTCCAGAGTGCTAGGTCAGTGGAATAAGCTAGCTGTAATCCTGTAGTCATTTTACCTAGCTGTTGTTGGCATACATACGGTACATCTATCTTGAGAGACAATGGAATGTGCCTCCAGGGCGGAAGGTGAGATCAGACCTATGGAGAATCACAGCGCATGCTGTGGGTGCAGAGACTGATAACTTCTAACTAGTGCCTCCCATGCAAGTCTGGGCAGTGTGTATGGAGGTCCTGGGCTGCCTGGATGAGAAGACCCCCTTCTTGGCCTCGCCAATGTGGTCCAAAGGAAAGCAGAGCAATATATTTGGCATCAGCTTGGCTGCAGGAGTTGCTGGAAGGAGGTCGTACAAGACACACTCCAACTGTCTTAGGAACTCCACGCCAGATTTGTGTGGGTTTTTAGCCCTTTCTTCTCCCAAAGATGTCCTGCAAGGCGGTAAACCCCACTGAACTCAAAAGCATTTATTTCTGAGTGAACATGTATAGAATTGTATTGTTCATACACCCAAAAATTGCTAGCATGACATAGTGTATCACAGAAGAACAAATCAAAATTTACTTGAGTCAAAAATTCTTAGATTTCAACTGTTTTCAAGTTGCAGGCTTCTCCTCAGATCATATAAATCTTTTGCCTTTTACACCCTTGACTTTTTATACAGAAGCCTCGGAGATTAGCTACAGATTAACTAAGGAACTTTCTTCAGGCATATGAGATGCTTTAGGCATCCCTGGAAATCTTTATTCTGAGCCCAACAGCATACACATTGATTATTGATCAATATTAACCAGAACTTTAATTGGTTCCATTTCCATATGTACTAAAAAAAAAAAAAACCAGGCCAGCACTTTGACTGTGTGTATCTAATCCTGAATAGGGTTCATAGACTTTGGCTCCAAGATATACGGTAAATAGTACTGCTAGGAAATTTACTCAAATCATGCAGAGTTCTTGTTATGTAAGGTTTCACCTCATTTTATTGCCACAAACATCAAATTTTCATCGTGTCTGAAATTGAGGCTGAGAAATAATGATTTGCCCAAGGCCACCCTCGGAGCAAGATTCAGGTGGGGAAAAAATATGGGCCTGAAATCAATTGGCCTATGCTGGCTCTCAGGAATGATACTGATCCTTTATGCTATCAGTTACTAAGGCTGTGCATTTGCTTTGGACCAAGCACAAGACCATGCTTCAGAGACATTCAGCTTGCCTCTAAATTCAAAGTAACTTTGGTCCAAAGTTGCCCAAGATGACGTAGGCAGGTTCTTTGGCTTCAGAACCACCCTGGAGCTTGAGACTGGTATTACTTTCCCACCGTGTACAATTTATGCATTCTTGTATGCCCCCCAACCCCAAAATACATGGAACATGTCAGGGAAAGTGAAGGAAAAGAGGGTCTAGATTAATGATATATTCATATCCACAGCGTGCCAGCATGTATTACACCGATGTATTAACAGGTTTCTTTCTATTTTTAATTTCCATCCATTATTTCAGGGATTGCTAACTAATCTTCATACTGTCCAGTTTTCTAGAATTAGTCTTACATTTTAAGATCTTGGTTACGTGTGTGTTTTTTTAAAAATATATTTTTATTGATTTTAACACATACAAAAATTCTTGAAAAATGTAAATGAAAAAGAACAAAAAACAAAGAATAAATACAAAAAATGAACAAAAAGAAAAAGAAAAAACCTTTCTTTAACAATATAATCAATACAATTTCTTCTTCTGTCGACTTCCTCCTTCCCCCCCTTCCACGCTTCTATTTATAACTGATATAGCACTCTCTACTTCTTAAATCAATTCTTCTTCCAAAATACTCGTTATACATATTATTCTTGATCCATTATAACCACAAATGTGTGTGTTTTAAGGCAAAGGTTGAAGAGCTGTTAAAAATCTCACAGCCTCCCATAAGCAATGTGAGCTTACTCAGGATTCTTGCAGTTTATCTTCTCCTGTGAAGGAAAACAGTGCTAGCCATGCATGCGTAATCTCTGCAGGGCATCAATCACGTCTGCGCTTTTATCTTATTTTAAACTGGGCTTGCTTTGCTAAAGGTTGTGCAAACTTCATTTATGTAATGACGTTCTTTTTCCCCAGATGGCTGCCTTGTTGCAATTATTTTTTCCCTAATCTACGGTTATTATAATATCACAGTGATGCAATAACCTGAACAATGAAATGTTTTGTTGAGGGCTGTTGCATAAAAAAACATTAAGCAACAGATCTGACTCATCAGCTTACAGATTCTTCTTGATGACCTTGCTATTGGGTGCAAAGCTTTTCATGTGAGAGAAACCCTACGGGTCTTCAGGTGAAGCTTCAAATGATTTTAAACCATTAACACTTTTTAGTTTGAACGTCACAAATTTATCAAGTGAAATACTTTCTAATTTAATCAACACTGATAGCCAAAAGCTATGGTGCAGATAACACCAACGTTGCGGGTTTGATACCCATATAGGACAGCTGCATATTCCTGCTTTGTAATGGGTTGGACTGGATGATCCTTAGGCTCCCTTCTAACTCTACAATTCTATGATTCTAAGTTAGAAGCAGTAATTACATTTTATTTTTATTTAGAAAATTTGTAATAATAGTCTTCTGAGGCCCTCCTTTGTGTGCCTCTTCCTTGAGAGGTCCGGAGGGTGGCAACACAAGAACGGGGCCTTCTCTGCAGTGGCTCCCCATCTGTGGAATGCTCTCCCTTTAGGCGCCAGGCAAAAACTCTCCTTTTTAACCAGGCCTTTGGTTGATCTGATTGACATCCTATTGCCTTTTAAAATGTGGCTGTGTGTGTGTGTGTGTTTTTGTTTTTATTTTATATATTGTGCTCTTTTCTGTGAACTGCCCTGAGACTTCCAGGTATAGAGCAATATATAAGTTCAATGAATGAATGAAAAATAAATAACCAGGGCAGTCCAACATGCAGCCCTTGAGGCCATTTTCAGCAGCCTTTAGCACCACCCCCCCCCTTACCTGCAACCCTTATTTTGCCTTTCCAAAGCTGGGTAAGCAAGGTGTTGGACTTTGGGAAAGAGGCATGAGGGCTCAGACAGGGTCCTAGAGCCCTCCTGTCTCCTTCTCAAAGCCTAGCTAGTGTTTCCCCAGCTTTGGGAGGGAGGTGGGACAGCTTTGGGAGGGAGGGCTCTAGGACCCTGTTTTGCTCCCTAACCCCCTGCACAAGGCAGTGTGTGGCCGATGGGTTCCATGTCAAAGTTCTCTTGTGGCCCACTTGGCATGAGAAGTTGGACTGCCCAATCTAAACCGTACTTTCATTGTTCTTTGCCCAAATTAGCACTGAATTCACGTTTAGCATATTATGTAAGAGACCTTTGATCTGGGAAATTGTCCTTTTGACAACCCCTGACTCTTGGGAGTGGGTTATATTATGAAATACGGTGACAGTTATATCCATTGATGGAAATGAGTGTAAAAAATGCTGACAGACAAATAATTTTAGAATTTAACAGGCAGCTTTTATATTGTTGCAAATGATTATGCTTTGAGATAACTGACTTTTCAAAGTATATTTAATTTTGAAAGTTCATAGTAGCTATTATAGTTGTTATTGTTATAGTTTATAAAAATATCTTTCTTGAATATGCATTTTTCACTTACTATTAGCACAAATTAAGTCTGTGAATTTGTAAAGAGGGGTGTTATGTGAGATTTTTAGTAACATGACAATCGATTGGTCCCATCTCACAACAGGCTATAGAATTGGCCTTTGGACAGTAGAATTTGTGATTGCTCCTGGCTTAGCTCTGTATCAGGTAGATTTCACCAGCAGTCAACCATGAATCAATCTGATCCACCATTTGTATTTTTAACTTTCTGTGGATTAGCCCAATGGATTAACCAGAAAACTACCCAAATGAAATTCTGGGAGCTGCAGTTCTTGAGGTAATTTTGTATGACTTGTTGAAGTCAATAGAGCTTCTTGGCCTATTTAAACATATGGTACACAGTAGTGCTATTTAGAAGGGATGTAAATATGTTAAAGTGTGGGCTTGCCAATCAGAAGGTTGGCGGTTCGAATCCCCATGACGGGGTGAGCTCCCGTTGCTCTGTCCTTGCTCCTGCCAACCTAGCAGTTCGAAATAGGTACCGCTCCGGTGGGAAGGTAAACGGTGTTTCGGTGCACTGCTCTGGTTCACCAGAAGCGGCTTAGTCATGCTGGCCACATGACCCGGAAGCTGTCTGTGGACAAACGTCGGCTCCCTTGGCCAGTAAAGCGAGATAAGCGCTGCAACCCCAGAGTCGTCCACGACTGGAGTTAACTGTCAGGGGTCCCTTTACCTAAATATGTTAAAGCAAAAAAAAAAAAAAAACAGGTCCTTAGATTTGCAAGTATTATCATTCTTTTATTATTTACGGTATTAAATTTGTATTAAATCAGTGGCATCAATGACATCAATGTGGTCATTTGAGAGTACACTAATTAATCCACCAGGTGCTGCTTCCAGTCAAACACCATAGAAATCAACTGGAACTATGAGATCAGTAGCTGAGGCATTGTGCTAAGGATAGCCTTTTGAGCAGATGGAAATATACAAAGCTAAGCCAGAAGTGAGCCATTTGTTTTAAATAGAATTGAAACTTTATTTGAGGATCAGCTTTACAATTCCATTATCCTTTCACCTGCTCCTGAGGAGACAAACAACAAAGAGGAACTTTTATTACCTGAAAGAGCACAAACTATTTTATAAGAGTGAAAAAATGCCAAATAACCATAGGAAAATAAAATGAGAAAAATTCAATATTCTCTCTCTCTCTCTCTCTCTGTGTGTGTGTGTGTGTGTGTGTGTGTGTGTGTGTGAGAGAGAGAGAGAGAGAGAGAGAGAGAGAGAGAGAGAGAGAGAGAGAGAGAATTACCCAACAGTTGTTCCATTGCATTCTTTGAAACAATATAATGTAAGTGATGTGAAAACTGCCTTTTAAGACAATTCTGATCTGAAAATGGTGGTTTATAATTTGTGTGTCCCCCCAAAAAGGGAAAAACAAAAAGGTTGTTACCCCAGTGAGAGAGGGGGAGGAGGAAGCACTTGGGGGGGCAGAAATAGAATGAGATTGAAGATAATATGTTGGGAATACAGCAGGGGGGGGAAGGGCTGAGCAAAGTTGGGGCTGGGACAGCAGGAGTGGGATGAGGAGGAATTGGGGTGATTTTTATAGGAGGATAAAATACGGTCTGAACTCGGAAAGTATTAAGGAGCTGGCTGAAATTTCTGGAGACATTGATTCCAATGAAAGGGGGTAGATTTAGTTTTGAGGGTGGGAATAAAAACGGGGGAAAGATTTTGAAAATTAATTATGAATATTTTGGGTAGAGAATAATTGGATAATAAAAGTAAAGAGAAGTATGAAGGGTCAATGATTTAAAAGAAGTTTTAAGTTGGGAGAAAGAATGTTATTTTAGATTTGAAAACTGCAATAATTAGTTAGAAATAAGGAACTCAAGAAGGGGAAATGAGGAAGTCCGAAATGTTTAGATCAGAAATTAGAAATATGAGTATATCTTTTATATCTTTATTTTGGTATTTTCTTTCTATTTATCTTCCACTTTTTATATAAAATGAATAAGAATTATTTAAGAATAGGGTTATGAAATGGGAGACAGGGTGTAATTTTAGGATGTTTAATTAAAATTTGGATAGGGTAAGAATTAGTATTAATAAGGATTGTAAGAAGGGGAGGTGAAGTAGATTGAAGAGATAAGATGTGATAATACTGCTTTTTGTATTTTTTTCTTTTTCTTTTTTTCTCTATGTAAAACTCAATAAAAATTATTAAAAAAATATAATTTGTGTGATTTATCTTTGGAAAGTATATTTGTTATTAATTAATTTGTAATTATCGGAACAAACAATAACTGTACTACTCATTAATGGTGACAATTACATCACTTTCCAGTCTTTCTTCTGGGAGAAACAAAAATATTGCAGCACTGCACGTAGCTCATTTTTGCATTTACATTTATCTGACCCTAACCTCTGAACACTTCTGACACCTTTAGACGTGTGAGTGGTGTAACCTCAGCAGCAAAGGATCTTATAAAATCAGGGACTTGGAGCTCATCCAAACTTCCATTTGCCCCATGCTTACTAGGGGTGGCTCCAAGTGGTTTTTATTTTCTCCTGCCTCTTTCTCTGGGAAAACCTGCTGTTTACTGCTGAATTTCCACAGAAAGCATGGGCAAATGGAAGTGTGGATTAGCCCTCAATCATAAAATGATGGCTGATTTGTATGGCTTCCAATAACAAAATGAAACTCTGCATTGTAACATAAAACATTGCTTTTCCAATGTGGCCACTTAAAGTCTACATTCTGTAATTGAAACTGCTTAAAGTTACAAACCTGTTGCACCAAACTTTCTTAGCAAGTAGTCTTTCATTTACATAGAGTTTATCTTGTTAATAGCTGGTTGTATCTCTGTTCCAGCTTTTGTCCCCACCTCCATATAAGGCATGATAATTCTCTTGCTTATTCACATTTCTTTACTGGGCTTGCAATCTCACTTCTAAAGCAGTGTACTCAGCTTTTTCTCCCTGTTTATGTGAAAAATAGGAATGGCAGTGTTTCTCTTTTTTTCTGAAAAGTGTAGAAATAGTATTAATGATAATGTATCACTTGCATAGCCTTTTTTTTTAAAAAAAATAGCTCATCACAGGGTTATTAGAATGATGGACTCAGTAAGAATGAAAAAGCAGTCTACTTATTAAGCCATCTTATTGAGTCCATCATCCTATTAGCCCTGTGATGGCAACTTTAGTTCTATTTTACAGATGGGCAACTGAGGCTGAGAAGTTCTGCAAACCTGAATTTGTGTTCAGTGTGAATAGTCAAAATAGGTGATAACACTCTCAGTTCAGCCAGCTGAGATAATAGTCGTACCTTGGAAGCCAAATGGAATGCGTTCTGAAAGTCCTTTCGACTTGCAAAACGTTCAAAAACCAAGGCGTGGCTTCTGATTGGCTGCAGGAAGCTCCTACAGCCAATTGGAAGCTGCGGAAGCTCCGTGGGATGTTTGGCTTCCAAAAATAGTTTGCAAACCAGAACAGTGGCTTCAAGTCATCAGCTCAGTTTAAAGGGATAGAATAGAATCGAAGAGTTGGAAGGGGCCACAAGGGTCACCTAGTCCAACCTCCTGCCATACAGGAATCTTTTTGCCCAATGTGGCACTCGTACCCACGACCCTGAGATTAAGAGTCTCCATGCTCTACCAACTGTCATATAAAGAGTCTCTAAAATGTTGTAACTTCCTATAAAATGTGGAGCTTGGAACTGAAGAATAGCCAACTAAAACAACTTTGTTAGCTCCTTTGATGTTAATTGAAACTGTTCACATGCTTAGAACTAGATATGTGTGTTTTGCCCCTTAGAAGTGAAAATTTTGTGTGTTGTGCAGGAATTAGTAAAGACCGCAAGGTCAGCTCCGTCAATAGAACCCATTAGAAACTTTCTTACTATTTGGGTATTTATCAAGGTTGGTCTTGGGAAGTCACTTCTATTTTCTTTTAGTCCAAGTGTTGTATAATAATAATAATAATCTGATCCTTCTCACAACAGATTCAAGTGAAAATAATACATAATAGCAATCCTATACTCAGAGGTAAGCCCCACTGGGTTTAATGAGGCTTATTTTAAGCTAAGTGGGTATAGGATTACAGTCTAATTGTGCTTGCGGTGGAAGCAGGGAGGACAAGAGAGATTTCGACGTATTCAAAGCTGGGATGTTGATAAGCTGCAGCTATATTGTTGCAAAAGAGAGCATAGCTTGGTTCCCAAAGGCCAATCCTCTTACAGCTCTTTGGCACCCCCCTCCTGAGATCGAACCAGGCCCCTACTCAAATACTTATCCAGTCACAATCAGGCTATTGCCATATTTTAAAAAAGGTATAAATCTGTGGTTACAATTGTATAATGGAGCAGACAGGGCTGTGTATTGATTGTTTCATTGGCACACAATGTGCTACAATCAAGCACCTGAAATTTCAAGAGTGACTAATGTAAGGCAGCATTCAATGTTGCTTTTAAACTTTTTTTTTTAAGGGAGGGAGTCATAAAATAGTTGCAAAATTAATCATAGGGGGAAATGGCTGAATTTGAAACACAGTACTGGTAGTATGAATCATGACCGTACATATGAATGCTTTCCAGAGAAATTATAAGAAATAGCCAAAGTAAAATTAGCTTGTTTTTTTATTAAATGCGTTTTGATCCTATTGTCAGATGAAATTCTGACTCTTTAACGCACAGAGTGACTAATAAATAAAGCTTTGTCTTTTCCATTTGGATAAATGCTGGTTTAACAGACTGTTCAAGGGAGATATTGATAAGGCTATTGTAGCTTTACTTGTGTTTGGTGGACTTACCATTAGCATGTCATATACAATAGGGACCCTTTTAAAAGGCGTTGTGTGAGAAACAAAACCACTTAAGCTCTGTGGCTAGTGCAAATATTAGTTTTGCTATCAGAAATTTAAACCATTTTAACCTCAAGAATATTTTTCTCATTGAGGAAAGGAAATCACACCTCACCTTTCTTTCAATTATTTTTGGGTGGAGGTCCAGGGGAACAAAAGAAAACTCTCTTTGAAATAAAGAATGCAGTGTACAGCCTAAATCTACAGAACAGTGTGGACTATTGGTTTCTGTATCACCATGATGATAATGCTTGAGTTCCCCTTATAATTACTAGATATTCCACACATTGCTTCAGTTTAATAACCTCACCAGACATGCTAGCTGGACCCCCACATCCTTGGGGCTTAAAGGGGACATTATGCTGGATGCCAAGGCAGTTAAAGTAATTTTGCATAGATACAGGATAAATAAGAACAAATGCCATGTTAAAAACTGAAATCTGATTCAGGTAATATCTGCAATTAATGGTGTTGGTTACTATTTTGCATCTGCTGCAAGTAGCCTAGGGTATGAAGTGGCCTTTATGTAAAATATTAAAGTACCCGTGCCCCATCAGAGTGCTTTCTCAACAGGGTGTCACTGTCATGGTAAGGCCATCCATCTAAACTGTAGGCCTTCCACATTTCACTTTAAGGAACCCAAGAGTCTGCCATTGCCCATGTCTCTAGGAGCAGAGTTGCTCCTGTTTATTGCAAACAGTTGCATGCTAGAGTCCTAAGGTAGCGCCAAGCTGTTGAATCCTGTAATATGTACTATGGAGGGTCCTTCAATTAGAGGGGTTGGGATGTCAATGCATTTGGTACAGCTGTAAAGGTAAAAAGGTAAAGGACCCCTGGACAGTTAAGCCCAGTCAAAGGTGACTATGGGGTTGCGGCGCTCATCTCGCTTTTAGGCAGAGGTAGCCGGCGTTTGTCCACAGAGAGCTTTCTGGGTCATGTGGCCAGCATGACTAAACCGCTTCTGGCACAACGGGACACCGTGACATAAGCCAAAGCACATGGAAAAGCCGTTTACCTTCTGCCACAGCGGTACCTATTTATCTACTTGCACTGGTGTGCTTTTGAACTGCTAGGTTGGCAGGAGCAGGGCTGGCTCTAGGGGTAGGCTGGGTGGTGTGGGGCGGCATGTGGCAGAGCCGCGGGGCGCACAGCGCCCGCCCACCAGCCGCAGCAAGAAATGGGGCCAGGCAGGCGCCGCCGGAGCGGTCTCCACACTACAGCGCCCAACATGCTGAAGACGGCCCTGGGCAGGAGCTGGGACAAAGCAACAGGAGCTCACTCTGTCATGGGGATTCGAACCGGCGACCTTCCGATCAGCAAGCCTAAGAGACCCAGTGGTTTAGTGCAGAGCTGTAGTACACCAATGGCAAAAGCACCCTGCGGGCAGAGGAGAGACTACTTTGCCCTGCTTCACGTTCTGTTGCATCCTTAGACTGTTATCCTTGACTGATACCATATATATATATATACAGTGGTACCTCGGTTTATGAACACAATTGGTTCCGGAAGTCTGTTCATAAACTGAAGTGTTCATAAACTGAAGCGAACTTTCCCATTGAAAGTAATGGAAGGTGGATTAATCCGTTCCAGACGGTCCGCGGAGTAACCGTTCATAAACTGAAGCGAACTTTTCCATTGAAAGTAATGGAAAGTGGATTAATCCGTTCCAGACGGGTCCGCGAAGTACTTAAACTGAAGCGTTCATAAACTGAAACATGGGTGTAATTGGTTCCGGAAGTCTGTTCATAAACTGAAGCGTTCATAAACTGAAGCGAACTTTCCCATTAAAAGTAATGGAAAGTGAATTAATCCGTTCCAGATGGGTCCGCGGTGTTCATAAACCGAAAATTCATAAACCGAGGTGTTCATAAACCGAGGTTCCACTGTATATATCTCCCCATTCTGAGTAGATTTTTAGGTATGGAAAAACCTGTGTTAGAATAACTTTTGTCATTTGGACTCAATGTCAGAAGAAGTTGCTAGACGAATATTATTTCACTAATTACTTAACAGTCTTGTCATTTATTGAGTGAGCCAACCTGAGTTAATACATTACATTCATTTCCCTTTGGTATTTAATTGCAGATGAGATTATTTATGCCTCGGATGCACTCATGTGTTGCTCCATCTGGTGAAATTGAGAACAGAAACATTGAAATAGGAGCTTTTAAAGTTACCAAATATTTAAGTATTATGTGGTTACAATACCAGAAAAGGCTGGTGCCCTTAAATAGTGTTTTGTATGTGGATTTGAGAACCTAGGGTTCAAATCTAAGGTTGGCCACAAACTCATGAGTAGTCTTTCATATATTGCAGAACCTACCTCATAATTTAATTTGAAAATGACAATAATTATTACATAGTTTATATAGGGATGCATTAAATAAGCCACTTCAGACTTGGACAATTCATTTTGAAACATTTGCTCTGACTTAGCAGTTGCACTGCCATTATGACATTCTTGCAATACCAACAAGATTTTATGCTTTCCCTTTATAAAATGATGTTGGTGGACAAATTGGGAAATGTTTTCCTAGGAATTTTTTTTGCTGATGTTGCATGTCTTAGCTATTAAAGTACTATGTAAATAATTTATAATGTCTATCTTTAGAAAGATCTCTTAAGTTACTGTAGCTGTAAATTGCTACAGCAATGTTTTCAGATCAAGGAAGCAAGCTTAAAAATAAAATAAAATCAATGGTTTATCACCACCACCTGGTAAAAAAAGCTGCACTAGAGCCTGCTCTGCATAACTTACACCAGCCATTCTGATATGAATTAATTTGATAAATTAATATGAAGCAGACTTTTAGCTTGTGAATTAGGTTTCATGCAGGCATCAAACTTGATATAGTTCTCTGCATACTTTTAAAAAATGTACATGGCTTTCCAAACTGATATTTAACTTTCCTCTGTCACCAGTACAATCTTTCAAAGCAACCAAAGTTTCAAAGCAGCTCTTGTACACTGACCACAAAAGAAAGAACTAACAAAAATAGCATTTATTTAGGAGAGTGGAACATAAATTTACACAAAAAGGAACAGAAAATAGTACTCCATCTAGCATACTGACTTATTTAATATTTTAGATTCCCTGAACTTGTGTGAAATACCTAGGACATAAGTCTTACTTGTGCAGTTTTTAGCCTTTTTCCTTCTCTACCTCCATCCTTTATATTTAATACCTATGTAACGAGTGTGCTCACTGGAGTTCCACTCATGCTGGAGAAAGGGAGCAGGGAGGTATTTCTGTTGATCCATCCCAATGCAGACCCTGTAAAACTGCCCTGGAGGATTGTGGGATTCTCTAGAACACTGGGAGCTTTTGCTTGGGACTCCAGGGAGGGAATCAACTCTCTCTCTCCTTCCATCAGAGAGCCTCTGCTAGATTTTGATTCCCTCTACAAATGAAAAGAGCTTATCTTCCGCTCTAGGAGAGAGACTGTGGGATCAAACCCAATATTAGTTCATTGTTCACTGGAAAACATCAGAGTAGAATGCTACTCCATACAGAAATGGGATAGCATTATATATTAGAAGGACTTTGCCAAGTAATGTGGCGTTGACTGAATGAAGGAAACTGGCTTGACAGGGGTATTGGAGGCACACAAAGGTCTTCTAGAAACACTGTAAACTGCCTTTATACCAAGTCAGAGCATTAATGCATATAGCTGAGTAGACTCTACTCTGACTGGCAGTGCCTCTCCAGAGATTAGACAGGAGTTTTCTCCAGCCCTACCAGAGAAAGAATCTGCAAAACATGCCCACAGCTCTTACCATCCAGCACATGGCTGTGTATGCTTATGGTGAGGGTGGAGAAATCTGAACTCTGTTGTACCTTCCACCATGGGGCATAGCCACAAATTTTGTTGGGGGGCAGGCTTTTGTTAGGGAGGGCAGAACATCAGATTTGCATTTATTTTGATTGGGTTGGGGGGCAGCTGCCCCCCAACCCCCCTTGGCTACGCCCATGTCTTCCACACTCAGGTACAACACCAGCACAGGAGAAGATCATACCCTTGATTATGCAGAGACTGCAGAATTAACAGCTAAAACTTATAGAAAGCAAAGCCTCCTTTCTGACTCTTGAGCACAGGTAGTCTACACCGTGAAAGATCCCTAAAATGAGATATATAGAATTAAAGTGAAGAATATAGTGAAGCTAAACAAACTAATGTATAACCATAATTAAATACTCAAAGAAACATAAATAACACAAAAAACCTTTAAATAACTCAAAGAAACCTTAAGGAGTTGCTGGCTAAAAATCTCGTTTCACTGTAAGTGATCTATTAGTTTCCTCAGAAGGAAAAAGAAACTTATTGCATTCGTAAAGACTCAAGGTCACTTCTCAACAATTCAAAATAGGGGGAAGATTTATGAACTTTAAGGAAAACTGAAAGCTCCCAGGCAGTAAGGAGTAAATTACCCAAAATTAAAGTCCCGTTTTGCTTAAATCCAAAGGTAAAAAACCTATAAGAAGATTTGAAGCCAAGCTATCATATCTTGTGGAAAAGATTCAGCGAAGGGCTATGTAAGCTCTCATAGTCTCATTGTTACAAAGCTATTGCAAGGACAACGAGACTATGAGATCTTTTAGGGAACTTTCACGGTGTAGACTCTTTCTGGGCTCATTATATTCCTGTGATTGTCTTTTTCGCTACCTCCTTTCTGACTCTTGGCAGGGGACCATGATGATTGTATTCATGATTGTATTCATGGAAATGATGACAAGCAAACTGACTCCTGCTCGCCCAGCTACGCACACTTGCTCACTTGTTAGGAACTTTGATGTGTATTGATGTTACAGACCCATATGGGGAAGAATCAGTCACCAGCAATCCATTTAAAGTTTTCCAGTGAAAAGTGAAATAATTTCAGAATCATACTAATTGCAGTGGGGGAGCATAGTAGGAAAAGTGACTAACTAAAATCTGCAAGACAGAAAGGATTTCCTGGAATGGTTGGAGGTGCTACTGTGGTCTTAGCTATTCCTTCCTCCACTCGCCTCCCCTTGCACTGTGGTGCTGCAGATAACAATTGCTGCTCTACACCTTTGCATTTTTAATGTTTTAAACAACCCGCAATATGATAAGGTAGGCAAGGAAAATATAGTTAGGCTATATATCAGTAATCCATAAGTCACTATTCTTTTGGATGGAAAATGGGACAGAGTAAACAATCCAGATTAAATTCAAGTGAGTCATAGTCACACATTGGAGTTTTGTGGTATGGCATCAGGTGTTTTCCACAACAGTAAAAATCTACTTGCTGAAGCTAAGTTGGTCTAGGTCTGATCAATGTCTGAGTGGGAGATAGCCTGGGAAAGTATACCAAGGTGGAATAATAGAATCTTAGAGTTGGAAGGGGCCCAAGGGTCATCTAGTCCAACCCCCTGCAATGCAGGAATCCCAGTTAAAGTATCCATGACAGATGGCCAGCCAACCTCTGCTTAAAAACCTCTAAGGAAGGGGAGGAAGAAAGGCAAGATATTAAATGTATAATTAATTAATAGTAATCAGTCACTACAAGTGAATGTGGTTAGAGCTTACCGTATATAATTTCCCATTAACATTATCTTAATTCTTTTAAGGTATACAAGTACTATATACCTGTTTATCTGTTTATTAAGATATGCCAAATATGGTAATGCCATTCAGTGATTTATGACTTAAGCTTTCTTTCCTGAGTGAATAACTAAAAGATACTTTGAATAATATTCACACATACATTTTAAAGATGACTGTAAAATCAAGAAACTAATCATTATTATTATTCTTTTGTGTGCCACAGGTGTTTTCCGAAGATTGTAGGCTGAACCTACCCAGAAGCAGTTTTTACCAAGACAGCATGATGCTTGAGATGATGGAACAAATGGGAGAATGTTCATGGATTTAAAATTACTGTATTTATCCAGTTGTTATGGTTCAAGAAGTCCTAGAAGATTAATTTATCCTGTTACTATTTGCACACCTACTAAAAATTGCTTCTGATGCAGCTGAGAAAAATGCAGTCCATTAAAACAGAACAGGCACCTGCTGATACAAGTAGCAATGTGGACAAAATTATGGCACTTAATTCTACATTAGGAGATGTATCTGATGACCTAGCTACTGGCGATGAAATGCTACTCAGTGAAGGAGGCATTGCAAAAAACAAGTCTTCAGCATGCCGGAGAAAGCGGGAATTCATTCCTGATGAAAAGAAAGATGCCATGTATTGGGAAAAACGGCGGAAAAATAATGAAGCTGCCAAAAGGTCTCGTGAAAAGCGGCGGCTAAACGACCTTGTATTGGAGAACAAACTAATTGCACTGGGAGAAGAAAATGCCACTTTGAAAGCTGAGTTACTTTCACTGAAGCTAAAGTTTGGTTTAATTAGCTCTTCCGCATATGCCCAAGAGGTTCAGAAGCTCAGCAATTCAACAGCTGTTTATTATCAGGAGTATCAGAATGCCAAATCAAGTATTAACTCTTTCATTGATGAGCATGAACCACCAATGGTGGGCAGCAGTTGTATATCTGTCATTAAGCATTCGCCACAAAGCTCTTTATCCGATGTGTCTGAAGTGTCGTCAGTAGATCATGCTCAAGCGAGCCCTATACAAAATAATTGCAAAAATCCTGAAAATAAGTTCCAGCTCATAAAGCAGGAGCCAATGGAACTAGAAAACTATGCAAGGGATTCGCGAGATGAAAGAGGCTCCTATACAACATCCATGTATCCAAATTTCATGGGGAGCAACTTTAGTGGCTACTCACATTCCCCTCCACTGTTGCAAGTTAACAGATCCTCTAGTAATTCTCCAAGAACTTCAGAGGCTGATGACGGTGTTGTTGGAAAGTCATCAGATGGAGAAGATGAGCAGCAGGTACCTAAAGGCCCAATCCACTCTCCTGTTGAACTTAAGAGCAATCATGCCACAGTTAAAGTCCCAGAGGTGAGCTCTTCTGCACTGCCTCATAAGCTTAGAATTAAAGCTAAGGCCATGCAGATCAAAGTGGAATCATTGGATAATGACTATGATGGTACCCAGAAACTAACGTCACCAATTGATATGTCATCTAAAAGGCATTTTGAACTTGAAAAGCACAATGTGCAAAATTTGGTACATACTTCTCACACTCCTTTCTCTGTCCAAGTGACTAATATTCAAGACTGGTCTCTGAAACCAGAGCACTGGCACCATCAAAAGGAATTAACTGAAAAAAATCAGAATGGTTGCAAAACTGGAGTGGCTGACATGAAAGACAATTCCTACAAAGTCTCTGAGACAGAGAACTTGTATTTGAAGCAGGGCATAGCAAATCTGTCCGCAGAGGTTGCTTCACTTAAAAGACTTATAACTACACAACACATCTCTGCTTCAGACTCTGGCTAAATGACTACTGAATAAATGCTTATTGTTTTAAAGGATGTCATTTGCAGTAGATTGATATGTTTTGTATTATGCTGAATTTTCACTGGACTTGTGATGTCATTTCACTGTAATGTTCACATGATGTCTGATGGTGTCTTTTCGTGCACAGATGACTATAAAGACTAGATTGTCATGTTCACTATGCCTTGTGTATAGTTAAGTAGCCTGTGCAAGGGCTGTATATAGTGAACATTATTTTTCTGTCGTTCTGTTACTATAAAGTGTGAAAGTTGCCAGTTCCAATAAACAATTGGTAACAAGCACAGAACTGGTATGTTGTCGGTCCATTTCCATTAACATGTAAATACCACCACAGTCCTGAGAGCCATCTGCATTATCTTAGTTATAGGTGTCTTGGTGTATGTATTAGTTATAAGATAGAGGGGTGTTCCTCTCCCACCCTGCCCCTGGCAAAGCCCTATCCTCCCCTATGATGCTTGGGAAGCTGCTTTCGAAAGTATTTGAAAATTAAATGCCATTTTTGACACACAGATATGGGGAAACAGTGGAATAATACTTCCTACAGGGACTCGATAACAACAACAACAACAACAACAAATTATTATTTATATCCCACCCATCTGGCTGGGTTTCCCCAGCCACTCGGGGCGGCTCCCAACAGAATATTAAAAACACGATAAAACACCAAACATTAAAAACTTCCCTAAACAGGGCTGCCTTCAGATGTCTTCTAAAAGTCAGATAGTTGTTTATTTCCTTGACATCTGATGGGAAGGCGTTCCACAGGGCGGGCGCCACCACCAAGAAGGTCCTCTGCCTGGATCCCCCTGTAACTTCACTTCTCGCAGTGAAGGAACTGCCAGAAGGTCCTCGGAGCTGGACCTCAGTGTCTGGGCTGAATGGTGGGGGTGGAGATGCTCCTTCAGGTATAATGGGCCGAGGCCATTTAGGGCTTTAAAGGTCAGCACCAACACTTTGTATTGTGCTAAAACTGTCTGACAGAATGGGTGTGACAAGAAACAAACTCTGTTCTCCAACCTATGTGATTCTAAATATTTCATGGAGGTTTAGAGATGCTCTTGTATCCAAGAAAATGAGAAGCTGAAACCTGAAGCCTTTAGCAGGCAAATATTTTAGTTATCATAGTTTTGCTTGTTTTATTTTGATTTATGTTTTATTAAATTTGTATCCCACCAATCCAAAGAAGCCTGGTGTAGCAAAAAACAAACAATGAAAACATCTTAAAAACAATTGCAATACAGATGTAGACTTGGAAAAATCTCAACTTAAAAGGCTTGTTGAAAGAGGTAGGTCTTGAGTAGGCACCAAAATGACAACAGAGATGGCAGGGAATTTCAAAGGGTTGGGTACCACAAAACTAAAGACCCAATTCCTTCACTGTGTGGAAAAGATCTCCTGGTAAGATGTTATCTGTAGGAGGCCCTCACCTGCCGAGCACAGTTATCAATTGGGTATTTCTTGTAATAAATATACATTTTTTTGCAAAGAACATTTTTTTGGCAGTCACCAGTAGCTGTTAGTGGCTTATTAAAACACCTTATTTATAGAAGACATCTGATCTATATAGTATGATGTTGCTCTTTTTAGACATCTATTCCTGCCTCCAATAAATCTCAGTTAATATTTTTGTTTCACTTACCGAATATAGATACTAGTAATCCATTTTGTTGTAAGAGAGGTTTGTTTTCTACAACCAAATGATTTAATTCACTCAAGAACAACTTGTGGTCTTTGTCATACAGTCTGTTGCAAACCTGTTTCAACAGGAACTTGACATCAAAATGAATTGCAGTATCGTGGGCCACATTCTTCAGAGCTTATAAGAATTCAGGTTCTAGTTACTTTGTTTAATAGTCAAGGATAGTCTGGCTTTTAAGAGCCACTGCAGTCTTCTGAACCCATATTTTCCTTTCCTTAGATGATTTTGTTTCTTAAATAGTATACCGTAGATTCTCCCCTGAAACTCAAGTACACTTTCATCTAAAGAGAACATTGACGTGTCCTATTGTAACAAAAAGAATTTTTGAATTCATCTGACGTGGTGATAATGGAAAACAAATCTTTATGAAACCTGCCATCTTTCCCCTTGGTTTCATCTGTTATGTAAAAATAGGCATGATCTGCATTGACTGACTATAGCTTTTTCATGTGATCAGGTTAAATGTGCTAAGGGTATATTTACATAGTGACTTGTACTAGAAATCCCTGCTAATAACTTGTGCACCGAATATCCCTTGAACTGCACTTCCTAGGGTTTATAAGTTCCAGTGCTTCATAAAATAAGTCCTGAATGTGTTAGCAGTGGTTGCTGAAAGTTTTGGAACTCCTTTTATCTTAGGGGTGGGGAAGCTATGGTTTTCCTGCTGCTGGGCTCCCATCAGGTACAAGCAACTACAAGGTCCGAGTACAACGCTCTTAACGATTACACCACGCTGGCTCCCTTTAAAAAATATATATTAATACCATTCTGTCTCTCTATCATTACCTGCCTATTTCAGTGTATTTCGAAAACCACACGTGAATGGACCCTCCCATTTTTATTTGTTATAAGGGCTATTTCACATTGTATAGCCACGTACAGAACTTTTGATATCTCTACATATCACTTCATATGCAATGCATTTCAGTGGAGTCAGTTCGTGCACTCATCCCCCAGTCCTCAAAGGCACAATAGTCAAACAGGAAATTCAGCGGAACAGAGAAGCATACATCTACGTATATGTAAATATGGTACGATGATTCAAAAGACCACAAGCCCAACTTGAAAACATTATAGAAAACAGTAAGTGATGAACCCAGAGTTTAGAAGTGAGTTTACAGTGTTTTGGTTTGGAATTTCTAGGTTAATCACAAGGCAAACCCAAACCTTTCTAAACTTTAGCTTCAGTTCAGTTAGTTTGGCTCCTTGCCCTTTAACACTTAGCGGTGCTAGGTACATTTATGGTGGAAAAGAGTGCTGCTCTGGCCTTCATTAGTTCCTGCAGCAACAATGGTGGCTGTCAGAATTGCTGAGCATTACGAGATTCTCAGGTTATCTGGATTCTTAAAAATCCTGGTGTCTAGAATATTGTCCCCCCACTTAACACAAGGGTTATGTTGTAAAGTATGGGGGGGTGTTCCTGTGTATCTGAATTGACAATAGCCACATTTTGATGAGGTACTTGTGTATCACACTTTGAGGTAAGCCATGTTTTCTTTCCTTTAGCTTATTCATAGTAATGTATGAAAATGCATTTGGAAATGGGAGAAAAAATGAAAAGAAGTACTACCAGATGAATGCCAGTAAAATTAGTGGAGCACTAAGTTTAAAATATGGCTTTTATTACCACCATATTGTCTTAAAAATACTTCTTACAGCTCATTGCACAACACAAGCTGAGTAACCACATGATTACGAGAAAACAATTCTCATTGCAAAAGTGAACCAGCATGAAAGTTCTGGTACAGAACATCATGTCCAAGGGTGAAATGATATATGGCCAAGTGCTGAAATCCTTATTCAGTGTAGAATTCTGAAATGAATGGCTCTGTGATTGCAAGAGAACAGGGGAACTCTACTTTCTTTTCCAGCACAGGAATAACATAAGAAATAAAGGAATTACCATAGATTGAGAAGGAGTTGCATGTGAAGGTTTCAACTTCATGACCATGGGGATCTCTGTTACAAGCTGTGTGTATCACAAGGAGATACAGTCAAGAACTGAATCTAGAATATCATTTTAGAATCCTTAGAGGCAAAAAGTGACTAGCACGTTAAGGCTTCAATCCTAGACACATTTAGTGGGAAGGAAGCCCCACTGAGGACAGTGGAATTTACTTCTGAGTAAACATACAGAGAATTGTACTGCACGTCCTCCTCTCATTGCAGAAGAACAATAATCTATTATGGGTGGTAATGCACCTGGAAAAGACTGCAAAAATCTAACCAAGTACTGTGGAAGCAATGCCAGAAGCAGGCTAAACCTGGTTGCAAATTAGCTCCCTAGGAATTACATGATGAAAGGGCATTAATCTTACAAGTTTTATAAAATACATTACTCATATCTTCTGGGAAACCACCCACTGATTCTCATAAGCTTTGTGTCAAAATGCTCAACACTAGTTTTATTATATGATGTACTTCATCTGCCTTGTGGTGGTATAAACTTAACGACATGCAGATAAAATAATTGAATTTCCAGTCGTATTTATGGGAAGAACCATAGCTCAGCAGTAGAGCACAAGCTCTGTATGCAGGAGGTCTCAGATTCAATTTCTGGTATTTCCAAGTTGGGCTGGGAAAGAACCTGGCCTGAAACCCTGGAAAGATAATATCAATCAGTGTTGATGGGTCTGAGATAGATGGAACAAAGGTTGGTCTTACTTGGCCCTCAGGTACTGTAATTTCTCCGCAGCTTAAAAGAGGGAACAAGCATCAAGCTAATCACACTTAATGCAGTGTTCTAGCTACTAAGCTAGATGATTGTTATAACGTACCCTCTGACATTTCTCTGATGAAAATAGAGACAACTGGATATGGGACAACTGATTGGTTCAAAATTGGGAAAGGAGTACGACAAGGCCGTTTATTGTCTCCCTGCTTATTTAACTTATATGCAGAATTCATCATGCGAAAGGCTGGACTGGATGAATCCCAAACCGGAATTAAGATTGCCGGAAGAAATATCAACAACCTCAGATATGCAGATGACATAACCTTGATGGCAGAAAGTGAGGAGGAATTAAAGAACCTTTTAATGAAGGTGAAAGTAAAAGGTAAAGGTAAAGGGACCCCTGACCATTAGGTCCAGTCGTGACCGACTCTGGGGTTGCGCGCTCATCTCACATTATTGGCCGAGGGAGCCGGCGTATAGCTTCCAGGTCATGTGGCCAGCATGACAAAGCCGCTTCTGGCAAACCAGAGCAGCACATGGAAACGCCGTTTACCTTCCCGCTGTAGCGGTTCCTATTTATCTACTTGCATTTTGACGTGCTTTCGAACTGCTAGGTTGGCAGGAGCTGGGACCAAGCAACGGGAGCTCACCCCGTCACAGGGATTTGAACTGCCGACCTTCTGATCAGCAAGCCCTAGGCTCAGTGGTTTAACCACAGCGCCACCTGGGTCCGAAGGTGAAAGAGGAGAGTGCAAAATATGGCCTGAAGCTCAACATCAAAAAAAACTAAGATCATGGACACTGGTCCCATCACCTCCTGGCAAATAGAAGGGGAAGAAATGGAGGCAGTGAGAGATTTTACTTTCTTGGCTTCCATGATCACGGCAGGTGGTGACAGCAGTCACAAAATTAAAAGACACCTGCTTCTTGGGAGAAAAGCAACGACAAACCTAGACAGCATCTTAAAAAGCAGAGATATAACCTTGCCGACATATGGTCCATATAGTTAAAGCTATGGTTTTCCCAGTAGTGATGTATGGAAGTGAGAGCTGGACCATAAAGAAGGCTGATCGCCGAAGGATTGATGCTTTTGAATTATGGTGCTGGAGGAGACTCTTGAAAGTCCCATGGACTGCAAGAAGACCAAACCTATCCATTCTGAAGGAGATCAGCCCTGAGTGCTCACTGGAAGGACAGATCCTGAAGCTGAGGCCCCAATACTTGGTCTACCTCATGAGAAGAGAAGACTCCCTGGAAAAGACCCTGATGTTGGGAAAGATTGAGGGCAGAAGGAGAAGGGGACGACAGAGGACGAGATGGTTGGACAGTGTTTTTGAAGCTACCAACATGAGTCTGACCAAACTGCGGGAGGCAGTGGAAGACAAAAGTGCCTGGCGTGAGGTCACGAAGAGTCAGACACGACTAAACGACTCAACAACAACAACAACATATGACACACTGCTATTCTTTATCACTATAAATGTTCTGCTCTCCACAAAGTATACAAATAGATATAAAAAACCTCCTGCATTGAACAAAGATGATTTTTAGAAATATTTCTACATTTTGGACCATTGCAAAATTATACCTCAGCAACTGTAAAAACTGGGCTATTAAAGAATCCCTTATTCAAAAGAAAGCACAGGGAGTCTGGTCATACCTTCTCAATAAAACTTAATTAATTTCAACTTAATTAAATACCTTAATTGAAACACCCCCTCCGTAGCTTGCTGTGCATGACAAGTAATGGATTTAAGCAACCTCCCCCAATCTAGTGTCTTTCAGATGTTTTGTACTGCAATTCCCACTAGCCTCAGCCAGCATGTCCAGTGCTCAGGAATGGTGGTAGTAATCCACAAACCCCTTTAGGGCAGTTAGTTGGGAAAGGCTGGGTTTGAAGAATGGATGCATCTTAGCAGAGAGTTTAATCTTGAAGCATGAACTGACAATTAGCTAACAGAGAAAAGGTGGAGGGGGGAGAAATAAGACAAAGTGAGAACTGTTGTTAAATGTTTGTTACTAAGGAGTGGGCAGGCAATGACTTGCGGTGAGGAAGGGAAGAATACCACATGACATGCAAGGAAGAGGACAGGTTGGAAGAGGAAATGTTTTTCTTGGATATGTTATGGTCTACTTGGTTGCCGGTTTATTTATATCATGAAAAAGTGATCCAAGCCATTTTTTCTTGCTTAACGTGCAAAATGCCAAATTTACAAATGCAGATGTAGCAAGAGCGTTTAGAATGCTGGGAATGCAAATGAAAATGCAGTTCCCCTGAGAACTGATGAGCTGCTCTAAGGGGAAATATATTTATATATAAATCTCACTCAAGAACACATGCACAGTTTCAATCTATATGTAGTTTTAAGAATTTGATCCAGTATGTTTTATAGTGGTTTGAGCTAGTATATAAATCTTAAAGTGTACTTCTGTAAGTCCACCAGCTGTCATTTCTACCACTTTGTCCCAGGAAAAAAATAATACACTGTTGAACTCATCCCGTTGTTTGTTTTAAGCCTTAGCTGAGCACATTTACCCAACTTCCACTAGTGCACTGGGAATTCTTCTGTTCTGGTGTTTGACTAATTCTGGCACTTAAAGGTTATGGGAACTAACATTAAGCTGTGGAGTAAATGGCAACAAAAATGTAATGAAATCAGAAGAATTTCTCTCAGCATAGCTGATTAACTACAACATTGGGTTGAAAGTTAAGTAAACAGAAAGGCATGGGAAAAAACTACAGGAGGGAAAGTGGCCAGAGATGGCTATTTTTATTCCCACAAAACGCTTCCATTGCAAACTGTTGAATTCAATGCAGTATTTGGAACAGATCCTGTCAAACTGAAACCACAAGCACATGCAAGGTGGGAGGAGGAGGCGGCACTGGGGGGGGAGTGGGGAGCCTTTGGCCTGTATGGCAGATGTCAGTGGAAGATGGACTTTGCGTTTTAAATGCTGTCAGCACATCAGGTTGTAACACTTTTTGATCACCTGCCAACTGTTGCACAAGCATTTAAATCAATAAATAATTTTCTGGAACAGGAAGCATATGTCCATGTTCCCACAATCTTTTAGCAAGTCTTATCCCGTATGTTTCACAGATGTTCCCCTTAAGAGACTGAAAAGCTAGATTCGAGACAAATAAATCTCATGTGTGGCAATTTCCCTTCTAGTGAATAAAATCAGGTCCCTTAACTCGTTTGGCATAAACAAACCATAGGCTTTTGAAAAGTTTGATTTTGTTTCAGCTTTTCTTTTTAATAATATCATTATTCACCAGAAGCGGAAGCCTGCAGATGGGATTGTAGTATTATTCAAAATAAATTGTATCTTCCTGTATTTTATTAATTCTACATTGAGGGACAATCAAAATATGTTTCTATTCCTTATTAAATGGCAAAACATAATTGCACTTTATTACTTTATTATTTAACTTCAAACGACAACATTTTTCGAAGACCTGTTAGAAGTACTAAAGTGGGGGGAATCATGTACCACTTGACAAAAGTTGCTAGTCAGTAAGATTTTAGGCAGGGTAGATTAATCCGTTACAAGTGTGAAGTGTCAATCTGGATTTGCAGCGACAATATGAGGATGAGCTCAATTCCAGAACAAGATGATAACTAAGAAAGATTACATTTTTCTTTATTTACATCATTTTTATATTGCTTTGAAATTCAGGAGACTGTACACAACAACTCCCATTTTTATAGGTGGCACTAAGGGGACCCAATAGGCCCCTAAAACGTAGCCCGAGCCCTACTGCACAGAGCACTATGTTTTCTAAAAGGAAAAAAATATGTTTCACAAAGACATTATGCAGAGTGTTTGAGGACCAGGACATTCGCAGGGAAACCATAATGCTTTTTTACAAAGCTATTGTATTGCTAACCTTACTGTATGCTTGTGAAACATGGACCACTTATAAACACAATCTCCAACTCCTCAAAAGATTACATCAACGGTGTCTCCAAAAAAACTGACACATCACTTGGGAAGACAGGCAAACTAATACCAGTGTACTGGAAGAAGCAAAGAGCACCAGTGTTGAAGCAATGATTCTTCAACATCAACTTCATTGGACTAGTTACAGGTAGGTAGCCGTGTTGGTCTGACGTAGTCGAAGCAAAATAAAAAAATTCCTTCCAGCAGCACCTTAAAGACCAACTAAGTTTTTATTTTGGTATGAGCTTTCATGTGCATGCAGGTAGGTATCTGAAGAAGTGTGCATGCAGACGAAAGCTCATACCAAAATAAAAACTTCATTGGACTGGTCATGTTGGGTGGATGCCTGATTATCGTCTTCCAAAGCAAATACTCTATTCCCAACTTTAAAATGGAAAGCGTAATGCTGGTGGACAACAAAAGAGGTTTAAAGACTGTCTCAAGGCAAATTTTTAAAAAGGTAGTATAAACACTGACAACTGAGAAGCGCTGGCCTGCAAGCGCTCCAGTTGCAGAACAGCCTTTACCAAAGAGGTCATGGACTTTGAAGAAGTTCGAACTCAGGACACATGGGAGAAATGTGCTAAGAGGAAGGAACACTTGGCAAATCCACACCGTGATCAACTCTCGCCCAGAAACCAATGTCCCCACTGTGGAAGAACATGTGGATTCAGAATTGGCCTCCACAGTCACTTACAGACTCATTGTTAAAACCATGTTTATGGAAGATAATCTTACTCAGCTACGAAGATAATCTTACTCAGCTACAAGTGATCGCCAAAGAAGAAGAAAAACTAGAAATTAATATAAAGATGCAATCCTTAGCATGCTTACATGAAAGTTAATTCTATCACCATCAATAGGATTTACTTAAGAGAAAACTGGCAGTAGAGAATAGACCATTTGTATGCTTTTCTCTTTTACAAAAAAAAACACGTGAGAGAAAGCTTGCTTCCTTCCCTTTGGTTAACCTAATATTTCTTCTGGTGATACTACTGAGTTGATCTTCCCAACAACCCTGTGAAATGTAGGTTAGGCTGAGAGAGAGACCTCAGCCTTAGTTAAACATGAATCAACCAGCTTGTCTTTTTAGACAAGAGCATTGACAGAACTGAAGAAACATCAAGAATGTGTTGAATTCCAATGGTATCAGCATTATAGTTAACAATATGCTCATGTTTTTAATGTTAATTACCGGTAAGTTGGAATGCTATTATTGCGGTGAGCCATGGTGGAAGACCACTTTGCCAAAGAATGATCAACTTGAGTAACCAGATGACTTCAAACCTCAGTTTTAATTATCTGGATCAAATGATGCTTTCTTTAATCAAAGGCAAAGCACTGCTTCCTTCAGAGATCCGGGAACCTTCCCGTGCAAGAAATATTTAGCAATGAACTTTAGACGGGTCTTCTGGTATGTGAAAATTAACTAGGAAAGGTTTAAGAGCATATATGATGTCTGTACCACGCTGCAGCGTCAGACAGGAAACTCATCCAAACGCATTGAGTTGGTACCTGGAAACTTTTGGCTTGAGCCTTTAAATGCTTGCCACAGTGTTTTTGCTTGAGGTCCTTTGCTATTTTCAAAGAACTAGGATCCATTACAAGCAACAGAACACCCACTCACCCCACAGCTTTGGGGCTGCAAGCAAAATCTGTACCCATGCTATGGTTGTTCATACTCCCAGTCTTTCCTCTTTGATAACGTTATTTTCTGGGATCAATTACCGTACTTTTCCATCTATAAGACGCCCCCTGTTTTAGGGAACTCAGATTTAAGAAAATTGGGGGGGGGGAGAGATGGCTCAGAGTTGTAGAGCTTTTTTGTGGAGGATTGTCCAGAGTTTTACAGCTTATTGGGGGGGGGGAATGCCAAAAATCACTCAAACACAGCATCAACACTGACAATCGCTGGCAGCAGACAATCGCCCACTTGCTACAGTACAGCCAATTGCAAACAGACCCTTACCCAGCAAGAAATATCTTACCCGACTGAGAAAAGCTGTCCACTGGCAATCACGTGCATTCCCAGAACAGCAGCCACCAATCATGGCAGCGACAGCCAAACAACAGCAGTGTTTGCTGTAGAAGCCAATCACGAACCCAATTAGAGAAGCAGCAGCCAATCCAAAGCAGCCAACAATCTTCTAGCAGCCAACCTTTAGGGTCACTGAGACCCTAACTGCATCTGCCAGAGTTTGCAAGCAACCCCCACTTCAGCAAGTGGCCAGATTTAATGACAACTTTCAGTCAATGTGTTGTTAAAGGTTGCTCTCAACACTTTCAGGACACAGTGTCACTGGCCTCCTTCAAAATAATCAATGTAGTCCTCACTCCTCTTCCTCCACCAGTGTGTGCTGCAATGGGCACAACAGGGTCAGAAGAACTGACAAGCTCCTGTTTGCAGCTGCAGCCAATCACCTGTCCACCCCATTCACTATCCCTGTATAAGATGAGGCAGGTTTTTGAGCATAATTTCAGAGTAAAAAAACCTCATCTTATACGAGATGCTTGTTTCTAAAAATCATTTTGAAGCATTTGCAATTTTCTGAGCTCATTATTTTCAAAAGAATTCTGTGTCAGACAAATAGTTGAAATTCCACAGTATGAATCAAAGAAATCTGAGGACAAAACTAATCATCTTCTTCAACAGTGTTGGAATTTTTAGGGGAAGAGGGCAGGCACACATTTTCTCCAGTATTTAGCTAATCTAACCACAAGCCCACAAGTCACCAGCAGTTGCACTGAAACAAATACACAATTAAATTATCTCAATGGTATTTCTTTGAGCAAATGGTTTCAGGATTTCAGGCTTAGATTTAAATATAAAGTCATCTTATCATGTTTCATCCTGTTCTGATGGAAGCTAACATGACTGTTAACTTGGATGGAGCCTTTCCATGTTCAAAGCCTATTGGAGTGCTAACCACAGTAAGCATCACAATTTTACCAAGGAATTCAAGTCAGCATATGGGGAATTATACCATATTAGTTTCACAGCAACCCTGTGAGGCAGGTTAGATCGAAAAACACTAAGATGCCCAGGAAGCTTCATGGCTGAGCAGCGGTTTGAACCCAAGAGTGCATATAGCTATCCTTTAAAAAAATAAAGAGGACTTGCCATAGTTTAAAAACTCATGTGGAATGAACAGTTTATCTGTCTTCTCAATGATTTTGCTAGATAGTGAATCTAATGTTTTAAAGTCACCGGCCTTGACCTCCCCTCCCTAAGTGCTAGAGGCAGGTGCTCTGCCTTTTATTTATTGAAATGCTGCTTACAAGTTTATCGAAAGTGATGTTTTTCTGGTTCCTAATTTGTTTTGGATTTTTAAGTACGGTAAATTCCATTAAAAAACACACCGAGATGTGTGGAGATCAGTCCAGAATATAAAGATTTGGCCATGAAGATGACCTTAGGTCACATTATATCACCTTGGTTTTGGGGGAGAGGGGGAGGAGATAACAATAACAACAACAATAATTTATATGCCACTGATCTGACCCAGCCACTCTGGGCTGCTTCTAACAAATTATAAAACCACAGTAAAGCACCGAACATTAAAAACTTCCCAATACGAGCAAGATGCCCTTGGTGGGGTCCCCTTCCTGACTGGACTTACTTTCTCCTCACCAGTGTCTTTACTGCCTTTTTCGTGACTTTTACCTTTAAGCTAAACCTGTACCACATTCCAAAGTGGGAGAGCAGAACAAGGTGAGGTGACTTGTCTTGGGTGGCAAGATCCACAGGGGCAGATTTTGCCTCCAAGGAAAGCATTGCCCGCTGCCGCAATAATGGTTACAGCGTTCTCCTTGGAGGCAAGATCTGCCTCCTTGGCAGCCCCCCCCCCCACATGCCGCCTTTACAGTAGCCTCTTGGTGAATAGGAGGCACTGCTGGTCTCACCCCTAGAGAGGAAATGCCCAGGGCTGCCATCTAAGGTCTCCTGGGCTCTGCCCCTGCTCAGTGTGATTTAGAGTGTGTCCACCCAAAACATACTATGATGCACGCACACTTCAATCATCAGGCAAAGTTGACTTGATTCCCCCCTTGTTCCTGCAAAATGTCTTGGGCTGGCCCTGATGCTATTACTACTTATTCTTGTCAGTGCTTCCAAAGGGAAGGTGAACAGAGAGAGCAGGGAGGAGAAGAAATTATGATCAAGAGACTTCTGGGTTTGCAATGGGTCCTCTGCTTCTACATGGGGCCTTGGCAGTTGCCTGATGGTGCCAATATCTGATGCTGGCCTTTTATCATTTTTATTTGATTTTACAGATATAAATTTATAACAAAACCAAATACATATCCATATAGAGAGATTCCTCTGAATCTCGAGACTTCCCCCATCCCCTCCATGGGTCCTAATGTCAACATTTTCAACTGCATATTATATCATAGTCTTATATTTTGACACTGGCCTTTTCTCATATGCTATCCCAAGGTCTTTGGCAGAAGAGTGAAGTAACAACAACAATGCAGTACAGTACATTGCAAGTACTCTGGATAGGATAATCTGGCCCTCCAAGCCTCTCTGCCAGACCCTCAGGATACTCCCTAGACCAAATCCCTATTGACAATGCTTCTTCGCCTGGTTGAAATGTGCCTGTGAACTCTGATAATGCCTCTCAATTGCCTGGTGGGAAGACAGAGAAGTGGTTGTGTGACTGCATGTAGAAAGCAGCCTACTACATAAAGCTAAAATTTGCATTCATTGCTCCACCCAATTTTGCTTCTGGCCCACCTACCATTGGCATGTGACCCCCCCAGAAGCGAAGTTCAGTCTTCAGACTGAAAAAGGCTCTCCACCCCATCCTAGCTACCGTAAACAAAACAGTACACAGCTGGTTTCTGCCCCAATCACACAGAACTGCTCTTCTTGATTCCTGAGAGAAGATTGCATTTTTTTGAGTGCATTCACATAGGGGTTTCACCATTCAAAGTATGCAGATTTGGATGCACTCAGGGTTGCTCAAATTCAGGTCCAGCATTGTCTTTATCCCAACACAGTTGCTTCAGCAGACTAAGCGCATCCCCCCCCTCTGTTGTGCATTGCAAATTATTATCTACAAAGTATCATAAACACAAAATAATTCAGATATCTTTCGTCTTGTGTAGGGTTATACAAGCTTTCAAGACAGAACTCTCCATCAGGCGAAACAGAAAGGTTAATAATGATAAAGTACCTACAACTGAAACATTAGGAGCTGTAATTCATACCCAGTAACTGTTCATACAAGGGTCTTGGCCCTTGAATAACACCTGCAGCTCCCTCTTCCCCCTGCCAGAGAAGATAAGAGCCTGGAAATGTTTGACACCAACAGACAGAGATCAGAAAGGACTGCCACAGACAACTCCACATATTGGGGCAATTTTTATTTCTAAGCAGGTTTCCTGGCTGAAAAGTGGAACGGAATCAAATAGGATATTGAACAGCAATGACCCTATTCCTAAATGAAATATATGCAAAGCAGGGTTTGGTACACTCAATTCTTCTGAATAAATAAGCTAATTCATAGGAACAGCATGATTTACCAAAATATTCTCTGAGCAAATAACTCTAAAGCCACATTTAAAATGTTCAGATCAGTAGCTGATACTGACCTGCTCAACCAATTATGCCTATGACTCATTTTCTCTAGACCAGAAAAATACACAGGATGTTTCTCTTATGCATTACCCATACTATCTATTGTTGGATAGTTCATATTGTACAGAGTCTAACCACTTCTGCAGATTTCAATTAAGGGGAAATGACAGTAAAATTGCTCAAAAATGGTGCATAAACACTGTGCATGGATAATATGCCACCCTGAAAGTTTACAACAAAATTCATGTGAAAACCAATTAATCTACTCACAGTCTTCATTAACTTTAATAAGGTGTTTGGTGGTGTAAATCTAACTTGCCAACTGCTGCCAGAACCAACAAAACACGGGATCTAATTTCTTCCAAAGCAGATACAATTTCCTTCTCCCAGCTAGCTGCAAACTTGCCAGTTGTAACCTTCCAGACAAAGGAATACAGATCCAAGCTGTATATAGGGACACAGGAACAGATGCTATGCGAAAAGTAAATATTTACTTCTAAGTTGTCTATGATACTAACACTAAGAATCAATGTTTCAAAAGGGCTCTTACAAAGACCAATTCATGGAGGACAATAGCTGCTAGTGATACTGCCTGTGTATTCCTCAGCATCAGAGGCAAGAAGTGTGCATGCACACGGAAGCTCATACCAGTGACAAACTTAGTTGGTCTCTAAGGTGCTACTGGAAGGATTTTTTTGTTTGTTTTATTTCAACTACGGCAGACCAACACGGCTACCTACCTGTAATATGAATATCAGTTGCAATTGCAGGGGAAATATAGGATACTGCTATTGGACTTCCCATAAGCATCAAACGGGTATACCCCACAATCTTTTCTTGAACATACACTAAACCACCATTTTCAACCCCAGAGTATTAAATCTATGGGCGCAATTGCAAGAATGTGTGGGGAAATGGTGTATCCATTTTTAAAAGCAGGGTAGAGGTCAATTTCCCAGTGAAGTTTCAGCTCGCAATAGTCAACCTCCTCTGTAAAGGTGGAGTTTAAGATTATTTGCCGATGGAGACTTACAGATCCTGATGGATTCTGGAATGCTCTTGAAAGATTTTCCAGTGGATAAAACAGGTGATCCTGTCAAGTTTCTCATCTTGCTTTGTGGTTTTATATTCTGATTTTGTTCTGTGAACTGCCCTGAGACCTCTGGGTATAGGGTAGTATATAAATTGATTGATTGATTGATTGATTGACTGAGATAGATAGATAGATAGATAGATAGATAGATAGATGATAGATAGATAGATAGATAGATAGATAGATAGATAGATAGATAGATAGAGTGCCAGTAGCATAAACCTTGATCTGCCGAGCCCTGGTTAGAGCACATAATCCCACCTATAATATGGCAATAAGGGTAGCAAAAAAGTCTTACTTCAACTGCCTCTACTGTGTCCTCAAGTAATAATACAATTAGTATTAATGTTTTAAATGATGAGTTTGGGGAAATTGTTTTGCTGATTTTATTCTGATACTAGCTGGCCCTGCCACGTGTTCCCGTGGCTAATCCCTGTGACTGCCACCACCCTGTGTCGACCCAAGAGTCGTATCCCGCCCCTCCCCCCCACCCCCGGGTTTTCCCTGTGATTTCCCCCCCCCCCATGATTATCACACCCCCTCTTCCCCCCACACCCAGGTCATCCCTGTGACTGGTCCCACTGTGTCCTGACCAATCCCATCCCCTGCCCCCCCCAGGCGAGTCAGTACAGTGGTACCTCGACTTACGAAGACTATCCGTTCTGTGGCGCTCTCCATAAGTCGAAGTGCCTGTCCTGCGCATGTGTGAAGCGCGATTTCGAGCTTCTGCGCATGCGCCGACCACCCACCCACCCCACTTCTGTGCAAGCGCAGTACACACGCGCGGCAAAAAGACTTCCGGGTTTGTCGACTTCCGAAGTCGAGTCGTTCGGATGTCGAGGTACCACTGTACCTCCATTTGGCCTAGTCTGTAAAGACTTCGGCCTAGTACGTAAATGGCAGCTGAGGTGTTGTTGAGAGGAAAGGTTCTATAGGTGTATTACCAGTGTAGCCGCCGCTAGAGGGTGCTGGTTTGCAATCTGATTCTTTTCCTAGCATGCACTTTCGGCTGAGTGGTGCGTTCTGGAACAGGGGTTTATTGGGGGTTTCACCTGGCGGAGATGTGGCATCTGTCTTTGAAAACCTTATAAGAGCCTTCTGACATTCACTTTGGACATTGTGTTCAAATTTGAATGCAATCGGTGAAGCAGTTTCGGAGAAAAGTGGATAATAACCCACATGCCCAGTGGACATTTTTACCCACATGCCCAGTGGACATTTTTATATATATAGATGTTATATACCACTTCACTATTATTATTATTATTTTTTAAAAGTGCACCTAATAAATAAATACATTGGGGAGAAATAAATTAATTTGGGCCACTGTAATCCCTCAATCTTACCGCTCACATCTCTCATTACAGCTTTAGATTTCAATGATTTATTTATGACATTTGCATGGCACCTGATAACACGAAGCACTAGCGATTAAAGGTTCAGGGAATAGAAACAGACATGACCAGTGATTTGATGGAGGCTTGGAGGAGGGAACCCATAAAAATATGTAATTTCAAGAGGATCCATTTCATTGGATCTGATCTGTGTATATATGTGTGCCTTCTCTCACTAACCCCCCTCCCTCCTAACCCCCTCTTTGCCTCACCCAGTCACAGTCTTCCTCCCCCATCCCACTTTCCCAGATCCACTACTACTCAGTAGCTTTTCTTCCTCTTCAGCTACTGAAGTGCCAATCTGAGCCATGAATAGCACATAGAGCTGAAAGGGGAAGTGAGAAAAGGATTGGCAGCTCAGGTGCTGATCTGAGCTTTGAAGAGTAAATAAAGCTGAAGAGTATAAAAAAACTGAAACAGGAAGTGGGAAGTGTTCCTCATACAACTTCCTCCTTTGGCTCGATACACTTTTCAAGGAGGGAATAGTAACCAAGCTAAGACTTACTCCAGATGTGTAGGGGAAAGAACAGGCATGTGCTGCCTCTCTCATGTGTATATTGAAATTGTGGGTCTCTTTTTAAATATATATATATATATATTAAGTTTTCCAATTTAACAATCCAATAAAAGCCACATTGAAAACATTCCAAATTATAAAATAATCAAACAGTCCAAATATTATGCCAAATTATAAATCTTTGTTTGAGTGATTCTGAAATGGGTGCCTTGCGCAATTTTCTGCAAGGTTTTGTAAGTCTACCAATGTTTTTCATGCACAATGACAAAATAACCCCTAATATGGCATGTCCCTTAATACTTATTATAGCTTTGGAAATACAAACATTATATGACATGATAAAAATGCAAATACATTTCCATTATTATACCACTACATTGCACTTAAGAATCATTTCTGCAAAATATAGTATGTTCTCAAATAATAGCTCCAAAATTGGTTTTCAGTTGAAAAAAGTAACCCTTTAACAATTTGGTAAATATTATCTCAAAGTTCATGCCATCTAGTAGAATCCATTCACTCACTGTGAACTCTTTAATTGCCTATTGTTGAATCAATGTAAAGAAAGCGGGAGAATAGAAATGTAATTATGCCATGCTGCAGTTTAACACACCAGAAAAATCCTTGGTTGATTCGAGTCCTATAAAAAGTTATTTGCAACAAACAATATTTATAAACTGTAATTGATTATCTCATAGTAAGTAGTAAGTAAATCTTTATTACGGTTACCCACCAGCACAGTAATTTACATTACATCACTAATGTTTAAAATATTTATTTTAAAAACCTAATTAAAAACAGTAAATATAATACAAAATAACAAGTAAAATAAGATGACTTCAAAGTCCAGGCTTTCCATTTAAGGCCAAAATCGCTCCAGAGAAGAAACTGTTCCTGAGACGGCTTGTTCTTGCCTGCATTGTTCTATATCTCCATCCCGATGGCAGGAGCTCAAAGAAATGGTGACCAGGGTGTGTTGGATCTCTTGATATGTCTAGTGCTTTTCTATGGCACCTGGTGGTGTAGATTTGTTCTAAGGTGGAGAGTGAGCAGCCAATAATGCTCTCTGCTGTTTTAATAATTCTGCACAATCCTGCTCTATCCTGAGAAGTACAGCTTCCTTACCACACAGGAGATTACATTACATTAGATTATATTACAGGAGATGAGGTGAGTTTGTTGAAGGCCTATAATTTGTAACTTATTTACAATGGCTCTAATCCATGGCGAATGATAAGTTTTCTTTCAGTATGAACGGGACCAGGCCCTGAAAATTGTGGTGTAATTTCAGCCATAGATAGCACACTTGTATCCAGATTTTTGCCTCCACCCGTATCGTTCCTGTTTCTAACCGTAAGGTGGCATTTGACACACAGAGAGGTGTTTGGAGAGCCGCTCTAATAAACTTTGTCTGGACTGTTTCTAATTGGATTAAACTTGGGATAGGGGCATATAGTTGAGCCCTATAGAGTAGTTGAGCCTGTGCCTTCGCCTCATAAAGCTTTCATGCCGCCAGAATGTAATGGGCGCCTTTTCAGAGCGGTTTTGTTAGCTTCTGTTGCTACATGAGTTATATGGGCTTTCGTTAAACCTTTATCATGGAAGCAGATTATCTCATAATATTGTTATAAGACTGATACAGAAAAAGACAGATTTTTCCTCTCTCAGTTCAGTTATCAGGGCAGTCATGTCTTCTGTGTTGTCTGAGGTTCTTTCTTCCTCCACAGGGAACTAACACTCTGGAAGGATCTATATGGCAAGACATGTTGCTTGTGCTCGTATTAGTCCAGGCATCCCCAAACTCGGCCCTCCAGATGTTTTGGGACTACAATTCCCATCATCCCTGACCACTGGTCCTGTTAGCCAGGGATGATGGGAGTTGTAGTCCCAAAACATCTGGAGGGCCGAGTTTGGGGATGCCTGTATTAGTCAAAAGGGAATTGTTATAACAATTTGATGAAAACGGCTCCTTCCTATCTTCCCACTTACCCATCCTCTGGCTCTCATTGTTGCTATTTATTACCTGCCCTTCAGCCTCAAGTACCATTGCTACCCATTCTCCATACTGATTGAATCATCTCTCTTAAAAGAATTCTCGAACACAATATAGGGTACACAGGACCAGGCCAATGTTCTACTACCTGAGGCAACAGACTATGTCTTGTATCCAAGCAGCATGCACAGAGCTCAATTCATGCCCCAAAACCTGCTCTGGGAGGTCCTCCAATCAATCCTCTGGAGCCGATTATGAGGGTGTTCAGGAAGATGTAGGGCAGAGAATAGAAGGGGGGTATTGCAAAACTGGAATTACAGCATTCAACACAATCAAAGATACTACCATTCCACTTACAGAAGCCAAGTAGGCTGGCAACTGATTTTTAATTCAACACCAGGAATAAAATCCTTCACAACTTCTTTCTTCTTTGGCGATCACTCGTAGCCGAGTATGATTGTCTTCCATAAACACGGTTTTAACAAAGGGTCCATAAGTGACTGTGGAGGCCAATTCTGGATCCACATGTCCTTCCATAGCGGGGACATTGGTTTCCGGACGGGAGTTGATCACGGTGTGGATTTGCCAAGCGTGCCTTCCTCTTAGCACATTTCTCCCTTGCGTCCTGAGATTGAGTTTCTTCAAAGCCCACGACACCTTTGGTAAAGGCTGTTCTCCAACTGGAGAACAGTGTTTCCCAGTTGTCAGTGTTTATACTACATTTTTTTAGATTTGCCTTGAGAGAATCTTTAAACCTCTTTTGTTGACCACCAGCATGACGCTTTCCATTTTTAAGTTCGGAATAGAGTAGTTGCTTTGGAAGACGATCATCAGGCATCCGCACAACATGACCAGTCCAACGAAGTTGATGTTGAAGAATCATTGCTTCAACACTGGTGATCTTTGCTGATATTAGTTCGCCTGTCTTCCCAAGTGATGTGTAAAAATTTTTGGAGACACCGTTGATGGAATCTTTCGAGGAGTTCGAGATGGCGTTTATAAGTGGTCCATGTTTCACAAGCATATATTAAGGTTAGTAATACAATAGCTTTGTAAACAAGCATTTTGGTTTCCCTGTGAATGTCCCGGTCCTCAAACACTCTGCACTTCAATCAGGAGAAAGCCGCACTCGCAGAGCTCAGGTGATGCTGGATTTTGGCATCAGGTGATGCTGGAAGTTGGCCCTTCTCCTAGGTAGGAGAAGTGATCAACATTTTTCCAATGTTACACCACTGAGTTGGATTTGTGGCGCTGCAGAGGTTATTTTGTACTTGCTGGTGCAGCACTTTGGTTTTTTGGATGTTGAGTGCTAGGCCAAGCTTTCCGTAAGCTTCTGCAAAGATATTTAGGATGATTTGGAGGTCATCCTCTGAGTGTGTGCACACTACATTGTCATCAGCATACTGAAGCTCTATGAAGGAAGTTATGGTAACCTTACTTTTTGCTTTCAGCCTGTTCAGATTGAAGAGCTTTCCATCTGTTCGATATATGATTTCTACTCCGGTGGGGAGTTTCCCATCGACAAAGTGTAGGATCATGGCAATGAAAATAATGAATAGAGTTGGGGCAATAACATAACCCTGTTTAATGCCTGATCCCACTGTGAATGGTTCACTTTGAGAGCCATTGTTATCTGCGATTGTTGCTGTCATATTATCATGGAGGAGCCGAATGATGTTTACAAATTTATCTGGGCAGCCAATTTTCAGAAGAACAGTCCACAGAGCATTACGACTTACAGTGTTGAAAGCCTTAGTCAGATCAATAAATGCCATATACAGGGGTTGGTTTTGCTCTCTGCATTTTTCTTGAAGCTGTCGAGCAGTGAAAATCATGTCCACTGTCCCCCTAGAAGGCCGAAAACCATTTTGGGATTCAGGAAGGGTCACCTCGGATATTGTTATGAGATTGTCTGCTAAGATCCTTGCAAGAACTTTGCCGGCCGCAGCTAATAGAGAGATGCCTCGATAGTTTCCACAATCAGTTCTGTCACCTTTTTAAAAGAGATTGATAATTTTGGCATCCCTGAAGTCTGCTGGGATTTCTTCTCTTTCCCAGATTTTTTTGATGAGCTTGTGGAGTTGTTGTGTAAGTTCATTTCCGCCCACTTTGAAGATTTCGGCAGGTATCCCATCAGGTCCACTGGCTTTGTTGTTTTTCATTTGGTTAATAGCTGTACAGAACTCTCCCAGATTTGGAGATACAACACATAAGGGCAGCAGATAAGTTTAGGGGATGCAGGACAGTTTTTCCAATAAAGAAGAATGCTACCCCACTGTATCTGCCACCTAAGGCGGCTGTCTCACTTTGCCTAATACTAGGACTGGTCCTCTGTGTACACTTCAATCCTAATTATTTAAATCAAAGGAATTTGCTTCTAATCAGTGTGCTTGGGTTCAAGATATTAACACACTTAAATCCATTTCATTTACCTGTAAGCTGGGAATAAAAGTGCTAGGAAATTACTGTATTACCAAAATTGTTTTTTTGGGATGAAGAGTTTTAAAAGGCAGAAACCTTTAAAGGAAAAAGAAAATGTTCCAATCAACATATGGGGTTATTTAGACTTAGAAACTCAGTGCTGCACTAAACAAAGGGAATAGACAATTTGAGGAAACAGATGCCTTTGAAATACACTAAAGAGGCAGAGTGCCAAAGGGGGAATGCCATGTGTGCTGCTTGTTTATGAATGATTGATAACAATTAGGGAATACGTTTCTGTCATAGGCTTGTTTAAACAAAGAAAACCGGAGAAGACATTGAAAAAGCTTGAAAACAGGATTGGGAAAGTCAATCCCAAGGTAACAAAATGTAACTGAACACAACAAAGCAGCAAACTGCAGTGTTATTTCATACTTTCTTGGCAAACAAAAATGAATACATTCAAATACATAAAAGCTCCAGGTAGGTGGTATGATACTGAGAACTTTAATAAGCATTGTTAGACAAGAGACAGCTCCTGGAGTCCACTGATAATAAGGAGAGAGAGAAAAGAACCCAGAAACCAGTTTCACAAAGGCACCAAATTTACACATTGTGAGATATGCATGAGTGGCTTGATCTGAATAGCTACCACTATGACTCAGAGGGTAAGCATTTCTAGCTATTAGACATTTTCTCTCTTCAATGTGTATTAACATAACATGTGTTTATTGAAAGGCAGAATTACAGCGCCTCTGGCCCCAAGCACCACTGAGTGGAATGAGAAGGGGCTGCAGTTATGAAAAGCAGGTCACACTCACTCATCTTCCTCATACAGTATTCTGTTGTTCCCAAAGTCCATTACAGGGAAGGTCCCCCTTTCATAGGAATCTCCTGGTCTTTCTTGATTCTGGTGCAACTGTTTATAATCACTAGTACCACCTGCACTAGTGCCTCATTCTGTGCCTCACTGAACACATCAAAATGTCTCTCTTAGTAGCATGTTCCACTGGGATACATAAAAAGACCCACAGCCTGTGTATCACAACATTTTGCTGTAGGGAAAACAGGAGATTATCTAATATATGACAGATTCTTGAATCTGCGGGTTGTTATTATGTGGGTGATTATGTTTGTTGTGTTTATTTGATATTACTTTATTATTTAGGCTGCAGTCCAAACCTCCTTTGCAGAGGGCTAAGGTTTTTTTTGGGATTGGCTAGAAGTGTTCCAACACTCAGTAGTGCTGATCTCTACCAGAGGAAGCACACAGAAAGTCCCCAAACTTCCATGGACTACAACCCACTTTATCATATGCATTTGATTAGTGGACTGAAATTCACAAAGGTTTATGCTGTAATAATTTGTTAAGTTTTTAGAGCACCTCAAAACCAAACTTTCTAATTTTTGTTGCAACAGTTAACCCCCTGGATAACGCAGGGCTGTAGAAACTTGCTCATCTTGGCTCAGAGGTTTGTAGCGAGAACAAACACCATATACATGGTGTCTCTCACCAAATATCTTTGGCACATGTGTTTTAACCAACAATTGCTTTCACATGCCCCAGCATTCTCAATACCTAATTTCACCCATCTCCCAACTGAATGAACATAAAACTTTTCCACCCTCTTCTGTGGAAGTTATGTTCCAAACCAGACATTCCTCAGCTCTTGTCAATGTTCCCTTTGTAATCATGTTATAAGGTGTTCCTGCCACCTTTTTTATTCTAAGTTCAGGTAGACCCTGGCCCTCTTGTATAGGTCTGGCTTGTCCCCAAACATTCCAAGGGCCTAACAAATCCAAATTCCTCCTCCTCTTCCAATAACCACTTAATCCACAAATTGAGGGCACTCAGCTGTGCAGGAGTTCAAATGCTCAGTACCCAATATATTTCCAAATTCCTATCTTCACTTAACACAGAGAGTGAGTGGTAAAAAAGGTAAATGGAAGTTGGAATATGAGTGTCCCAATACAAATGGATGCCATCCAACCAGGCTCTTACTTTCCTATGGTAGATGCAATTCTGGGCTGCATCAATAGTATAACATCTAGATCAAGGGAAGTAATAGTACCACTGTATTCCGCTCTGGTCAGACCTCACCTGGAATACTGTGTCCAGGTCTGGGCACCACAGTTCAAGAAGGATACTGACAAGCTGGAACGTGTCCAGAGGAGGACAACCAAAATGGTCAAAGGCCTGGAAACAATGCCTTATGAGGAACGGCTTAGGGAGCTGGGTATGTTTAGCCTGGAGAAGAGAAGGTTAAGGAGTGATATGATAGCCATGTTCAAATATATAAAAGGATGTCATATAGAAGAGGGTGAAAGGTTGTTTTCTGCTGCTCCAGAGAAGCGGACACAGAGCAATGGATTCAAACTACAAGAAAGAAGCTTCCACCTAAACATTAGGAAGAACTTCCTGACAGTAAGAGCTGTTCGGCAGTGGAATTTGCTGCCAAGGAGTGTGGTGGAGTCTCCTTCTTTGGAGGTCTTTAAGCAGAGGCTTGACAGCCATCTGTCAGGAATGCTTTGATGGTGTTTCCTGCTTGGCAGGGGGTTGGACTGGATGGCCCTTGTGGTCTCTTCCAACTCTATGATTCTATGATTCTATGCATGACAGCTATATAATTCACCAGCAAAACATTCCCTGTGACTGTAGCCATGTGACTTAACAGCTACTCAATGTCTCCTTGCTGGGTAAAAAATACAGATGCAGGCAGTTTCAATAATGTTTTAAAATTAATTTCTATGACTTCAGAAAATATTTACAACAAAATGACACACACCCCAATACTGGCTTCTAAATGAGTGGGATGAAATAAACCACAGTGAACAATGAAGGAGTTCTTTATATGGAAAACTCTGCTTTCATCCAAATCTTCTGACTCATACTTGAAATGCCAGTGCAACAGGAGGAGTTGCTGGGCATTTTGAAAACTGCAACGTGACACTAAAAACAGCAACATACAACAGGCTTTTCTGGGGGATTATTATCTGACAAAGAAATGTATTATTCACAGTGTGTACAGTATTATCAAGAATATTCAGTATACACAAAAATGTTTTCTTAATCGATTGTATGAATACATTATGTTACAGCTGTAATCCCACTTACTTGGGAGTACAGTAATACCTCGGGTTACGAACGCGATCCGTTCCGGATCGCAGTTCGTAACCCGAATAGTTCGCAAACCGAGCGCGATGGGCGCCGCCATTTTGCGCATGCGCAAAGCGTGATTTTCGCGATTTTCGCGCTTTGCGCATGTGCAAATCGCGCGATCGCGCGCGCGTGGCTTATGCGCGCGCGCGGCGAAAACACTTCCGGGTTTGCGCAGTTCGTAACCCGAACTGTTCGCAAACCGAGGTGGTCGTAACCCGAGGTACGACTGTAAACTACATTGAACCCAATAGGACTTACTTCTGAGAAGACGTGTATAGGTTTGTGCTGTAAATTATATACATTATGCATTAATTTACTTGTATATTGTCATACTGTAACATTATGAGGAATGAATATTTTAAACAGCAATTAATATAGAATGCTCTTCAGCACCAAAGAAAAGTGCAAATAAAGTTGAACTAGTAGGCAGCCCACTTGCCAGAAGCTCGGCCCTGCCCTCGCCAGTTCTGGAAGGATCCTACAAAAAAGTCCCATACGCGCAAAGACTCTGCACCTGTTCATTGGAGGAAATAGGAAGCCCAGAGCACCTATTTTTTAGATGTCCCTTCTATGAAGAGGCACGTAGGGAGACCTTTGATTCCATGCTGGTGAGGCTAGGTGACCTCCCGGAAAAGCAAATATACGACCTGCTCCTGTTAGGCAAAGATCAGAAGACAACCCGGACGGTCACCAGAGTCTGTGTTCAGATTTGCAGACATAGACCTTCCCCTGAGCCAAACAAGTTCGTTTGAAAGTCCCTAAACCCGGATCCCCGAGCAACCCAGGGCCAGTTCTCTGTGGCAGTTTATCTTAAAGTTTTAAGTATCTTTACACTCATTGCATTTATAAATATTAATTTTATCATTGTACAAAGTTTTATATGTATGTTTTGTCCTTTGGGATTGTTCCCCCAAACGTGTTTTAAAAGCTGGTCTCCGACCGTAATAAATTATTCATTCATTCATTCATTCATAGAAGGCAGCCCCATGGAAATTCACAAGTTTGCTTCTTACATAGGAAAGGGTGCCATTACACATGTGCACAGTGTCATTGTTGCCTTGCTAAAAACAGCACCTATCCTCTGCACATCTATGGTCAGGGAAAGTGCTTCTAAGAGGACCCATGTATGATTTCCAGACAAGACTGATTTCATACATGACATAACTTTTTGAATTCATACATTGTTTACACCTACACATCCATTGCCAAAAGAACTAAACCAGCACCCAAAACTTTTAAAATGTGAGGAGCATTTGCACCTAGTTTCATGCAGTTTTGCTCCCTTCAAAAAACAACCAAAAAACCCTCTTTTTATCCCAACTACCTTTTTTCTGTCAAGGAACAAAGCAGTCCAACCAACAGAAAAGAAACAATTGTTTTATTGGAGCCAAGACACAGCAAAACACAGAAGAACATTTTTGCAATGTATGGCTCAGTTCTGAAAAGCAATAATCTCTGCTCAGGGGGCAGCAGCCGGGGGTGGGGGGGCACAGGAGAGAGGGACTGGGGTGGCAAAGCCCAAGTTCATTTATTTAGTGTATGCTTGGGGGTTTTCTGTCAGTGTCACTTGGGGAAGTTCTCTTTCTATTCGCTTGTTATGTTTCCTTGGTGGTGAGAGAGGTTGGGGTGGCCCAGGGTGTGGTTGATCATCTTTGGCTAGCTGCAATGCGATTTGTTTGTGTGTGGGTGAGGGGGGTTGTCGGGTTAAGTTAGGCATATTGAATTGTATGCTGTTGGTGGGTTATGAGCTCTTTCTAGTGTGAGTGGGCATTGTTACAGTATCTTGGAAGGTGTTCAGTAGGGCCAGTTCTGGAGTAACTTCTCGTACCTGTTTAGTTATTTTGCTTATTTCTGGTATGACTGCACACACTCCTTTTCTGACTGGGTCCTCGATTACTTGGTTTGGTGGGATCTGCTGGCTCAGACACAGCAAATATCTGAGAAGGCTCCATGTGGGATCATGGGGAGGAGGTGCAAGGAAAAAACTGTTGTGACATTGATTTCTTTGGCAACTTGGAAGGGCTGTGGTGGGATCCAGAAAGAGCAACCTGGAGCCCCACTGACCACTTAACTGCTCTCTTCTCCATCAGCATGGGAGCTTTTCTGAGATGCTTGCGGGGTATGATAGCATCCTTTGTCATTTGAGCATCTTTATCAAGGTGCTAACAGATCTGCCTGCCTTTGATCAGTTGTGCTTCAAGGGAAGCTCACTAGTCCTCTGATTCTTTAATATTTTCCAGCCCAGATAGATGTTAACCAAAGGATATCACAATAGTCATCTCCTTGCAGGAGCAAGGAAGCATAGGAGAATCGGATGCACCAAGAGAGCATCTTGGATGGGATGGCTTTCAAAGAGGGCTAGAAAATTACATGGAGGCCTATCAAAGGCAACTAGCTGTGATGGCTATGCTCAGCCTCCCCTGTTGGAGGGAACAATGCTTCTGAAAAGCACTTGCTGGAAGCCACAGACTCCCCAAATGTGTTTCACAAGGACCCTTTCCTTCCCTCTGCCCCAGTACCTGAGGGTTGTCACGTCTTTCCAGGGATTTGCCAGAAGAAAGTATATGTTGGGGAAAGGCTCCCTCCCTGCAAAGAAAATGGAGATCCCAGCCATGCTAGCACCAGTCTGGTGCATGAGGGTGGGGGACACGGGAAGGAAGCATTCCTATAGCATAGGGCACTCAATTGGCATTTCCACCTACCTGAACTCTGAGCCTTTCCCCCTTGTTCTGGACTGCCTCTCTCCTAAGGAAGATGCAAGCTCTTGCTAGAAGCCACTGGTGAGGAGGATTCCCAAATGTTTCAGAAGCATCTTTTTGTTCCTTTAGCTGCTTGATATCATAGCATGGCAGGGTTGGAAGGGATCCCAAGGGTCATCTAGTCAAAGCCCTGGCAATGCAAGGATCCTGCCCACAGCCAGCCATGGTTGGGCTTCAAGCTCCAGCCTTCTGGTTACCATTGCAATTCTGCATAGTGTGGAGAAAGGGGAGAGAGAAATGTGTTGCTTACACTTTCGTAACACTGATATGAGATCCACACCATGCAGCCCTTTCAATAACTAAAGCCTAAGTGCTGTCACATGGAGCAAGCTTGTTTTCTCCTGCTCCAGAGGGCCTTAGGGCCTGAAGCAGTGACTCTCCATCCTTGGAGGTTTTTAAGAAGTGCTTGGATGGCTATTGGCCATGGTTCATCTAGTTGAGATTCCTTCATTGCAGTGGGTTGGACTAGGTGACCCTTGGGGGTACCTTCCAACTCTACGCTCTATGTTCTAAAGAGCATCCAATGCACCTTTAAAGCACATGACTGTCCCCAAAATGATTCATGCCATTGTGGCTTCCCTCTCATAGACCTACAAATCCCCAGAACCCCTAACAAACTACAATTCCCAGGATCATTTGGGGGAAGACATCTGGTTTTTAGAACAGGGATGGAGAACCTGCAGTTTGCTCACCCCTATTTCCTAGGAAACAGGAATGGAAAGCTCAAGTGTTTCTAACAGTATGGTGATAGGGAGCAGCATGTATAAAATATTGAATGTAATAGGGTTATTAAGCTAATTGTATCAGAATTATTATGGGAATGTTAAGGAGGGAGGGGAAAGAGAGAGTGTGGAATTCTGGTGGTGAGTGATGATTGGATGCAGATTTGAAAGGAGTTTGAATGCAAGTCAGTTGAGAGCAGTGGGTTCTGGAGGGAGTGGTTGGGCAACCAACTATTCAGTTTAGGATCAGTAGTCAGCAGAGTTGCTCGAACTTTGGTTTCTCTCCAGCTGTTTTGTGACTACAATTCCCATCATCCCTGACTACTGGCCCTGCTAGCTAGGGATGGTGGGGAGTTGTAGTCCCAAAACAGCTGGAGAGAAACCAAAGTTTGAGAAACCCTGCTGACATGAACAAACCAGACTGATTAAACTAGCTGATGAAGGCCCCAAAGCCCTCCTTCTTTATGCCTGAGATTAGGAAGAATATCTTCCAGTTGGGGTGCCAACTTGAATAAAATATTGGGGGGGGGCAGGTAAGCCCAGCCCCACACAATCAATCCCATGATGCAGTGAGCACACACCATTTAAATAGCAATGCCCATCAACTTTGGGGCGGACTGGCCCCCCTGACCTTTTTTTATTTTTTAATGTTCTGTTGGGAGTCACACCATAGTGGCTGAGGCAACCCAATCATATAGGCAGCATACAAGTAATCAAATGAGTATTATTATTGGAGTCGGTGGGAGCTTGGCTCCTATGCTTCCAGTTTTGGGGAAGGATGTGGAGTCAGCATGCAAGTAATAAAATTGTTATTGTTGTTGTTATGATGATTATGACGATGGCTGGGGCAACCCAGTCAGATGGGCAGCATACAAGTAATAAAATTGTTGTTGTTGTTAGAGCCGATGGGACCTTGGCTCCTTTTTTATTATTGCTGGAGCAACCCAGTCAGATGGGCAACATACAAATAATAAAATTATTTGAAACAAAATAATAATACTTCCAGTAGCACCTTAGAGACCAACTAAGTTTGTCATTGGTATGAGCTTTCGTGTGCTCATACCAATGACAAACTAGGTTGGTCTCTAAGGTGCTACTGGAAGTAAAAAAAATTAAATTTTGTTTCGACTAGGGCAAACCAACACGGCTACCTACCTGTAAATAAATTTTTTATTATTGGTGGTGGTGGTATTATTATTGTTGTTTTTGGAGCCGATGGGACCTGGGCTCCTGCGCTTCCAGATTGGGGGAAGGATGTGGAGTCAGTAGGGTTGCCAGACTCAATAGAGGACAGGACTTCTGTGCCTTTAATTACCCTAGTCTCTCTTGAGTCTGGACTGGAAACCTTAAAGAGAAACCAGCAGACCCTTTGCTTGTTAATTAAACAAAGGGTCTGCTGGTTTCTCTTTCAAGTTTCCAGACTCAAAAGAGAGCAGGGCAATTAAAGGCACACAAGTCCTGTCCTCTATTGAGTCTGGCAACCCTAGGAGTCAGAGGCGCACCTTCCACGGCCCCATTCCCGCCCCCCCCCCTTTAACTGACTATGGAAGGGGCTTTTTTATAAAAAAAAAAAAGGAGTTTGGGCGAGTCCTACCAAAACCGTACCGCGTCGGCTGACGTGGGGAAAAAAACGAACAAGTAACCCCGCGACCGATTCAGCTACCTGAGGAAGATCCCCAAGCCCTGGCTAACTTAAGGTCGCCGTTTCTTGGCCTGCCGGGAAGCCCTGAGGAGACGACGGTTAGCGGAGCAGCGACAACGGAAGGTTCTGACTTCGCGCGCTCGGGGGAGGGAGGGGAGGGAATCAGGCGCCGCCGCGAGACGGTCACGTGGCGAGCGGGCTGCCAATGGAAAGGCAGGAGAGGAGGCCGCCGCCGCTGCCCGGCGCGTGCTTGTAAACAAGGCAACATGGCGGCGACTGTGACAGCGGCGGCGGCGGCAGCGCTCAGCCTCCTGCAGCGTCGCCGAGCGGGTCTGGCCGCGGTGGCGACCGCCGCTTCGTCTTCCTTCTCCTCCTCGCCGTCCGCCACCTGCTCCTCGTCTTCTTGCTCTCCCTCGCGGCCTCTGAGGGGTTTCGCGGCCTTGCCGCCCTCGGCCGCAAGAGGCTACAGTTCTGAGGCGAAAGCGGGCGGCGAGGAGGAGCTGCGGGTGCGCTACTTGGACGACGAGCACAAAGGTGACTATAACGGGGGGGGGGGGCTGGATCCTCGTCGGCACGTGTCAAGAAATCCTGACGCCCCGGGAAGGAAGGAAGTGTATATGAACGTAACGGGGAGGCGCTTCTCTCTCCCCCGGGCTCCGTTGAGGTCTGCCCGTTCGCCCGCTGCGGAAATTCCTCGTGACGCGCCAACCGGCTTGTCAAATTAAGAGATGATGACGTTAAGCGGCTGGCCCTTTAAATGGGGCGGGGGCGGGGGCATCGACGTACGTGCCGGTTCATCTCCACTGCTCATGCGCAGCTCAATTCCCCATCTCTTCCCCCAAATGAGTTGGATGCTGAATTCTGTCGTTGTGTTCGAAGGGGCTTGTTTCATTTCATTTCATTTTCGCTTCTTAGTTGTCTAGTTCCCACGTACACATAGAAACGAGCCCAGGGCAGGATATAAGTTCAGGATGCTAGTTGCACCTTATTTGGAGTCACTATTATGTGATAGCATTAGATTCTTATTTGGACTGCTGCTAGATCTAGACCAGGCTTCCTCAACCTCGGCCCTCCAGATGTTTTTTGAGACTACAGTTCCCATAATCCCTGACCACTGGTTCTGCTAGCTAGGGATCATGGGAGTTGTAGGCCAAAAACATCTGGAGGGCCGAGATTGAGGAAGCCTGATCTAGACCACTGTTTCCCAAACCTGGGTCTCCAGCTGTTTTGGACTATAACTATCCCTAGTTATGAGGACCAGTGGTCAGGGATGATGGGAATTGTAGTCCAAAAAACAACTGGAGACCCAGGTTTGGGAAACACTATTTTAGACAGTCCTGTCAACCTAGCAGTTTGAAAGCACATGAGTGCAAGTAAATAAATAGGTACCACTGCAGTGGGAAGGTAAACGCCGTTCCTCCGTGCGCTCGGGTTTCCATCATGGTGTCCCGTTGTGCCAAAAGTGGCTTAGTCCTGCTGGCCACATGACCTGGAAAGCTGTCTGTGGACAAACGCCAGCTCTCTCGGCCTGAAAGCGAGATGAGTGCCGCAACCCCATAGTTGCCTTTGACTGGACTTAACCGTCCAGGGGTCCTTTGCCTTTACCTTTTACCTACTTCTATAGAATACAGTAGTTCTGTATTTTGCACATTAAAGCTGTAATATGGTGCACACCTTGGGAGTAAGCAGCTTGAACTCAATGGGATTTAATTCTGAGTAAATATCAGTAGGCTTGTGCTTCAAATTTTCAATGCGATATTAAATTTTGAAAGTGTAATCAGGCCACTTGTAATAAGGTGTGGGACAACTCGTAATAAAGGGTTAGGAACTGCCACTTCTCCAAGCTAATGTGGGATATAGTGTACTCTTGAATAAGGATTTGGAAGATTGGAGTCAGCTCCCTAACTGTACTTGAAGCTCACTGGGTGGCTTTGAGCCCATCAGTATCTCCCAGCCTAATCTACCTTGCAGTGTTGCCAAGAGGATGCACAATTATGTATGCTGTCTTGAGCACCTTGGACAACTGGAAGGAAATTAAAGTTAGTGAGAATCACAATTTCCTAGTGATGTTCTTTGAACATGCCACAGCCTGATTTCAGTTCCATTCATATGGCATAATGTACTGTCTTCTGCCACTTCAGTACTTTTATTGCTGCAGTGACTGAGGCAGTTGAGAATTCTGAACTCAAGGCATGATTAAACATTCCTATACCTTTGGCTTTCTTCTTAGAGGCTTGACCATTCCTGATGCATTTTTCTTCTAAAAGTAGGTGGGAGGATTGGAACCAAAGTACAGTATAATGTAGAGGAAAGTTTAAATTCTGATGTAAGTTGTGTCCAGTGGTATTAGCTACTGAGAGGAAAACGTACATTGTAGGCACAGTATTGGTTGAATAGTTGTTTGATTCAAAAATGGGGGGGGGGAGTTTTGATTCTGTTGTTTGGGACAGTGTTCGTCTGTATTCATATGGAATAAAAGGACTCAAGTGCACAATGCATGTATAGGAGTAAATCTATGTGACCCCATCAAGCCCACCACATAAAAAGCAGGGTAAGGAGTTTGTAGACCTTGTCCCTAGGAAAACCCCTAGGGTTAGTGAAATAATGCCTATTACAATCTTCTGTAACTAAAAGTTCACATACTGAAATTTTATATGGATGAATAGTTTTAAATACTGTACATTTTTAGATTTATAGCCCAGTAGCTTGGCTAATAATGTGTTTAATATAATCATAGTTTTTTATCTAGAAAACCCACAGAAATGCATGAGAGGAGGGGAGGAAAAGAAAATCTCTAGAATCCTATCTATTAACAGTTTACAGTAAACATGTTTACTTAGAAGTTCACTGAGTTCAATGACACTTACCAGTACTCTCTAGCAAGCATACTTCGGCTTGCAGCCTAACTGTACTCACCCAACCACTCCTGCCCAGGAGCTCTTTCTGTTACTGGCCAAATTTATAATCTCTCCTTAAGCTGCCCCTTAAATTCGCCAGATGTTACTGTGTCTTAAAACAGTAATTCTCTTTGGTTAGGCAGGTTATTTGAAATGTTTCTGCATTTAAAAATAACATGGACAAATGTATTGCATATGGTCAGTGCCTGTTGCTTTCTGTTGACTTAACATTATCAGCTCTGTTGTTAGTGTACACAGTAGCTTTGTTGTAGTGATAAAGAGTTAGTAGTTGACTAATTTTCCAAACATAAACTATTGTTGGTGCTTAAGATGAGTGTTTTCAAATATATTAGTGCACTATCAATGGATGGATCTGATTTAATTTTAGTGGATCTGATTTAATTCAAGCAGTTACTAATATAGATCAACTAGAGAGATAATCATGTTTCATGCCAAATAGCAGTTATTCACACTAAGTCATAGCTGCCAAGTTTTCCCTTTTCTCGCGAGGAAGCCTATTCAGCATAAGGGAAAATCCCTTAAAATAAGGGATAACTTGGCAGCTATGCACTAAGTAGACTGGCTTTTTGTCAGTAGATAACATAGGTACATTTTTTTAAATGTGGGATAAACCTTATGCACACTATTGATTTCAGTTATTTTTTTCTTTCTGTGTATAGGAATTGTGGTACTTGGACTAAACAGAGCACATGCAAAAAATGCACTTAATAAAAACCTTATAAAAATGGTAAGTGGACGAATACTGTACTTAGTCTTCTATGAACATTAAGTGTTGAAAATAAGTGTTGACAATTTGCATACCTTTTCTCTATAGATGTCAAAAGTTATGGAAGCTTTGAAAAGTGACAAAAAAGTACGGACGGTTATATTCCGAAGTGAAGTTCCTGGGGTGTTTTGTGCTGGTATGCAAATTTAATTTTGTTATCCATTTGGAAATACATAATCAAAATAAGTAGAAATGACTGAGACTCCAAAATTTATTTTAGTAAATTCAGCCTTTTTGGATTTTTATTTATTTATATATATAACATCTGCTATCCTCCTTAGAGAAATAAAGTGCTATAATTTTCAATCAGTGACACGGGTGTTTCTAAATGTTTGTTGTATAGTCGAGTATGTTTGGCAGTGTGTTGAGAGCACATATTATTTGGTCTGCAATGATTCTAAGCTAAGTTAATCAGTCTCTCTATTGATTAATATTAAATAAACTACATTTTCAAGTTTGCTCCCATTGAGTATTACGTATGGTCAAAATTTACAGTTATTAAAGATCAATTGCATTGATAAATACAGAAAATTCATCACAGTACCAGACATCAAGCATTCAAGGCCAGAATGCATGCATGCTCTTGAACACTATGGTATCTCTGCTATTTTCAGTTTAGCCAGTTATAGGAGAGAATTTTCATAGTTGTTTATACTGGTAAATCTGTTGCACTTTTCAAATGAAAAGTATTGTGAACTGAACACATGATTGCATACTTTTATTACTTTATAAATACCATGTTCATTATGCCATTGTGAAAGTGCTGAGAGTCTGCGTTCAGATATGTATTCTGCGTTGCTGCTATGACATTATATACCAGTAGCTCTTTGAAGCTAGAAGCATAGCTGCCAAGTTTTCGCTTTTCTCGCGAGGAAGCCTATTCAGCATAAGGGAAAATCCCTGTAAAAAAGGGATAACTTGGCAGCTATGGCTAGAAGGCTTGGAGAAAGCCATGTGTCCAAATAGGTCGTTGCTAAATGGCAGTGCTATGGTGGCTGTGTGGTTGGTTCATTTTGCAGAGTGCACTTCGTGTCAAACGGGTGGAGTTTGTGCAAGTGCTCATCTGGGGTCATTTGTTATCTACTGGAGGTGAATGGCATGTGTTTGCTGTGGTGTTGCTGAATAAGTTTGAAAATGGACAGGAAGATCATGTAATAGCTGGAGGGCTATTGGACAAAATCATGTAGCATTGGGGTGGGGAGGAGAGAAGTGAATATCAGGTATTAAGACTCCATTTAATTTCATTTTAATCTAATTAAAATCCTTTCATTACATTGTATACTCAGTTTTAGGTCATAGGAGGGGGGCTAATTTGAGCTAATTAATTGAAGGCTAATTAGCCAACACTGGAAGTAATGATGATTGGTAAGATAAGAAATGGATTGAGTTTTGTTGCTTTGGTGGAAGGGGCATATGGAGTGGGTTTGCTACGGTACAAATAGCTAGTTATTTTAATTTTAAAATTTGTTTTTAAAAATGTTGCTTGCTGCAAGTTCCTGATGTAGATATGATGTATTATTGAAAAATGATAAAAGCCACTTTTTATTCAAGTTCTGACACATGCCTTTCATTTTATTTTTATTTTTCACTTGCTAAACGTGCTTTTTATGTTCTCTGGGCAGAAGAAAAGCATCACTAGATTTTTGCCATCTTTGGTTTTTAATATATGTATTAGCTATTTCTGTACTGTGAGTGGGATGATTATATGAAACATTTGAGTCACATTTAATTATGCGTACACGTGCATTTGGTCTACAAAGCATAATGTTTTTTTTTCCCATTATGCGGACAAGTGGTTTGTTTTTAGACTAGGTAAAAATACTTCAGTAGCTGGTGTTCATTTCAGTAAGCTTTTTCTCATTGTAAGTACAGAATCTTCTAACAGCTGTCAGGGAGTGCTCTTCCTGAGAGAAAACTTTAAAAAATGAAACTTGAAACAAAATCTGTTTTGTTGCTTGGATAAATTCTTTAACTTTGACACATATCTCATTTATACTTTAGGATGACCTTGTTCTTTACCATTTACATTTTAGATTTAAAAAATATGTTACCCACAAATGTACGCTTCTCAATATCATAGTGCTTGGAACCCTGTGCAGAGATTGTTTTTCAGGGTTATGTGGTATCTACATGAAGAGTTGCATCCACCTGGTACTAATCTTGGTTTATTTTTTGATGACTCATTCTCCTCTCCACGACAGCCCATGACTCACCCTTATAGAAACCAAAAGGAATCTTTTAGTCCAGGATTGAGATTTTACGGCATTCCTGATGTTAGACTATGACTCCCGCCATCTTGAGATTTAATATTTTGGCTGAAGAGAGTTGGGAGTCTGATAGCCACTGCAGGACCAAGATTACCCCTTTCTGTTTTAGCTCATCATACTTCCTCCTGACAGCTGCCTTCACAAAAGGGTTATGGTCATTGCAATAAAAGGGGTGTATGGGTATTACCTTCTATTCACACTTGTTGTGTGCCAGTGTGGTATTGTTTTATATCCCTTGTCATTGTGTTACACATAGACAGATTTGTTTAGGCCAGGCATCCCCAAACTGCAGCCCTCCAGATGTTTTTGCCTACAACTCCCATGATCCCTAGCTAACAGGACCAGTGGTCAGGTATGATGGGAATTGTAGTCCAAAACATCTGGAGGGCTGAAGTTTGGGGATGCCTGGTTTAGGCCTTCTCTAAATGATCGAGAGTGCATCTCTTTTTCTTGATCCAGCATTGACAGCTTTCCCGATCTCCTTGGTTGCAAACTTCATTGGTTTGATGGTAATCAGGGTTAGTGTTAGTTCAGGTGTAACACTGCATTATAGAATAGAATAGAATAGAATAGAATAGAATAGAATAGAATAGAATAGAATAGAATAGAATAGAATAGAATAGATACTTTATTGTCATCGTACATAGTACAACAAAATTGAATGCCATCCCATAAAACAAAACAAAAACACAATTACAGCACACATACATACACACCCATCACAACTCCCCAGGATCATATTATTTAGTTACAGCATTAAAGATGGTTATAGCTCGTGGATAGAAACTGTTTTTTAATCTATTCGTTCTTGATTTAATTGTTTTGTATCTCTTGCATGAAGGCAACCGTGATCACCTCCCAAAAGTGTAGGAAGGAGTGACTTGACTTGTGAGAGTTACGTGATTGGCAGAAGAAGACCTCAGGGTGTTTTCAATATCCTAGCCATGTTTTGGGGATTTGGGTTATTATGCCTGTACCAGGCCTTTGTGTGTCAGATCTGTTCCTTTTTTTTAATCTCTCTGTGCCTAATATATGTTAGGTTCTCAGTAAATTATTTATATAAATATTTTCATACATAATATGCACTGTTTGGTAAAGAGAGGTGAGCCAGGAGCCCCTGATCTTGCCAGGAGCTAATCATACACATAGGTTTTCCTGAAAAATGCTCAAGTTGCTTTTCTTGAAAGTATGAATGATGCCATCTATGGTTTCTTTGAGCTGATACTACTATAAAACCTGAATATGACTGTAACCAGACAATGTGCTTTGCAGGTGCTGACCTTAAAGAAAGAGTCAAAATGCACTCTAGTGAAGTAAGCTCTTTTGTCTCAAAAGCAAGGGCAACTATTAATGAAATGGGTAAGTGAAAATCTCATTGATCATAGACAACAGTATATTATTAATAGTTTGTTTCGAGTCTCAGGGTTTGAAGGTTTTATGCTATATGAAATGCTCTGTCCAGATATTATGAAATCATAATATGAGAGTTAATATGCATAAAGCTTATGTATACCTTAATAAAAACAACCACTAATGTATTATTAAATGCTAGCTTTTTTACTTTTAAATCCTATTTTATGAGTGTACAGTTCTAAAACATTAAGAAATGTATAAAACTAATTCAATACCTCACCTTCCTGAAATAATAGCAATTGAGAATGCATTACTATTTGGATAAGTTCTAATATTGTCCAATATTGGGGAAATCATTGCTCCAGAATCTATTGTACTTCTGTAATAAGGTCTTTTTCTGAAATAAGACTTCTAGCTCTTTGGGGTAAGATGCTAAATAGAATGTCCACATTCACAGGTGGTGTTGTGAGCACACTTGGATGGATGGATGGAGATGTCACCTCCAGAAGTGTTTTTCCTCAGATCTTGCACCCAGAGTTACAGTGTGTAATAGGGAGGTTCCTCTATATGCATGTAGCAGTGAGTACATGCAAAGTGAGTACAACAAATACAGATGAGAGCCACACACAAGATGGTGCCTGAAACAACAGCTTATAAGATTAGTTAGGTAGAAAAGAAAGAAGACCGATAAACACAGAGGTGGGAGAAACTACAGTACTGTTGTCATATAAGGAGAAAGGAAAGTGCTAAGAATCTGGCAGGAGATGAGGGAGATCTATATGCTAAGGGGCAAATTCGAAATGTAAATGATTCTGGGTTTGGGCCACAGGGAGGTGTAGGACAGAAGGTTAAGAGGATAAACAAAGGATCCAGTTCATAACATAACTAGTGTTGTTCAGCCCGTTAACATAACTAGTGTTGTTCAGCCTGTTAAATAAATAGTGTTGTTCAGCCCGTTAAATGTTTCTGTTTATTTTTGATTATGTATTTTTGTGTTTTTATATTGTAATTTTATCTTATGAATATCCCTGAGAACCCCAGGTATAGGGTGGTATATACATTTTAATAATGATAATAATAATAATAATAATAATAATAATAATAATAATAATAATAATAATAATGATAATGATAATACTTTATGCCTTAAACTGTACTAAAAGGTATACTAACAAGCTTGGATTTTTATGAAGGATTGTTAATCTCTAGTACTCTAATTTATACCACTCCTGTTGGAAATATATTTCAAATGTTGCAGTAATATGTTGTGTTTTTATGATGTATTTTCTCCAACAGTTAGTTCTTGTCCATGCATCACATCTCTAGATTGTGTATTTGTTGTTTAATTGCTATTAAAAGTAAGCTGTTAGATTTCGAATGTTTTTTTTTTAAAAATTATTTGAGTCTGCATCCCCTATTCTACTGTTCATAAATGATGGAAGTTACTGGGTGAGTTTGGATGACCATGTCTCTGCCTAATAACTGGAGATAGGAGTGAGGCTTTTAGCTGTAAACTCCTTTACTTGATAGAGGAGCAAGCAAGCGATAAACTATTGTTTCCGTTATTGGAACAAACCAGAATATTAAGCCAACATCAAACTATCATTTACTATTCTGTCTTGATCTGAAGCTGTTAACATTATTTTCTGATTCAGACAAAATGGAAAACTCCAGAAGACATTTTGGCTTGTTCTACTCACTTGTGTGAAAGGAGAATGGGCTGTGTGTATAGCAAGAAGGCTAATTCATACCTAGGCTTGTTAAGTCAATACAGTGGTACCTCAGTTTAATTACACAATTGGTTCCGGAAGTCTGTACTTAACCTGAAGCGTACTTAACCTGAAGCAAATTTTCCCATTGAAAGTAATGGAAAGTGGCTTAATCCATTCCGGACAGGTCCACGGAGTACTTAAACTGAGGTATGACTGAATATGATTTTCAGAATGCAACCTTTGAATAAGACCCAAGCATTTTCTAACAATTAATATCTTACAATTGTTTGTTGTTTTATGCTTCCCTTGCATTGCTACTTTATTTTATTTCTTGTTAAAGTACTGGTGTTTTGCTAAACATCACTTTGATATAAAAATAAGCATTTTTTACTAAGCTGGAAACTATAGATCCTGGACACTGAGACGGGGGGAAAATATCAAAGCCTGCTATTTTTGGTATTGCTTTTTACTCTAAAATTAGAGATGCATGCTTTGCCGCATAGGAACACCAAGACTAATTGTCCACTTTCATTTTCTGCATTGAGATTTCCATTACTGATGCAGGTCTGCACTTAATGTTAAAAGTACTTGGTAAAACAGAACATTAATAGATCATTCTGTTTACAAAATCCAGTGAGGAAACATTGCTTATTTGAACCTCTGGAGAAATAATTCTTCAGATCAGTCCCACAGTTAGTATAAATAAGCCAAAACACCACAAATCTCAAATGATCAACTTTGATGTGGGCTTTAAAGGAAAATTATTGACACCTTAAAAGATTAGGGCTGTTAAAAATGATGAAAAATTAATTGGGGATGGCGGAGAACTAGGCATTGTAAGTGCAGGGACACAGGGCAACAATTCAGACGGGCCAAAGCACCACAGGTCAAAATGCTAGAAGCCGCCAAGGCAAGTGCTTGGTCTTAGAGAACGGCAGTAATGTAGTGGGTTTAATGGAGAACTGGCGAAATGGAGAGAACCTATGGGACACAGTTATCTCTTGATTTAAACTCTATAGGAAGGACAGAGAAGGACATACTGGAGATTATGTAGTTGTGTGTGTCAGAGAGAGCATTGAGTCCAAGAAGCTAGAAAAGCCGAAGGGGCAGACTCCTCGCAAAATAATACCTAGCCCCAAGAGTAATTAAGTACATGTACTGGGAATGTACTATTGTTGTGTCTCTGATAAAAATGCTCAGGGAGATCTTGAGATGAAGAATGAATTCAGGGAAGCATCCCCAAAATGAAACATTGTAGTAATGGGTGACTTCAACTACCCTCACATAGACTGGCTAATATTTCTATATACTCTAAATCAGTGATGGCCAAATTTGGCCCTCCAGCTGTTTTGGGACTACAGTTCCCATCATCCCTGACCACTGGTCCTGTTAGCTAGGGATGATGGGAGTTGTAGCCCCAAAACAGCAAGTTTGGCCATCACTGCTCTAAATGATTGTGCCGAACCAGAGGGCAAAATTTGCTATAGTGTCAGTTTGAGATTTCAATCTCCTGATTACTGTACTGTGTTTTCCCAAAAATAAGACACTGTCTTATATTTATTTATCCTCAAGAAGACACACTATGGCTTATTTTATGGGTATGTCTTATTTTTGGGGAAACAGGGTATTTGGATCAGTTTTTAACCTCTTCTGCTGATGCACAGGATGTGGTTGAAGGTGTAAAGGCAGCTAGCTGCTACTGTAGAAACATTCCTTTGTTAATAGTCTCTCTCTGTATGTGTGTGTGTGCGTGCGCGTGCCTGTGGGTGTCTAACTTAAAAAATAAGGTGAGTAGTATTGGATTGTGAATATACTCCTTGGGATTTGGCTATGTAGTCTCTCCTATGTTACAAGTACAGTAGGCAACTTCTCAGTTACATCCTCACCAGTGTTTTAACAGATCTAGCAACTGTTCCATAGGAATGCTCAAGGATTTCGTTTATTCTGCATTTTGAAGTGAGCTGACATGATTTACTCTTCCTGGATATATGGCAGATTGGAACATTTTTTCCCTTTGGTTTTTACATATCTCCAAACTTTATGATACAGTTCTTTTCTTTAAAAAGTACCAAGATGTGTATCATGAAATAATGCAAATTTTGTGCAGTTTTTAAACAAAAGCAGTTTGATGCTGAAATGGGATGCGATGAACTTATGAATGAACATGTGCAAAACTGACACAGACTGGAAACAAACTGATCATCCTTCTGTAGCCGCAGCTGTTGCTTATTATGGTGAAAAGCAGAGTCAACTGAATACTGCACGTTCACTTACCTTGAAGTTTGAAATTATCCTACCATTCAGTGTTGCATTGCTGTTAGCATTCTGAATGTCTTTGTGGTCAGAGTTTAGATTACAATTGAGATACTGTATACAAAAAACAGAGGCTGCATAATTTGCCTACAGAAACATTTTTTCACTGAATCAACTTTGTGTTACGAAAAAAAATTGCCTTGGGGATGAATGAAGTGCATTATGCAAATGATTCCATATCTTAGGTTTGTTAATTGTTGTTTTACCTTTCAGCTAACCTTCCAGTACCAACTATTGCTGCAATAGATGGCATTGCATTAGGTGGCGGCCTAGAATTAGCTTTAGCCTGTGACATAAGAGTGGCAGGTAAGGCTTTTTCTTTTTTTACAGTTAACACTCTTAATATTGTAGGGGGGTTGTTTAATTGTTACCAAGGAGAGCTTGTTTTTTCAATACTGAATTTATTTTACATAATTTTGAACATTAAGATAATGACGCAGTTCTTTAAGCTTAGCATTTTTCTCTCGCTTTGCACTTTCATTAGGTTCTTACTCTTTGGAGAGCATCTGGAGTAGGTTAACTCAGTGTGGTTGGTAACTTTTGGCACTGTAGGTAACAAGCTAGTTAGAGGATAAGGGGGCAGGCTTAATGGTGCAATCCTGTATATGTATATATGGGGAAAAGTCCCACTGAATTCAATTGGACTAATTCCCATATATCATTTCAGCGTAAGATGCTGGCTGGAAAGCCTTTCTCAGGCAGTTGTCTACTTGAATTGCCACATATTACTTAGTTGTGGGGGGAAACCCAGAGACTGCAATCCTGTACATGGAATAAGTTCCATTGAACTACTTGGGGCTCGTTTCTGAGTAGGCATGCACAGAATTAAGCTGAAAGTGTTCATAGTGTTTCCCTGTAATTCTTGAGAAAGAACAATGAAAACAGCACCAACATTGCCAGCTGTTCCTGCTTCACCAGCTAAAAATGGTCCCTTTCTCCACCCACCCACCCCGGCATCCTATTTTTGTATCATATATATATATATACAGTGGAACCTCGGTTTATGAACACCTCGGTTTATGAATTTTCGGTTTATGAACGCCACGGACCCATCTGGAACGGATTAATTCACTTTCCATTACTTTTAATGGGAAAGTTCGCTTCAGTTTATGAACGCTTCAGTTTATGAACAGACTTCCGGAACCAATTACACCCATGTTTCAGTTTATGAACGCTTCAGTTTAAGTACTTCGCGGACCCGTCTGGAACGGATTAATCCACTTTCCATTACTTTCAATGGAAAAGTTCGCTTCAGTTTATGAACGGTTACTCCGCGGACTGCCTGGAACGGATTAATCCACTTTCCATTACTTTCAATGGGAAAGTTCGCTTCAGTTTATGAACGCTTCAGTTTATGAACAGACTTCCGGAACCAATTGTGTTCATAAACCGAGGTACCACTGTATATATATATATATATATATATATATATATATATATATATATATACTTTCTTGACAACGCACATAAAACTGCAAGTGCATATGTTAAATAAGTGTAAGTTGTGAGTTACCTGTACAGTACTACTTTTCATTGTTTTGCCTTGTTTTGTTTCCTTTTATAATTAGTTGATTGTAAGTCCTTTGGTAACAATTAGAAATACTTGGTTCTTAGACAGTTCTATAAACTGCTCTAAACTTGCAGATTAGAGAAGACTACAAATGTAACCATTAAGGCATATCCCTTGACTTTTTAAAATATAATCACTGATCCTGCCCTTTTTATACTATTCAAGAATAATAGAATTACCAGAATCACATCTGGATCCCACTCTTCCTGTCAAGGAGCACAGAATAAGTGGGATTGTCCCATTTTATGGGACACTGTTTTATTTATTAAAGACATTTCTTCCCCTCCCCTTCTCACAGCCACAATGTGAAAGTAGATTAGGTTGAGAAGCAATGTCATCATTACAGCTGGGTGGGGATTTAAAGTTAACCTACTTTTAACATTCAAGTAGGTAGCCGCCTTGGTCTGACGCAGTCGAAATAAATAAAAAAAATGTCCAGTAGCACCTTAGAGACCAACTAAGTTTGCTCTGGGTATAAGCTTTCGTGTGCATGCACACATCTTCACACAAAAGCTTATACCCAGAACAAACTTTTTAATTTATTTCAGCTACTTTTAACATGTCACACTGGCTGCCAAAAGATTATGGGAAACACTCTTCTCTTAACAGATCCTGAATAGGATGTAAATACATAATCATGCTTCTTTCTTATGATGGAGTTTATTACTGTTCTGTTAGCTAGTCTTCTGCATCTTGCCCATATCATACGTGTTTCACTGGGTTCACTTGTCAAGCAGATCTGCCTTCCAGCTTCCTCTATGTGTTGTTCTCTAGTCCAAACAATCCTGAGTAGTTGTACGTATATATGGGATTGCACTCTTCCTGTGAGTGCAATCCCATATATTATATTGAAGAAGCCTGGACTAATGAACAAAATACATCCTGTCTGTTGGTTCTGCAGCCCTCCATCTTTCACACAGAAACATCACTGATGTTTAAAAGGGGAGGGGGGAGAGTGTATTTCACAAGACGGTTCCAACTTACAAGCATATTTATTCAACGTGGTGTGGTGTATGCATATTAGGAAGTTCCTGCCTATTGATATCAGGCAGGTGCCTTCACTGTAATTTTTTATACATAAAAATATATAAATGCCTCTTTAAATACTTTTTATTTTATTTTTTTTAAAAGCAGATTCAGTGCATCAACAGCTTATTTCGTATAGGCTTCTTTTTTCTAAAGCCATATGCAAATTTTATAAGAACTAACATTGGTCCGTTTATTTGTTTGTTTGTTTTAAGCTACTTCTGCAAAAATGGGTCTCGTTGAAACGAAGTTAGCTATCATTCCTGGTGCAGGTATGAAATCTTCTCATAATAATATAATAAGCTTCGGTTGTTTCATGTGTCTTTGGTTTTGTTGGTAAACCTTTTAAAAATTAAAATGTGTTTCTTTTAATATCCTTTGACACACATCAAAACTATCTCTGGGGTGTTTAAGCAAGGTTTTAGAAATCAACTTACATTTTACACAGAAACTGTTTGGTCACCTCGTAGGATGACCTATGTTGGGAGAAAGACAGGGAATATGTGTCCCTGTTAATTTCCCTCTGCCTCTCAGCAGCTTTTGATACAACCAGGGTATCTTTCTGGAGCAGTTGGCTGAGTTAGGGCTGGGTGTCACTGCTTTGTGGTGGTTCTGGTCCTACTTAGATGGTCATTTCCAGAGGATGATGCTTAAGAAGTGCTCTTCAGCCCCAGGATAAGTTAAGTTTTTATCACACATTTTTTTAACATCCCCATTGTGTGGCTTCGAATTGCTGACCTTCCGATCGGCAAGCCCAAGAGGCTCAGTGGTTTAGTCCACAGTGCCACCCGCTCCCATAAGCTGTTGTAGATGAAAATTCTTTATATTTGAATCAGTTTTAGGGGGAGCATTGATGTCCATTACTGGTGGCTAATTGTTGGCAGTATTAAAGGTGTGGTGCCAGCTGCTTTATAGAATGACTGACTATTGTCATCTTACTATAGTTTGAAGACGCATTACATCAGTTATAACCCTGTTTAGTTTTATTGGCTAAGTGTGAGAGAGTATGCGTGCGCGTGCACACACTTATGTTGTTTATATATATACTAGTGTATTTCAGCCCGTTCAATAAACGGGCGCTAGAGAGAGACACAGAGAGAGAGAAGCGAGCGGGGCTTTTCCGGGACGCGCTGCCTGCACGAGCGAAGGGGGAAAGAATCAGCCGTGAGAGGGGCAAAGGGAAAAAGCAGCAGCCGTGAGAGGGGAAAGTTGCAGCTGCGTTTCCCTCCAGTGACCGCCTGAGGTGGTTTGCTGTGGCGGCGGGCGGGCGGGCGGTTTGTGTGTGTGTGTGTGAGAGAGAGAGAGAGAAAGAGAGAGAGAAGCGCACGGGTCTATCTCGCAGCCTCCTCCTCACGCTGCTGCTTAGAAGCGAGTGGTTGGCGGCCGCAGGTAGGTAAACGGTAGGCAGAGGAGTTGGGGGGGAGAGCGCGTGCGTGTGCGTTCCAAGTCTCTGGTCCAATCCCTGTGTCCATGGGGCACGTGCGCAGTAGCGCGGAAACGGGACACACAGAATCTGGACGCAGAGACACAGGGACTTTATTATATAGGATATAGATATAGATATATGTAGAAAAATTTGGAAACATTTCTCTTCTCCCTACTACAACCGAAATGTGTGGCATTTACATTTATCAACATGACCGATGAAGAGTTTGAGATCTTAATTTTTCATTTTCAGATAATAACAAAAATCTGTATTATCAAATTGAAGTTTGCATATTTCTATGCAAGATCTAACTAACTGTAGATTCTGGCATCAGAATCTGTGATTTATATAAGGGTTTTGTTTTTGTTTTTTGCAATAAAACGTCGTTTCTCAGTTTTGCCAGTCTGCTGAATACTTAGTTTTGTTTGAATTGAAAATATTAGGTAATAATTATTTTATGTTTCTTTTTAAATAAATAGCCTCAAGGGAATTGTTAATAGTGTAGAAAGCAGATGTTTGAACAGCCACCCTGGTTTCCAAGTACTTAAACTAAGTATGCAGATTGTTAATAGAAATAGGTGGATTAGTTCTGCTCTGTAAATTACAGAGAACTGTGGTTTGTACATATTTTTTTAAAGAAGAAGTTAAAATAAGACTTAATTCAAATGAATCTCTTTGTAATTCGCTTGATAAATATTTCTAGAGCTGATGCATCAGAGACACAATATGAATATCGGAGAACAATGTTAAAATCCTGGTTTTCAAATCCTATCTAATGCTTAGTATTTTGATCTGTCACTTAGTTAGTATGTGTGAACTAGGGTCAATGTATGCTGAAGTTGTAAACCGCTTTGGATATACTGTATATATATTTATAGAAAAGTGGTATATAAATATTTTAAATACATTATCTAGAAAAGCTGTTAGATGTGAGTTGTAAGTGAGAGACTGTTAATCTGTAAATGCCCCTGGCCTTCTGGCAAGAAGGACATCTGGCAGTATATATTTCCTTTTCCAAACTCTTGCTTGAGTTAGAGTACTGTGGTTAGAGTAGGTAAGAGACAGCAGAAATCTTCATGTACTACTCTTAACCAAATGTGAAAGCATAGCCTCTGTGCACGCTGGAGGATTTGGGAGAAAAGCAGGCTCTTAATGTGCATTTGCTGACATTGGGGTGGGGAGTAAGAAACATAATGATTTGTTCCTATTTATAGTCTTTTTCTACCTCCCAAATGAAAGCAAGCCCCAACTCCACTCCACCCCAAGCCTATTCACATGGCAGATGATGGTGGGGGTGGGGGGTGATGGGAAGCAACTGGTGGAAACCACATTTGGAGGCTTGCTGGTAAGCCAAGGTAATATTTGTGAAATCCTGTTTATGAAGCTTTTGTTAGATTAACCCCTACCTCTGAAGAAGGGTTTATTTGTACACTTTTGATTGTGTAAAAAGTAAAGTGAAGCATTTTTCAAACTGCTATGTGCTTATCTGTATACTAGTAAATGCCAAGTCTGCTGATATAATTCAACAAGAAACAAGTCCTACTAGCTATTCTTACTTTACTCAAAAGTAAGAATAGCTAGTAGGACTTGTTTCTGGTTGAATTATATCATCAGCATCTCTTAAATGATATGTGATTCCTTAATTTTCGCAGACCTGTCATTATGGACAGATGCTTGTGTTCATATTATTCACCACAGATGTCTTGAGAACAGCGGACTTAATTATTTTTTTCTAAAACTTTTTTCTCAGTTTAATAAAGTAAAGCAATTTTTGTGCTTTTTAAAAAATGGGTTTAGTTTGACTCCAAAATTGGATTGTAGAAAAATATTTTAAACAAGTTATCCCTAAAAGTAAAATTTTGAATAATTGGTTTTTGATGCTTTGTATTCGAATAGAAAGCTTTTGTGTGTGTGTGGTTCAACTGCTGCTTACCGGATGCTACTATTCTGCTATATGAAGATTTGCAGCTAATCTACTCTTAAAGGACGATTTTCCATTCTTTTCCCACCCCATTGAAAGTAGGTCACTAGTTTGGGGCACTGGTCCAAGCTATGAGATTTATTTGGTGGTCAAAACACAGAGTCATAGAAATAATGATGCACTGGCATCAAGGCCACTTCTTATTTCATGAACATAACACCAAGTGCCCTAGAAATAATTTAACCATAGGCCTGTTACTGATTGCAGTCCATCACTGCTACATGTCTGGAAATAGTCGTCTTGTTAGCTGATTATATTCCAGCCTTGTATACTCAACATAGGGCATTTGAGTCTTATGAAAGAATCATTCTTAAGGCAGCTTATGAAAACCAGCTAGCTGCTCGATTAGAGCAAAATTATTGCTAGTGATGCATAATATTTATCCTCTCACTATATTTATCTTGGGAAAGTGTTCTTGATGCTTTTTTAAACGTATAGATGCAGTATTAAGAGTGGTTGGATACCCATAAATTGAACAAAACATAACCTACCTGGTTGAATTGCCTTGAGTTCCTCACCACTCATTGTATTAAGTAGCATGGTACATATCAGAGGTGGATTTAGAGCAGCAGCACTGGTTCTGCTACTTTGGGTGCTGAGGCTAGGGCAGTGTTTGCCAACCAGTGTGCCTCCAGATGTTTTGGGACTACAACTCCCATCATTCCTGACCACTGGTCTTGCTAGCTAGGGATGATGGGAGTTGTAGTCCCAAAACATCTGGAGGCACACGGGTTGGGAAACACTGGGCTAGGGGGCATCACAACTATGACATAGTGGTACTATGAGTAGAAGAAATACAATATGTTGTTTATTCCATAGCTACGAATTTCTTAGTTGTACTCTATACTTGAATGATAACCAGTGGCTTTCCATTTGTTGCTGAATTACAACACTTGTCGCCCCAGCCAGCATTGGCCAATGCTCAGGAGTGATAGGATTGTGGTTCAGCAACAGCTGGAGGGACACAGGTTAGCCACCCTGCCCTAAAAATCTGTAATCTGCCTACTCTAGGACCTTCCAGTGTCATTACAAACTCTGCAGTGACTGCAAGATTGTAAACCTTACTAAAGGATTTGCCACAATCTGGGCTGGGAGTGCGTCCATCAGAACTCCCACCTGAGAACTGCCGTGGAGGTGCTACAGGAAATGGAAGAATGTGGGACTGTCCTAGTCTGCAAAAGTGCTTTCTGCTCTATAGGAAAAAAGGAATGAAAAGGAGAGAGAAGTTTGCAGCGTGCTTGGTACCAATTTCCAAGCCACAAGTGAATATTATGGGGGTTTTGGTCCTCTTTCCCCAACCTGCACTGTTCTGGGAGGAAGGAAAGAAGTTTAAAATGGTGAGAATGTTGAGGAATGTTGGGGGTAAATATTTGAATAATTGGCTGGGCCAGTTACAGTTAAGATTATTCTCCACCTCCATTGTTTCTTGAGATGGAACTAAACAGTAATATTCCCTCAACCTCTCAATGGCAATGGTGCAGAGGACTATCCACTGCTTCTTTTATTTCCATACTGACTTATCCTAACTGACTATTTATTTGGTGGATTAAGAATTAGTGGAAACCTAAATTGTCATGCTGAGGCAATAGAAGGTTTGCCACAATTGGAAACTTGAACTTTTAGGTTTAAAAATAAAGTAGCATTGTTTTAAAGAAATATAGCCTTCCTATTCCATTCAATAATGTCACACTATAAAAAAATTAACAGTACTCATCTGTAATATCTTGATGGATTGCCTATTCTAAGTAGTTACTTTATATACTGGGTGTCACTTCCTTTTTCTGATTGCGGTTGGCAGGAAATGCACATTTTTGTACATTATCATTGCAGAACATCCGGCAGTCTACACTTATCAGATTCTGCTTGATAGAAGCTGATATGACTCTTTAGAAGGCTTACTAGCCTGTTGCTTAATAATAACTAGAATTTGCACCTGTATCTGTTGGGCCAAATACCAGCTTCTATGTTTCTCTTAATCATTGATGAGAGATGTGCTTATTGTATTAAAAGTGAATAGGTGAATTAATCCATAGAGATTTATTCTGATACCACATCAGTGTCTTTGTATTTTGTTTAAAAATAAATATGTGGTAGGATGTTGATTGCTGGGTAGTTGTGACCTGATAGAAGTGCTGGGCATTGCCATTCCACACATATAGAGAGATTCAAGAATGAGGCTAGGAGATTTGCTGGCTAAAGATTCCACTGACTTGAGCTTCTCTTTGAATGCTGATTTGCTTCTGGTTGGTGTCATAGGGGCATCTTGCCCATTTTGTTGGATACTTCTTCGTTTGTTCAGACTGAGAGCATGTAGACAGAATCCTTGAAGAGATCAAGCATATCTTGTGTATACTCAAGCCATGAGGCAGGTCTCTGGAACCTGTGGAGTTTGCTTTGAACCAGGTTCAAATGACCTGCAACATCACCAATGATTTCTGTACTTAAAATTCCTCCCCTTGGAAATTTCAAGAATTATTATGCATACCGTTCTAGGGAGGCCTCCCTCCATTGCAAATATATTTTGTTTCCAGCAATATAAAGGCTCATTTACCATTTTGATGGAACAATATGATTTTCAATTTGTTGTTCCTGTATAGGTAACAATGGTCTAGGACTGCAAGCTGTGCCTGTTTCACAGATTCTTGTATATTTTAAGTATTTTTGGAAATCTGAGAGCAGACCTATTGGCCAGTGAAAGTGGACGGGTGAAGTTTGGCCAGTTGAGTGTAATGTGTAGCTGGGTTCCTTTTTATTATCGTAAGCCGTTCTGATAACCCTTATAGTGGCTGATGTGGGGTATAAATGTTTGTTAGTGGCAATACTTGGTTAAGCTAAATTACTGCAGAATCAACATTTGCACTTCCTTTCTTGTTTTTCCTAAACCACAGGAGGGACGCAAAGGCTACCACGCACAATTGGAGTGTCTTTGGCAAAAGAACTTATCTTTTCTGCACGTGTTGTTGATGGTGAAGAAGCAAAATCAATAGGATTGGTCAGTCACGCCGTGGAACAGAATGACGCAGGAGATGCTGCCTATAGAAAGGCGTTAGCTCTGGCAAGAGAATTTTTACCTCAGGTACAATCCAAATTGAGAGAGTTGTTTAAATGATCAATTACTTTTCATTGAAGTGGAGTGGAGAAAAGAACTGGGGAAAAGCTAAAAACGTGATTGCTACAAACTATAATTAAATACCATGAATATTAAACAAATAGAAGTCAAACCCCATATTTACCAGTTCCTCATGGTACTAATTGAGAACCTTCTTAAGCATTTCCTCCTTCTGCCATTATTATACCTGTGTTTTAAATCCATATATTTTTGTTTGTTGTAACTTTTACAAATATTAATTAAGGCTAAATTTTAAATATAATTGTTATGTTTAAACCTTCCATCCATGTTATCCATGCCTAGCCGTGTTTGTTTCTATGAGGCTGTCAGTAGAATTCTCACTATGGCAATTTTTTGTTATTTCTTTGTCTCTAGAATTTCCTATTCAGTTTTCCAAACTAAAATCTACAGATTCTCTGCATGAACAAAAAGTATTGAACAGGCACTTTGTAATTGGAGGCTCAAATTCTAAACACAAGCAAATTCCATTAACTGATGGGATTTGTATGCATGTAAATGTGTTTAGGTATGTAGCTTTACATATTCTTTAAAAAATGTATTTTATACATATTTATAATGAATTGTCGATTTCGTTACTTTCTGGTCTTGCTGTACAGAATGGCATTGTGGTTGAAAATTATTCTATAATTCACGACTCAAGAGAGCACATTTTAAGATTCCTCTGGATTATCAATTTTGCTATATCCACCAGTTGTTTTCCACTATATACATCCCATTCACAATTCAAATCATGATATTTGCTCTTTACGTTACCTTAGTAATGCTTTGCCAATGCTGAAAGCAAAGTAAAGGGTTCATTTGATAGTATACCAACATTTCCCAGTTTCTTTTGTTTGTCCAATTCGGTCCTAACCTGTTTTGATCTATAGCTTGTGGTTAGCGAGCAGAGAGCCACAAGCCGAGGTTAAAAACAGCATGCTGAACCAAACCACTTAGCATGTCATGGGAGTAAAAATTGGACGAGCAAAGTGGCTGCAAGCTTCTCCCTGGGAGCATGTAAGTTTGCGGGTTCGAATAACCATAGTTTGGCTTACCATGATGTGCAAACCAAGCCATTGTTTGCTGTATTTGTCCAACTGTATCAATCAACCAGTGTACTCAAAAGCATTTGTAGAATAACCTGGATCTGTAATGAGTACATCTAACAGCTTTTGTCCCACTGAGACAAGCAGTTACACTTGAGTCCGGCTAATGCTGGTTGTAGGAAGTAATTTCCAAATCTGTGGCTTGCTTTATGCTCTTTCCTGTCTGATAGTGTTTAATGAAACTTTGCTATCGTGGCAAACTTGTGCAATCTAAGAAGGCACGCAGTGCACCATGCTAGGGTATGCTGAAAGTAACTGAAAATAGGAGGTTACGGCATGGAACATGCCCACTTGATCAAAAAATAGCTCAGATCATGTATGGAAAGAAGACATTGGGCGAAATTATGTGAGAATGAAGTTTGAGATTCATAGAATGTTATGCACTAACTGTAACCAGAATAAGAAAGATAGTTACGAGATAATAGAAATGATTAATAACACTTGTAAATTATGAGCTGGTAGACTCTTTGGCTTTAAAACTTAATAAACTTTCACTTACTTTTTTAAATTTCAGGATATTTATGCCACTTTTCAGAGTAAATAGCCTCATAACTCACAAGCTGTATGATAAAAGCAACTCAAATACAAAATACAAAACAGTATGTGTTTGAGCTTAACTAGCAGCATAAAATACAGACTAGTCCAGTTTAAGAATCCAAACGAATTAAACACTTTAACAGCAGCAACTTAATTTCCTGCCCTATCTAAAAACACGTCAAAATTGAAAAGCCTTCAGAGTCCATCAGCCTTCAGGAGTCAAACATAAAGTTCCTGGGAGGAATTCCACAGATACTGGGCCACCATACAAAAGGTTCTGTCTCTTGTGCCTACTGATCTAATTTGCAGTGATGACAGGTAGGTTATCAGGTGCCAATCAGGTATTTGACCAACAATGCCAGTATGTGAAATTGGGCTCCAAAGTGAACAGGTAACCAATGAACCGAACACTTTGCCTTGCAAAGCCTTCAGCTGGCTGTGTTCTATACCAAAGGAAGTGTATTTAAAGGTAGCCCCACATAAAGCACAATACAGTAGTCATGTTTGCAGGTAAGCTGGGCATGAGTATTTGAGGCAAAGTCCTCCCCCTTTTCTAGTTAGAGTCATATCCCATAGTAAAAGGCATTTGTAGTCACCAGCGTCCACCAATGGTGCTGAGTCCAGAAGAACTCTGAAGCTGAGTACAGTGGTACCTTGGTAGTCGAACGGCTTGGCTCCTGAACAAATTGACTCCTGAACGCCACAAATCCAGAAGTGAGTGTTCCGGTTTGTGAAGGTTTTTCGGAAGCTGAACGTCCGACGCAGCTTCCGAAGCTTCCGATTTGTGCAGGAAGCTCCTGCAGCCCATCAGAAACCATGCCTTGGTTTTTGAATGGTTTAGGGAGTCGAATGGACTCCCAGAACGGATTAAATTCAAGAACCAAGGTACCACTGTACTTGATTTTTCAAAGAGAGTGCAGTCACATCCAATTGCCAACCTCTAGGCCGGTTTTCAAATACTACTGAAGGAGTGTTAAGCTATATATATTATAATCATTGTGGAAACACTAATTGAAGAGTTTGTGCAATGTTAAATTGGTATGTCTGATAGCAGTTCTTACAGCTCTTATGTTTTCAAGAGCTTGTGTAAACTATCCTTCAGGCAGAACATCATATTTGGATTTAGTTTCATTTTCCTCATACAGTGCTCTGGCATGAGATATAAAAAGCACTTCCTTGGGCGGCAGACACAACCAGTACATAGAACTGTTGAGCTCAGCATGCCAAAATTATGAGGTCCCAAACACTTACCCCAAAATGTGCTTGTGTTCTGTGGTGTTTTCCAAGATGTCTAGCAGAGTAGTGAAAATCTGGCTCTTCTCACAGTAATCAATACTACTATCAGATTCTGAGAATGCTAAAGTGAGTCATTAAGCTATTTTTATTTCATTACATATCCTCCTTTGTATGTGGAAAACTAAATTAAATATATTTTTAATTTTAGGGACCCATAGCAATGAGAGTTGCAAAACTGGCCATCAATCAAGGAATGGAGGTAAAAGAACATGTTTGTGCCTGCTATCTCAGTTCAGTCATTTAAAACATTTATTTTACCCAGCTCTTCAGCAAAAAAAAAAAAGGCTTCCAGAACAGCTTCCAGATAAATAAAAAGCAAGATGATCTCCGATCTCATGCTTGCATTATAGACATGACACAGAATGAAAGGGGGGAGCAAACTTTGGAATCTTAAAGTTATATTACGGGGTAAAGTAGATGTGACACAAACCCAATCTTGATGTTGGTTAAAGCAGATGGGGGAAAATTGTTTCAAGTGCATTAGTGGTAGGGAAGTATGCCAAACATTTCCTTTGAAACTGCTTCTCCCATCATTTTTCTTTGGCGGGGGTTGCTTATTGTCTCTGACGTACATTGTAATAGAAGGTTTTGGCGTTCCTCACTGCCCTCACTTCGCAGCAACTTTAATTCTGACCTGCACACACATACGCTGGGGATTGGCAGCAAATTTCGACATGCAGCTATCTCACCATCACATGTTTTCAGCCTTCAGTTTTAACCAGACTCATTTTTGTTGGGGATAACCCAGACTGAAATTCCTGGGTGTCAGGAAAAGTTATTTATGTATGCAACAACTGTGCCTGTGTTTTGTTGGCCCCAAAATGGAAAGTGAGCGAGGTCCCAACTAAAGAGGATTGGCAACTTAAGTTGACAGAATATGAAGAACTTGCAGACTTAACATAGATAGTTACTTTTTTCTGAGAATTCGTTTTTTAGATGTCTCCAGCAGTGATTATGGTGTAAATATCTCATGTATCGGTTTCATAGGTGGATCTGCTGACTGGTTTAGCAATTGAGGAAGCTTGTTACGCTCAGGTATGTACCTCAAATTTATGCCAAAAAAACCTCCAAAACAAAACAAAAACACCCCACCTGTGTCAAAGATTATAAGTATTTCTCCATTTCTAAATGTAAGTAATCAGTGACCTGCATTTTCATTATCATAGGCCTAATATAAAGCTTACTTTTACTCTTGGTAGTGCTAATGTTTGTTAATGCAGATCTGGAAATATCTGTCAAGCATTCAATATTTTTGTGAGAATAATAGATACATTGTTTATACATTATGCTGAATGGATGCATCACACACTTAGTGTCTCCCTGTTAAAACGAATGGTAAATATTCCCATAAGTTACTAAAGCTGGGTTGGGCAACATGGTGCACCTCAAATGTTGCTGGACATGCTACTTCCATTAGCCCCAGGTAGCATGGTCACCAGGATTTTCTGGGCCTAGACATCCACCAAATTTGCATGGCCAGGTGGGGTGGAGGCCAAAAATAAATCAAGAGTCACACACAAGTAACAAGCCATCTGACAGAGTGTATGTAGGTGAAACATTCTGTACTAGAAAAAGCTTAAAACAGTTGAATTTCTTTCTGGTCAAAGGCACAAGAGCCCTACTCTCACACCATGAAAATTGATGCATTTGGCAGGTTTAATCTATTCTGGAGTGCCTGCAAATTCCACCCACATATGTCAGAAGGGGAAAATGTCATAGTTGTTTTTTTGTTCTCCATGGTGGGAAACGGAACTTTTATCTTATATTTTACATAAGGTGCTTCTTATGTAAAATATGACTTGAATCTGACAGAGCACAGAGCGACTTGGAATATAGACCGAGCACACAGCGACTTTGGCTGCATTCTAAAGTGACAGATACAGATCTGATTTTTTTTTGGCCAGAGCGCACCCCTAGAATATACATACATTCAGGCTTACTTCAGCCATGAGCTGAAGCTTCTCGGCCAGAGTTCTTCTTCCATTCCATAGCAGTCAGGCATTGTCACCTTCACCATGCATGCAGATTTACCCCCAAATTGAGCTTAGTAATGAGGCTAACTTTGGGTTGAGTCAAATTCAGCTTCTTTTAGGTAAACTCATTCTGTGTCAAGCCTGGGAAAATTCACAGTCAGATGCAGTATGAAAGTTCATAACTTTGCAGCAGGTACCTGATTTAGGAATCCATTTCTCAACCTTCATGCTTATGGCAAAATAAGTGTTTACATGTTCCTTCCATCAGGATAATCTTAGTGTAGAAAGAGCATATTGGAAACTGCTCTCAATGTGCTAGCCCTTCCACTGGTTTAGATCAGCAAAAGAGTGACTACAGAGAATTGTGATTGATTTGTAACAGCTGCAGGTTTCCTTAGCTTTCTGTATGTATATTATGAATTGAACTTGACAGCTCTAGAGGGTGAAGGTGCATGAAAATGAGACTTAACTTTAAATGTGGGCACTGAGAATGATTTTTGTTCATTCTAGACTATTCCAACAAAAGACAGAATTGAAGGTCTTCTTGCTTTTAAAGAAAAAAGACCCCCTCGCTACAAGGGAGAATAGAAAAACAACAACACATACGCCTTTAGAAAAACAAATGAAATACACATACTACAGGAAAGACTTTTCAACTGGTTTTTTTTTTTTTGCCTCAGAACCTGGAATATCGCAACCAGGAAAGTAAATGTTAACCACCCATACTTTGATCTATAATGTATTCAGATGCATATTTACCCTTAACAGTTTCTCAAAACTTCTGTGTGTATTTTTGAGGTCATTGAGTTATACAGCACTTTATTCCATATATTTGAATTGCATTCCTCATCAGATAAATATATTGAATGCCTAATGCAGACAAAGCTTAAGAGAACATCAGATGTACAAGTCTTCTGCTGTTGGGACAAAAAATTTGAAATTCTGCACATCTAAACGTGTGAAATGGACTGCATAAAGTTTCTAAATGAATCTTTAGATCAAAAATACTGTGCTTGTTCTCTACTTGAATGTATAGAGTTAGCTGAATGGATGAGGCAAAGCAACTGGGTAAACAGCTGTTCATATATTTTGCTGGTATATGAAATCCATTTGGAAACTTTATTGTGGTGTTGCACAGTTGTAAAAGGGTGATTTGCTATATTAATACCATTGTGCTAAAGTTCAGCTTTAATCCAATTTTAATAATAAAATAGACTGAACTTAGATTTCCTCCCAGAGCTATTTGAGTGCAACACAACATAGGTCATGAAATGGGGCATTTTCACACCTGATGCCCAATCCACCTTGGAGCTACTTTTTGGCTAGCAGTGCGCATGCATGAATATTGTCAGTGTAGAATAAAGAACCTCATAGAATAATGTTAAAATATTTGTAAGGACTGTCTTATACATACACAAAAATCATGACCACTGTTATAGCCTGATAGTAAACATGTCTACTCTAGCCAACAGAAGGTTTTCATAGGGCCATAGCTAAGTGTCATGTGGAAGCACATTTCAATTGATGTTCTACATGAAATAAGCTAAGGGGGAAATGAAAATTGCGAAAAACAGTTCTTTTGCAGCATTGTAGAAATCATTTCTACATTTGGGGTTCTGTTCAACTAAGTCCTACTCAGAATAGACCCATTGCAAATCATTAATCTTTAAACTTATTCATGTCCATGAACTGGTGGGAAGGTTGTCCCATTTCCTGAGATAATCAGGATCTGCACTATTTGGTAAATATGAGAATTGGACAGGAATGGCATATTCATTAGAAACGTTTCCTTTAAAAATGTATATCATTAAACCCTATTTAATGTTTACAAATGTATTCCTTGTCATCAAAACCCACAAAAACATCGCTGTATGCATTCTCACATATGACACGGAAAAGTCCAAATACGAAAGGGCTGCGATATTTGATTTCTGCTATTTCCAAAGTTGCTCTGCATTAGAAAGTAACTGGTGGTGAAACATATATCTACAAATATATATTAGAAACCTGCTAAAGACCGTCTTATAATAATGTAACACCTAGCACCGTACATAGGAAGGTGCCTAAGTTCAAATATATTTAGAACTTAAGGTTCAACATGGACTGTTTGTATCTCACTTCGTAAACAATGCTGCTGCTACTAATAAAAAGTCTCAGCTAATGACATCCTTTTTAAAAGTTACTCAATAGCAGCAGGCACAGAACTAGAAATGCCCGCTCAACATCTCTCAGTGTTTGGAGCAGGTCAGTTTTGTGTCCTCTCTGAAAAGCTGTAAGAACTATATCACTTCAGATCTCTTCAGAAGAGTTGTTCTCTAATCTTGGGAGCATGAGGGGTATTTAGAGCAGGGTCTGACTTAGAGACCATATTATATACGAACTGGGTTAACATGGGGAGAATTTGTATTCAGAGAATATTGTCCCAGGGTATTGAAGATTTCACAGGGAATAACTCGCTGCTTGAATTGAGCCAGGAAGCTAACAGCCAGTGCAGTTGCTGTAGAATAGGATGAATTAACGTTCCTGCCGCCCTGTATCCAACAGGAGCCGTTAGTGGCATTTTGTGCTAGATGAACGAACAAGACAATCCAAGCCACACATAAGTAGACTGCTCTAGAGGTTATGAAAGCACAGATTGGTACGTCCAAATCTCTCTCTACAGGAAAGGGTGTAGCCTTCGTAGACAGATAAAGGCGATAAAAGCTGCTCCTGAGTAACACCTGCTTCCCAAGGAGGGAAATAGAATCCATGGGCACTTTATGCTGCTAATCTTATTCAGAACACTAGTTAAGAGAACTTCCTCTGGATTCAGTTTTATCCTTTTTTTAACCAGATCAGTTAAACCACTGCCTCCGAGCATTGGTTTGAAACTGTTTGGCCGATACCCAAAGTTGAATGCTAAGTCTTTGGAGTGAGACTACTACTGCCCCCGTTGTGTAATTCTTACGTTCTAGAATAAGATTTAATTTATTAACATGACTTATTTCAAGTTTTTCAAATAAACTTATCATGTGGCATTGTCTGCTGTTAAAGTAACATGGCACGCATGTGGTTACATTTTAGCTGTATGGTGGTAAAAGAGCTGATCAATATGAAATGCATGAGCTCATTAAAATTAACCTTCAACTATATAGCTATATGAACATTGATTATATATGGTACAGTGGGTTTATCATTTTGTTGGCTGATAAATCTGCTAGGAAGATCATTTCATGCGTTATAGTTTCTAAAGTAAAAATTGGAGCAGTTCCTGACAGTTAAACAAAGCTCCATTTTTGTTTTGTCTCTAAAATTTTTGAAATGCTATTCTTAATGTGCAAGTTGTAATTTAATATGATCCTACATTCAGTTATGCACACTTAAGTACATTCACTTAAGTGGGACTGAGCCTGTCTAATTGATGCAGAAATAATGTAAATTCTGTGTGGAATGTCTCTGCTTATTTCATCAAGATTACTGGTAGGATGTCAAAATATTGATTAGATAAAGTGAAACTTTTGGGCATTGTCAGAACACTTGTGTTTGTAATTATTACTGATTTTAATATAAGGAAATTATTTGTCCATTACATTTATTTTTCTCAGGGGAAATTGCCTTTTTCCGGTACATAACTACCTCCTGTCCATTTCTTTGTATTTGCTTGTTGCCTTTGTTAATTCTGATTGTTGCTGAGTATAAAAAGATTGTAGTACTTACTGAAACTAGTTTCAGAGGAAAAACCACACAGAAAATTCATATTATATTAAAGGGGATGAAATTATATCAAATCACATCCATATTGAATTATTAGTAACATTGCTAGCAACCTTTTTCATAAAACTCTATAATTGGAGGAGGTGCTTCTCGTCATAAGAACACGTTGCCTGCTTTCTTATTCAGCTATTGGATTTCAGTGTTTCCAGGTCATTGTATTTATTAAATTTTATTTCTGTCTTCTCATCTTTTGCCTGTGCACACCAGACAGTAGTAACTTGTGTATATCTCCCTTTATTTTGGTATCTCATTCACCGTGAAGAATAGGTGTGATTAGCCTTTTGGCATGAAAATCATGTTTGTAAATGGTACTTCAGATCCAGTGATCCTGTTCTATGAATGGAATGCGCTTGGTACTGATTCTCTTCTCGCACATTTGTAGACACTGATCTTCAGACAATTTCAGAGGTGGAGGTTAAATGGGGTGGGGGAGTGGGGCAATTCCTTTGCAGAAGCAGAAGTAACTTGTGCTCCTATAGCTGAATCTTTGAGTTGAAGCCAGCTCCTTAAAGCAGTCCATTTCAGGAGGCTAATCCTGAACTTTGGTTGGCCCTCACGGCCCTTCACTTCATCAAATCTGGCCCTCTTTGAAAAAACTTTGGACACCACTGCCTTAAAGTGAATATTCCCGTAATACATAATTTTATAGTGCATTCTAAAATCCCCCATTGAAATAAATAGTCTCAAGTAGAATCTGAGTATGACCAAACTGCGGGAGGCAGTGGAAGACAGGAGTACCTGGCGTGCTCTGGTCCATGGAGTCACGATGAGTCGGACACGACTAAACGACTAAACAACAACAGAATCTGCACATGGGTTGTTAACCACTAACTCTTCTTTTTTTGCTGTTTATAAGTTTCTTCAAGTTACAATATGAAGTCACAGCTCTGTAACTGTTCCCCTTAATGCACATCTACGCATGTTCACAGATCATTACAGTCAAAACTCGGGTCCCGAACACCTCCATTATCGTACATTTCAGCTCCTGAACGCCGAAAACCAGAAGTAAATCTTCCGGTTTTCGAACGTTTTTTTCAGAACCCAGATATCTTGACGCGGCTCCCGCTTGACTGCAAGAAGCTCTTGCAAGCAATCGGAAGCCGCGCCTCGGTTGCCAAACGTTTCAGAAGCCGAACGGTTTCGGAACGGGTTACATTTGACAACCAAGGTTTGACTGTATATAATACTTCACCCCAAGACATCACAAACTCACACTTGATAACAGACACACAAACACACCAGACAGGACAAAAAGAAGGTGGGGGGCGCACCCCCCCCCAAATTCTGACCATGAAAAGTTAAAGAGTGGCTTAAATTCGCGACCTCACAAAAAGTGGCTTTTACGATATCCCTGCTGAAACAGACATACGGTAAAATGCTGATTTGCGAGCTTGACTGTTCATTTGCCATTTATGAGTGTGAGTGCCTGTGGAATTGTAGCAATTAAATAGCGATTTGCAATTTTAGCGATTGTACAGTAACTTTTGTGTACTTGCAAAATCAAAGGCTTAGATTGGCTTGGAGTTACAATTCTACCAACCGCAGCCTGTAACCCAAATTTAAGTTAGTGGCTTATATTCAGGTATTGTCCTTTTTTCTGTTCCCCTATGACTTTTGAAGGTGCAGCTTATTGGCGGGGTGTGGCTTATATTCGGGCCAATACAGTACCAGGTATATATTTTGCAGAATTGCTGAGAGATGCTGCAATTTAATTGATTCCTCATTCCAAGATCACTTTGAGCCTTTTGGTCAGGGAGACCACAGTAGTTCTTCCGTACTAAATTACTCATTCCCAGTATCACCTCCTCAGTAATATGTTCTCTTTGATGTACAGAGTAACACCACCTCTTAATATCCTTTTCCCTGTCCCCCCCCTTTAGAGTTTGTGTCCAGAGAGAACAATTTTCCACTGGGTTGTCTCCATTCCACCAAATTTTCATTATGCCTAGTATATCTATGCTCTTTTCTGTGACCAAACACTTTAACTTACCAATATTGGCTTGGAGGCTCATTGTGCTGAGTCTGCCTCAGCATTCTGGTATATGTGTGTGAAAACCTGGTGTATACAGTTTGCAATCTAATCATAAGTGTGTGTCTATCCATTCCAATGGGACAGTTTCCCTGATTTCAACTGTTCATAAAAACAAACTGATACAGTCTTGGGGCAATAGTCAAAGGCCGTAAAGGTATGTCAATCAATGATTCAGATTTCTGCATATTTCTTAGCTTCATGCAAGTAGCCCACGGCATGTCTGCGAATTTGTAGTTAAAGAATATTCACATTGATTTAAAATTGCATTTTTTATTCCTTTTGTTGTTTTGTGTTTTGTTGTGTTACAACTCAAATTCTATGGAATTCAAACTATGACGCAATCAGATACAATGTATAAGACCTAAAATAACCAATTAAAATACAATTAAAATCTTACGACATCTAGCACAGTGCATTCCAGTTGTTAAAACAGGCAGAAAAATCATTAAGTGGTCTGCGGAGACCCTTAGCAATTTTCAAGTGGTCTGTGATGGGGAGGGGGGGGGGAGTTTGAGAACTGCTGAACTACTGCTGTGTTGGTTTTGAGATTGTTCACTGACATTTAGAAAAAAACAACATTGCTTTCTTTGCTTTCTAATTAGGCCATGTCTGCTCAGGTATTTGTGCAGAATTGTCTTCTGCCGGGGGGGGGGGGAGCCTTTATATTTCTTATAATTATAGCATGCTTGTCTGAAAGGTTTCGCAAATGTTCTTTTCGGTAATACTGGTAGGAGATTAAGTAAGAGCTTCTCGCTCACGTTATTGCTCAAGACCTTCAGATGCCATTGTTATGTGCTGAGATTTGATGTCCCATGCATTCCTTTGGCGGCATTTGTTCCTCTGACCTTTATACTCGTTTGGCTCCTCGAGCGCTCTTGTAAAAATGCATGTGTTTTCTCTCACACAAATGCCAGGAACCACTTGAACTGCATATTTGATTCCAGCTTTAATGGGAGACATTCCTAATGGACAACAGTAATACAGCCCAGCCAACTTGGCCACGGTTTTATGTTTACTATGGCAGAAAGTAAGAACTTCAAAGCTCCTTTGTAAGACTTGAAAAGAAGACAAGTTTCTCCTTCATATCATCAAGCTTAATTATTGTCAATAAGCAACAGTTGGCAAGAGCAGCACATCACATGTTTCCAGTTCTGTCTTGGGAAAGGTCAACACAATTTTATATATATATTATGCAGCCGTGTGCTCTGATCACATAACACGTTTTAGAAAGCATTATGCAATATTATGCTCCTGCTTGCACAAGAAGTTTTTCATTAGCTTGAATGTTTGTATCCTGGGAATGATTAGCTTTGTGACATAACTCACATAAGTATAGAAGACTCAGACAACTTCAGACTCATGTTTCAGGAATAGCCAGACACTTTTCACTTGGTAGTGTACGTGATTAAAAACTGTTTTCAGCTTCAGAGGTGAAAATAGGGTAATCCATTTCAGGAAAGAACAAAGATGATTTATTTTTAGGGGTCAAAGCGACACACATGCTTCAAAAAAATAATAATAATGTTGCAAACAGTATTTCCTTGGTTCTGCAAATGTTATCAATTTTCTCCAACAAGTCAGATTTTTATTGTTCTACTGGCAAACTTAGAAGTAAAAGTGGCTCAAATATATTCAGTGTCAATAATCACTTTTTATATTGGGACAAGTACGTACAAGCATTGGTCAAAACTGGTCAAAGGCTGTGTGTTTGTTACTAGATCTGACCCTTGATAATGTGAAAGAAAAGCAAAAACTCTTGAATCCACTGAAGAACAGACCCCGCATGCTCAAAAGTATCTGATTTTTTAAAAAAGCAATTTGGTTGTTCTCAATCATAAGCTGAGCAAGATTAATTCATTAAATAAATAAATCCAGATTGGAAATGGTAAGTTTGCTGAACTTTTGCCAGAAACCATCTGACATTTGCTAAAGTATTGTGTTGGAATGAACAATACTCCCCCACCCCACCCCCACTTTACATGCCATAGTGTAAAATCAGATTTAGGAAAAGTTTCTATACTATCAACAGGTTCTGATATGAGTACAGTTCCTGAATGGTGCAGCAATAAAATTGCCAGCACATTTGCAAAGCTAAGCAGGTTCTGGTATGGTTTCAAATTGAATGGGGAACCATGTGTTGAGAGTGGGTTGGACTAAATGAGCCTTGGGATTCCTTCCAACTCTGTGATTCTATGAAGTAGAAATACTGCTGGCACCACTACTGAAATTTCATGTAAAATGTTTTTTATTTATACTGTAGAGAGCAAGTAGCTTCAAATATCATATTATAACAATGTGGAAATAGTAGATTGTTTGAATCTTGGAAAAATACTGTATATAGATTGTGTTGGTTTGCACAATTCATTAGCAGAGGAGGAAGCTCTATGCTTCTTAGCTGATAACCCATTTCAATAGACATCCTCCTTTCACATCTCTGCAGAATACAGTACTGCTTTTAACCTAAAACAGGTCATTCTATACTCTTTCCAGTCTGGAAAATGGTCTGCTGCAGCAACTCTCACTAGAATGAGTAATATATAGTCATGCGGGTTGTCCATAGGAATTAGTGCAGCTGTTTGTGAAAAGGTAAACGACTTGAGTAAGAGCTGCAGGATCTGACCTCCATATTCTGCTGGGAGAGGCGGTTTAGGAATGCTACCATCTTACCTCATGTGTTCCATTCTGCAGGATAAGCTCAGCCAAAAGCAAATAAAAAGCTAAACATTGACTTGGAGTGTGTTCTTGGGAACTTGAGCAATGTCTCTTCCTCCATTCCAGTGTAGTAACAGCAGTGAGTGGAAAGGAAGGAGATTCTGTTACCGCAATCGTATCAGTGCTCCTTATTTGCCTTGAATCTACGTGCGGAGCCAGCTAGGCTTTCAGCTGCGATGACGAAATGTCATGCCTTTCTTCCTGGAATAGTATGCAGATAACAGGCCACTGGCTATGTTGAGGTTTCAGATGAACTCCACTCAGGGTTTCAAAACAGCGTGTCACAATTTGATCAGGTTTCTTTAGCGACCGGTTCATTACATTCTGTCTTCAGGACAAAAGGAGAGGAGAGAGGGAGTAGTTTGTGTGCTCATTCCTTTGTGGCTTTGCTGTTGTCGGCTCACAGGATGTGACTGTGGAGACTTTTAGCTTTTACATAATCTCAACACGGTCAGAAGCAGTATGTTTCTGAATTACCATACCGGCTGCTGGGAATCACAAGCGAGGAGAGTGCTATTGCACTCAGGTATTGTATGGGCTTCTCATTGGCACCTGGCTGGCTGTTGTTAGAAGAGGGTGCTTGGTTATAATTGATATTTGGCCCAATGCAACAGGTCTCTTATGTTCACACTGTTGTTGCAATAATCCAACCATGCTGTTTCTGTCCATTGAATCCATATTAAAATAACACCCCTATTTTATGATAATTGTAAAGAAATAAGTGGATTTTGCATTTGAGATTTTTCTGTAGGCTTTTGGAACGTGCATGTCATATGATATAGAACAGCTCTCCATGGTCTGTTCTCCAAGTTCCTTTCGATGTTCTTTCACACAGCTTGTTCTCCCATTTCATTTTCTCAAGTCAAGTGCATTGCATTTCTCCGGAGATTATTCCACTTGCAGTTGAGAGTCATCATCAAGAGATAAATGTATTGATGGTTTAGTTACACCCCACCTTTCATCTGAGGAGCTCAAGGCGGTGAACACTGTTCCTCGCCCCCTCCTCATTTTACCCTCAAATCAACCCTGTGATGTAGGTTGGGCTGAGAGACAGTGACTGACAAAAGGTCACTGCCAAGAACTTCATGGTTGAGTTAGTATTCAAACCTGTGTCTTCCTTGCCCAGCACACTAACCAGTGCAACACACTGGCTCCCCACTTGTGTTTGTGCAGCGGGCATCAGAATCGCTGCCTCCTCAAAAGGGACTTCGAGATGTTTTGGAGTTTGCTGTATAGCACAAATGCAAATCGGAATTATGTGGACAGTTGATTGGAAACATTTACAAAGAGAGCATGAATCAAAAAGCAATAGAAAGCCAAGTATTAGTTTTCCAGTTATCCCACGAAATGGGTACAGTTGATGGATGCTGTCTTCTCCAAGTTTGCGTGTAAACACCCATCCATTGCCATAGCGATCAAACAAGAAACATTTCCAGTAGATTTGACCCAAAGGCCTGTCTACCGCTTTCGTTAGTAAATTTCGGTAGCAAAGGCAGTGTTAATGGCTGTGACAGTAGGAGCTCCTTTTCGGACTCCCGAAGAAGTGTGGGTTTAGGAATTAGTATCTCCCTGCTTATTTAACTTATATGTAGAATTCATCATGTGAAAGGCTGGACTAGATGAATCCCAAGCCGGAATTAAGATTGCTGGAAGAAATATCAACAACCTCAGATATGCAGATGACACAACCTTGATGGCAGAAAGTGAGGAGGAATTAAAGAACCTTTTAATGAGGGTGAAAGAGGAGAGCGCAAAATATGGTCTGAAGCTCAACATAAAAAAAAAACCAAGATCATGGCCACTGGTCCCATCACCTCCTGGCAAATAGAAGGGGAAGAGATGGAGGCAGTGAGAGATTTTACTTTCTTGGGCTCCTTGATCACTGCAGGTGGTGACAGCAGTCACGAAATTAAAAGACGCCTGCTTCTTGGGAGAAAAGCAATGACAAACCTAGACAGCATCTTAAAAAGCAGAGACATCACCTTGCCGACAAAGGTCCGTCTAGTTACTGGTTTTCCCAGTAAGTGATGTATGGAAGTGAGAGCTGGACCATAAAGAAGGCTGATCGCCAAAGAATTGATGCTTTTGAATTATGGTGCTGGAGGAGACTCTTGAGAGTCCCATGGACTGCAAGAAGATCAAACCTATCCATTCTGAAGGAAATCAGCCCTGAGTGCTCACTGGAAGGACAGATCCTGAAGCTGAGGCTTCAATACTTTGGCCACCTCATGAGAAGAGAAGACTCCCTGGAAAAGACCCTGATGTTGGGAAAGATTGAGGGCACTAGGAGAAGGGGACGACAGAGGACAAGGTGGTTGGACAGTGTTCTCAAAGCTACCAACATGAGTCTGACCAAACTGCAGGAGGCATTGGAAGACAGAAGTGCCTGGCGTGCTCTGGTCCATGGGGTCACAAAGAGTCAGACACGACTAAACAACAACAACAACAACAATGTGGATGCAGACTCAGTCCTTAATGATAGTAAGTTCCTAACCTGCCGGGAAGCAACACCATTTAGGGTTTCTAAAGCATGCATAGGATAAGAGATGGAGGAAAAGGGATACCTTAATGATATTAAGGACCTCTCCTTGAGGCAGCAGTCCCATTGTCATTAAACGTCAGTCCTCTCAGTCTTTACTCCAAAACTCAACAGGATTTCAGATCTTAATGACCTTGCAGTTGATATTTTCGGATGACCTATAGAAGTTGAGTATGTTGCAACTTACTGGTGAGGAAAGATACTTATCGGTCTTTTATTGCTCTTCAATGTATGGAATCCATTCTTCTGAGCATGATTTTATGAGTAGAAGCAGATGGTAATTAGAAAACAAAACCCGAAACACCCTCTCATTACTATTTTTGTCTCATTATTTAAAAGGATAAAAAAGTTTGAAGTTACTGTACTCTGCAAAACCCCACTGTCAGCACATTTCTTTCTTGAGTTGAAAACAAATCTGTCAGCAATTTACGTTTTCTATGAGTACTTGTGTTTTCTTTCTTTAGATAGTTTCTTTAAATAAAGTGCCTTTGTAATGGAGTCCATTTTTAAGTGTTAAGCGTCAACAAATTGCCATCTGTCTTGTAAAGTCTCTCTGTCATCTTGATGAGGTCAGCACTCTGGTTAATGTCGAGGAGCAGCGACATGAATTAGACTTCAAAGTCTGAATGGCCTGAAACCGACATCTTGAAGATGGATGCAACATATTTTCAGGCATGCAGCTATGAAAGCCTAAGCAAAGGAAATTGTAGACCTTTGAAAATCCTTTACACCCTGTTTTGGTAAAAGTGTCGAACAGTTCTCAGAGTGTTTGATGACAGATTCAGCGGATTATCTATTACATACCTAGATGGACGTGTTACATTAAGGGATGTAGCATCTTATCTGGGCTGACTTGCCTTCCTAAGTGGTAGTGGTGGCAGATTACCAGGTCAGCTGGCTGGCCATCACTTCTTCCTGTGCTGCTCATGCTTCCAGGTCAATGCTTCATCGTAACTGGTGACAAAGAAAGCTGACCGACGAGGAGAAAGTTGACTAGTATTTCCATCTCACCTAATTATCTGGATCCCAGGCGCAGGGGCCCCAGAGCAGGCAAATGGAGGAACCAAAAAACCTGGGCTACCCTTCCACCACATATCATCATGCTGTAGCTCACAGTGCCACCTGTCTATGGTCAAATGAACTGCAGCGTGACGACATTCTTACGTTTTTATTACATGTATAGATAAGAACACAATTTAATACTTCATTATTGTACAGCTGGACTGCCATTGTGGGAAGCACTAGCTGAGTGGCAGAGCATCCGCTTCACATACAAAAAAGTCCCAGCTTCAGTTCTTGGTATTTCTGGGTAAGGCTGGGAGAGACTCCTGCCAGAAAAACTGGACAGTTGCTGCCAGTCAGGATACAGAATATTGGGTTACATGGGTCAAAGGTGTGGCTCAGTATAAGGCAAATTCCAGCTAGACCTAGGCTAGGAATGGTGCAGAGGGGCTGCAATATAAACACAAGGGTGGATTTAATTCATGCTGCTCTCTACTGCATGTCTGCTTGTACTACTCAAAGTCTCCCATCAAAATAATAGGGGATCATCCATTCCTGCAGTCAGTGAGCCCCCCTGCCCTGGTTCTAAACATCCTTCCACAGTTATTCAGCCAGTAGTTAGGGGAGATTAGTGAAGAAAATTGCACATCAAGTGTTTTAAATGTCTGCCCTTCATGTCCTAGGGCATCTGCACTGGTGCCTTACAGTCATTAGTAATATATGTTTAATGAGCATTTCATCCATTGCATCAGCACAATACTTAGCCTGGAATTGATGCGCCACTAATTTATCATGCAGAAAATTAGAAAGGTTAATTTTCATCACTGCAAGTTCAAATGCTAGAAGACACACACACACATACACATATACAGAGAGAGAGAGAATGATTTGCTGTAATCCCAGGAACCAGCAATCTTGGCTCTCACACTGAGCAGGTTGTATTCTCATGCTCCCCCTTTGCTGTCAGAGAAAAGAGCCCTTATTTGGTGCACAGCTTATTATAATGAAAACACAGAGATGTGTTATAGTTGGACCTTAACCCGAACTGTCTAGTCTTGCTCGCCGTTTGGAATTCTTGCCTTCTAAAGCAGCAAATAAATATTGGGATATTCGAGATCTCTCGAAGTATTAAAGGCCTTTTACAGTCGGCAGCCTGGTTTATAGCTTGTTTATACTGATGCCTTACTGAAATCCAAACAGGTCATGTATGGACTGCAGAACTGCTGCCTTTGTAATGGCACTTCATTGCTCCTAATAACTACGGGGACAATTGTACGAAAGAAAGTACTTCACAGTGCTAGAGTCCTGCTGCTTTGCAGATTTATTCCATTCGTTATTTGTGCCTGTAGCGAGGAGCAGAGAAAGGGAACTGAGCCGTATACATGATTTGGTTGGGAAAGGTGGCATCCTTCTTAAGCACACAGTTTCCAACGTTGACTGCAAAAAAGACAAGGACCCAAGCATTTTTCTGCCTGTCCCATCTGTTGTATATAATGTGAAAGAAAGACAGGCACATAGTGGACAATGCAAGATGTGCTGCCCTTTGTTCCAGCAACCAATCTTGGTCTACTGGAAATCTTAATGGCAAAACTAGCCACGCGATCCTGAGTGGGAAGCCAAACTGACAAATAAAGCTCTAGATGAACAGGTCAAGTCGGTAATGATACACTGGGCAAATATTTGGGACCTCCTATCCAGATGGTAGATTGGGAAAGGCTATGGAAAACAGATTCGAAATTTACGGCATATTGTGCATTGGAAAAAAAAAATACGAAAATGATGTACCGGTGGTATTTGACCCCTACTAAGTTGGCAAAAATGCATAGGACAAGTATAAATATCTGCTGGAAATGTAAAGAAAAAGAAGGTAACTTTTATCATATGTGGTGGACTTGTAAGGTAACAAAAGCTTTCTGGGAGATGATATGTAATGAAATGGGGGGGATGCTTAAAATAACCTTTGTCCCCAAAAAGGCATTTTCTATTAGGAATCATAGGTTCCAAAGGAGCAGAAGAGACCTTTTATGTATGCGACAACAGCCACTCGGATACTACTAGCCCAGAGATGGAAATAAAGATTCCCTAACAGAGAGGAATGGCAAACTAAGTATGCCCAGATGGCAAAACTGACTGGAAAACTCAGAAATCAAGAGGACAATAACTTTATAAAAGAATGGGGGGAATATACATTATTTAGGAGACCACTGTAAGCAGATGGAAACATTAGCAGGATTTTGATCACGCTTGTAGTGTAACAATTACCAGGGACAATATGGTTTGATACAAAAATCGGAGTATGGAAGAACATGCAGTAATACATGCTTAAAATGGGACTCAATGGAGGGGGTTGGAGGAAGTGCTGAGATTCAGAGGAATCTTTTTATGGGTGTGTGTGTGTGTGTAACTTTGTAAAAAGTCTCTGTAAAACCAATTTAAAATTACCCCCCCCCCCCCGAAAAAGACAAAGCTCTGGAGGCAGGGCTCATGTTACATAGCCCAGTGGGCTGATGGCAGGGCAGTTTTCCTTCCAATCTGCCCCAGGCCCTCTCCTGCATAGAAGCCATGCACACTGATTTTGCTTTGAGGGATATATCGTGCTTTTCTTGTACCATACATATTTCTCTGCATTATTTTCTGTGTTTTTCTTTGAGTGTTCTTGCACGCTCAGATAACTCCCTGATAACCCATTCTAAGATGCCAGGCTCGTCTTGTGTGTTATGAGAACCACCAGGCACAATGCATTGTGCAACCCAGTTGTGTTGCAAAAGCAGTCCTTGCCGAGTATTTCATAATAAGGAAAAGTGATGTTGTCAAACTCACTTGCCCTGAAAGTGCTCTTTGTTTCATAAAGTACCAGTACGGCATGTCAGGTTGTGTCAGGAAAAGCAGGTTACGGTATGTTCTTCCGAAACCTTCCACCTAAAGATTTATTTATGAGTGGATTCCTTCCATCCAACCAGCAGGGCTGATGGTCAACTACCTGTATATTGTGGAACAACAACAATTTTATTATTTATACCCCTCCCATCTGACTGGGTTGCCCCAGCCACTCTGGGCGGCTTCCACATATAAAAACAAAAAGCGTCAAACATTTAAAAATTCCCGATACAAGACTGCCTTCTAAAAGTAGTGTAGTTCTTTATCTCCTTGACATCTGATGGAATGATGTTCCACAGGAAGGTTCCACTACCAAGAAGGCCCTCTGCCTGCTTCCTTGTAACTTCACTTCTCGCAGTGAGGGAACTGCCAGAAGACCCTCAGAGGTTTGGGAGGGAAATTGAATGATACAGTGGTGCCTCAACTTACGAATTTAATCCGTTCCGAAGGCACCTTCGTAGGTCGAAAAATTTGTAAGTCGAAAAGCGCCATTGGAAACGTGATTTCCCATAGGCATGCATTGGAAACTGAAAAATCTAAAACTGCCGCGGTTTCCGTTTGGATGTCGAGAAATTCGTAAGCGTGCGGCCATTTGCCCCATTCGTAAGTCGAAAAATTTGTTTGTTGAGTTGTTCGTAAGTCAAGGTACCACTGTATGTGGGTTGCCATGGAATGTCATAGGATAAGTGGGGAGCTAACATTCCCATTGGGGAGCATTCTGTACCCTACAGAATGACGTGCTAGTATCGTAGATATGTATTATCAGCTAGTTCAGCTTCTTAAAGGTGAAATATCATCTACCAACGTGGACCATCACTCAACCCATTGGGCTACAATCACAGAGGAAGCGATAAATATACCCTCTTAATTTTGAGATTCCCATACTGTGCCATATGGAAAGGCACCTGACTTCTCAGGATGCCATAAATCTGCCCCCAAAAGTAAATATACTTTCCCCCTGATCCCCAAGTATCCATCAGACCTGGAGCACAAGATGAACACATCTAGCAATTGTGAACAAAGGACATTAAACTGGGCCTTTCCCTCAAGTTAACAGCTTGGCCCTCCTCGTAGCAATTCCCAATGCCTCAGAAGAACATGAAAACTTTTCTAGACCAGAGTGAACATCAGGGGGGGGGGGGGAGTCACACAAACTTTCTGAAAATTGATACTACTCTTGAATCTGCTCTGGCTTTGTTTCAGTGTGTGACACTTTTTAGCCTAAGGGATTAACAGAAACTTCTAGTTAGTTGCCAGTTTTAATACTCGATGATTACTTTAACCTAAATAGCTCAGCCCATCTTTTATGGTAAGTGTTTTATTTTAATGCTCATGGTTAAATTCCTGCCACTGATGGTGCAAGGAGCCGGCTTACAAAGGATGAGGTCATTGCCCTATCTAGCCTAGTGCTGAAACTCGCTTGTAATGGCCAACCTGACTTATGGACAAGGCGAGGTCCATATTGTACAACTTTTTTAGACCCCAGACTGGGACATGTGTCTTCCAGGATGCACTCCCAGGTGAGTCCCATAACCCGTGCCTCGCTCTCTCACCCCAAAAATGTCCTTTCTCGGGTTGAAAATGCTACGCGAGAGCACAACATCCAAAATGGCCGCTGTGATCTTGTGCTGAAAAATGGCATGTCCCATTTTTTTTCCAGGGCACTTGGCAGATACAGAGGTTTTTCCTAGTCTTGGTGCCACATTCCTTTAGCTAGGTGTTCCAAAGATTGAACCTGGAACCTTTTCCATGCAGTGATTATGCTCCATCACTAAGCTGTAAAAGAAAATTTCAACCTCCCAGTTCATCCGGCAGAGATTTCAGCCAGCTTCTGAGTGTATTCACGGTGCCACAATGCTAAAGGCAGCTCGTCAGAGGCCAGCAAGCATACATGCACGGAAACACAGATATCAAAGGTATAAGAAAAACAACAGCTCTCTTCCAGGAAATTCTGCACATAACCAAACATGACCTGATCTTAACGTTGCACTCCTCTCTACTTTTTTATTGTGTTTCTGACTGCCTTCCAAAGATTTGATTGTACATCCTATTGCAGTGGCTAAATTGACCATTGCCAAGCACCGGGGAGCTTAAAACTTGAACTTTGGCTCTAATGGAGAAGTTGTGAACTTGTGAACTTTGGACAAGAAGAAATGAACACATAATAGACACATTTTGTGCCATATTTTATGTCAGATGCTATGACAACAGCGTATGGTTTTTGCCCATAGGTGTCCTGCCAGATTGACCATGGAGAGGGAGGGAGGGAAGCTTCCTTATGTTCTGTACTTACCTGTGAAAAGAAAGAAAGAAAGACCAAACTCCAAAATCCACAGCTGGGCTTTGCCTTTATTATGACCAACCAAAATGTTACAAAATACAAAAAGGAACTCTTCAGCACAAGATGTTACACAATGCAGGAGGTGAAGCAAACAGCAAGAAAAGAAAAGCCATTTTAAAGCCATGAAGTCTGTGTTTATACTCAGTCTCAAAAAGGACATTACATTGGTAACTCGGTTTACAAACACAATTGGTTCCGGAAGTCTGTACTTAACCTGAAGCGAACTTTCCCATTGAAAGTAATGGGAAGTGGATTAATCTGTTCCAGACAGGTCCGCGGAGTCCTCAACCTGAAGCGTACTTAACCCGAGGTATGAGTGTAATTGGTTCCGGAAGTCCATACTTAACCTGAAGTGTACTTAATCTGAAGCGAACTTTCCCATTGAAAGTAATGGAAAGTGGATTAATCCGTTCCAGACAGGTCCGCGGAGTACTTAAACTGAAAATACTCAAACCGAGGCGTACTTAAACCGAGGTATGACTGTACAGGAGCTGGTATCCATGCCCTCCAACATTCCTTAGATGAAAATAGGGACATTTCTCACTCCCTGATGGCTTCACTCACAAGGGTCATAGGAATGTGCAAACCCACTCACCACGGCAAGGTGATGATCCAGCGAGTGAGGGCTGGAATGTAGCCTACTGTACAAAGGCAAGCATCTCACAACCTTGGGTGTGTCCACTTTTTCCTGCCCACCCCTGACACAGAAGATTGCCCAAGGAGAAATGCAGTTGTCATGCAGAGGGGAAAAGATCTCCCATTCCTGCCTTAAGTGAAGTGCACAGCTTCCTGGTTAGGCACAAAGCAGAGATCTGATATTCGATTAGCAACAAGCACTTTGAAAGTGAAGGTTAATCTAATTCTTTTTTGTGCTGTTGACAGGGAGCCAGATTGGGGGCTTGTAATCTATAACTTTAACCTTGTGGCTTGTAAACCAACATTTCTATTTCAATTTTAAAAAAATGGCGATTGACCGCAAAGCAGTGAACACTCCTTCACTAAAAACATGTTTTATGGATTGTGGCTTGTGGCCTGGGTGTCTAGGCTTTTATTCATTCTAAATATAATCTCGGTGGTCTTGCGTGTGGTTGTCAGTTGAAGAAATAACAGGCAAAAAGGCGCAGAATCGAGATTTACATCTGTGAATTAGAGAGGACAAAACAGACACCCTCTGAATTACAGGAGGAGAAGTCTATTGAAGAGTTATTCTGGTGTAAAAACAACAACCTCAAAACAAAAGGGATCAAACTTTTAAAAATTGCATGTGGAGATAAAAAGAAACTTCTGTGAAACGAACTGATAATTTATTGCATCTGTGCTTTATTTGTTTTCTGCATTTCTTCAGATAGCTACTCTTGATAAGAGAGCAGCCCTTGCATGAGCGCAGCCTCTGCAACTGAAAACATACTGTGATCTAGAATATCTGCAACTAATTCATTTGTCTTCTATGAGAAGAGAAACTTCAGCATGCATTTTGGCATCCTCTTACTGAATATTCCAATGTTTCATTCGATCAGGAAGCATACAGGAGTCCAGAGTCCAGTACACAAGTGTATTGGCTGCCCTTACACGTGAGCAGGTTTTTATTTATGTAATTTTTTGTGACAGTACTCACTGGTGGGGATTCCGGGCACCCTGTTGTTGTTTTTGCTGCCAATGGCAGCCATTTTGTGCTGGCACCCATTGGACCTTTATCAAGATATAGAATCATAGAGTTGGAAGGGACCCCAGGGATCATCTAGTCCAGGGGTCAGCAACCTTTTTCAGCCATGGGCTGGTTCACTGTCCCTCAGACCATGTTGTGGGCTTGACTATATTTGGGGGTGGGGGGAATGAACAAATTCCTATGCCCCACAAATAACCCAGAGATGCATTTTAAATCAAAGGACACATTCTACTCATGTAAAAACACCAGGCAGGCCCCACAAATAACCCAGAGGTGCATTTTAAATCAAAGGACACATTCTACTCATGTAAAAACACCAGGCAGGCCCCACAAATAACCCAGAGATGCATTTTAAATCAAAGGACACATTCTACTCATGTAAAAACACCAGGCAGGCCCCACAAATAACCCAGAGATGCATTTTAAATCAAAGGACACATTCTACTCATGTCAAAACGCCAGGCAGGCCCCACAAATAACCCAGAGATGCATTTTAAATCAAAGGACACATTCTACTCATGTAAAAACACGCTGATTCCTGGACCGTCCGTGGGCTGGATTGAGAAGGCGATTGGGCCGCAGCCGGCCCACGGGCCTTAGGTTGCCTACCCCTGATCTAGTCCAACCCCCTGTAATGCAGGAATCTCATATAAAGCATCCACGACAGATGGCCATCCAATCTTTGCTTCTAAACCTCCAATGAAGGAGAGTCCACCACCCCCTGAGGGAGTTTGTTCCACTGTCGAACAGCTTTTACTGTCAGAAAGTTATTCCTGAAATTTCTTTGGCATTTCCTTTCTTGTAACTCGAATCCATTGGTTCCCGGAGGAGGAATAAACAAGTGTGCTCCATCTTCCATGTGACAGTTCTTAAGATATTTGAAGATGGCTACTGGCACCTCATTGAATTGCAGAACTGTTAAGTTGGAAGAAACCCAAAGGGTCAATTAGTGCAACTCCCTGCACTGCATACATGTAAGCTCAATTTAAATTGATGGGGGTATTATTTTATGCAGACAACATGTTTGTATCATTTGAACACAGATGGAAGCAGTCTAAAACGTGTGACAAGAGGGAGTGTCAGTCAGTGGCCAATTAATGTATGTTGGCCAACCAACTTTTAAAAACTTCTCTTGCTAGGCTGGTTTGCCCAGACCATATATTTTTGAACCGTGTTTTTTACTCAGAAGAAGGCTGCTTTCTTTCAAATGCTGAATCTCAGCATTTGAAAGAAAGCAGCCTTCTTGTGAGTAAAAAGCACGGTTCAAAAATATATGGTCTGGGTAAACCACTATACATGGTGCAAGTTTTCCAAACCAGTCCCTTCAAGCACTGGGGGGGGGGGGCAACCCTAGGTGGACTGTTCTGTCCAACCCTCTGGATTCTCTCCAAGCCATCTCCTTCATGAGCTCCTCTTGCTTGCCCCATTAGGAGCTGTAGAAGTGTCTGTGTGTAGCTTCTGCATGTGGAAGTTGAAATGGGTCAGAGTGGAGGGACAATATTTTTCCATGAACTTCGTGTAGCCAAAAGTGGTGGAATGAATAAAAAGGACAACAAGAAGGCAGGCACTCCTGAAATCAGGTGCTGGGTCTTTAAGGTTTACAGTCTGTCTGTCTGTCTGTCTGTCTGTCTGTCTGTCTGTCTGTCTGTCTGTCTCTCTCTCTCTCTCTCTCTTTCTCCCCATCCCCACGGTAACTCCAGTGTCTGGTTGGCCACTGTGAGAACACAATGCTGACTAGATGGGTCTTGATGTCCTGCTTTTCCTTAGGACATCCCTACTTTCATTGGAGAAATGTTGGAGTTATGTGGCCCTTGAGCCAAGGAGTTAAGTAACTATACAACCTTTAGAAGACATCTGAAGGCAGCCCAGTATAGGGAAGTGTTTTTTTTTAAAAAAAATGTTTAATGTTCTTGTGTGTGTGTGTGTGTGTGTGTTGGAAGCTGCCCTGAGTGGTTGGGTAATCCAGTCAGATGGGCAGGGTGTACATAATAAAATTATTATTACAATGGAATAAAGGTAAAGGTAAAGGGACCCCTGACCATTAGGTCCAGTCGTGACCGACTCTGGGGTTGCGCGCTCATCTCGCATTATTGGCCGAGGGAGCCGGCGTATAGCTTCCAGGTCATGTGGCCAGCATGACAAAGCCGCTTCTGGCAAACCAGAGCAGCACATGGAAACGCCGTTTACCTTCCCGCTGTAGCGGTTCCTATTTATCTACTTGCATTTTGACGTGCTTTCGAACTGCTAGGAATAGGACACCCCTATTTTCATCGGAGAAGTGTTGGAGGGTATGGGCTCCTCTGTTGTGCTTATGTAGGCAAGTCCTATTTCTAGTAAAACAATGGACCAGGTGATGTAAAACAGTACCCCTGGACAGCTAAGTCCAGTAAAAGGTGACTCTGGGGTTGCGGCGCTCATCTCGCTTTCAGCCCAAGGGAGCTGGCGTTTGTCCACAGACAGCTTTCCGGGTCATGGGGCCAGCATGACTAAACCACTTCTGGTGCAATGGGACACTGTGACGGAAACCAGAGCACACGGAAACGCCACAGCGGTACCTAATTATCTACTTGCACTGGTGTGCTTTCGAAGTGCTAGGTTGGCAGAAGCTGGGACAGAGCAACGGGAGCTCACCCCATCGCACAGATTCAAACTGCTGACCTTCTGATTGGCAAGCCCAGAGGCTCGTGGTTTAGACCACAGCACCACCCGCTAAGTGATGTAAGGTGAGGCTGATCTGGGCCATAAGAAGAGGGAGGCTCTTTGCCATCTCTTGTACTCTGTGTTGAAACACGAAGAGACAACTTTGGTTCTCATCTGTCATGAATTAGGTTAATGTTTGCTCCGCGAATTAGGTCATGCAGGCTGATAACTGCTGCCGTTTCAAAAATGGCATCAATCATAACCTTAGTTGTCTCTCAGCCCTTTAGGCAACTTGCTGCAGAGCCCCAGCAAGTTTGCCAGGCTTTGTTTCATTAACTGGGACAGGCGAGAGCTTTCATAATGTACGTAAAAGGCATGTGGTTAATTGTAACAATAATCAGGCGGGCAAAGCACTTCAGAGTTATTATATAAACTGTGTTACATCAGCTTGTTGATAGCTCGGTTTACATGGGGTTTTACTCGGTGAATAGAAACGACACTCAGAATTGTTCTCATTACAGTCAGCCACAAGCACAAAAATAGCAAGAGCTGACAAAGTCTTTATTGTACAATAGAAATGTTATCACTCTGTAAAATCCTGATCTGCAAGCCCTTTGCACAGGAATATCTGGGCCAGAGCCAAGCCAATCTTCTTGACTTCAATAGGACTCCGATTCAAACTGGCTCCCATTCATATACTTTTCCTTAGCTCTTTGGAAGCATGAACTCTGGCCTTGCACAGAGTTACCCCTCTCCCCTACCTCCTTAAAAATAAACCAATCAATCAAATCCCATGTTTGCTGTGTTAGAGCTTTGTTTGAAGTTGTCAGATGACACAATATCTGTGTTGATTGTTCCAAGTTTCTATTTTTGGACAGCTGGCAAATCTTTCGCCAGACGTAGGTGTGGTGAATTTTCAAGGAAGCGCGAGAGTTCTGCTTTTATTAAACAGCTTTAGGTTTCGTAACAGAGAACTTTCAACTCGCTTTAAAGGTCTGGGCTGCTTTAGGGTTGTTGTGTTGTGTGTGTGTGTGTTTTGCTTCTTTATTGCTGGGAGGGTTATGCAACACGGTTTGCGAAAAAGGGCAGTGACTCATTATTACCACCTCATTTTTTAATTCTTTCACTTACATAACTCCTCTCCAATTGAAAAGAAGAAGAAAGTTAATGTTTCAGACGTGATAATTTTTTCTTTTTACAAATGATAATAAGAAGCACACTTTTTTTGCATATAAGCAAACACACGAGAGATGTGTTTTGAATTTCTATGTATTTTTCTTACCTGAACTGTATTTTTGCCGAGTCATTTTGGCTTGTTGTTTCAGAGACTTCTTGCCGTCAGGAGTGCTAAAGTTAAGCAGCAGAACCAAGAGTTCCAGCTATCCCTGCTTTTGGCATATACAGCACCAATTGCAGCTACAAGTACCCACAGAAATAATGGCCTTTTCCTTCCAGTGTTACTTCATTTGCATTTGCTGGCTTTGCAGTGCTAATTGCTAGCCATTCGGGGCCTGTCAGCACATTTGGGATTTTGAGTGTGTGTCATGGACACCCTGGTACCCCCTGGTTGCATCCGTCCCTCCCCTGCTGCCCTGACCTACAGGCAAAGTGACACACACACACTTTACTTTTCCATGGGTTTGGGTAAAAGTCAGTTCCAGCAAAATTAAAACACATTTGTTTGAACGTACATAGTGGCAGACTTTGGGCGTTCAAATTTCAGGGGTGCCCTGTGTGACACCCAAATTTGGCCCACCCACTCTACCTCTCGCCTTCCATTCTCCGCCACTGTTGTGGCATCTCTTGCAGCACCCTCTTGGCTCAGCACCCAATATGGGCAAACCAATCACATCCCCTTAAGTCCACCTCTGATTTGAATGATCCCCCGAATCTGATGCTTGTTAGCAGTGCCACAGACACATCAATGCAAGGCATGAATCCTCATGATTTTAAAATGCAGTGGTACCTCGCTAGACGAACGCCTCACGGCACAAAAAAATCACAAGACGACAGCGTTTTGCGATTTTTTGGCAGACTCAGAAGACAAAGTTTTCTATGGCCGTGCCATAGAAAACTTCGCAAGACGAAGCAGGTGTCACGGTCCGGTCGACGGGCGTCAGGACCAGAGGCAAGATGGTGGTGTAGAAGCAGGAACAGGTGCAGGGCTGAGGGTCCAGCAGCAGGCAGTTGCAGGGTCAAGGAGCAAGGCAGAGGCGAAGGCGAAGGTCTGGGAGTCAAGGAGCAAGGTGAAGGCTCAAGGAACAAGAAGCACGGCGAAGGTTCAAGGAACAAGAAGCACGGCGAAGGTTCAAGGAACAAGAAGCAAGGCGAAGGTTCAAGGAACAAGAAGCAAGGCGAAGGTTCAAGGAACAAGAAGCAAGGCGAAGGTTCAAGGAACAAGAAGCAAGGCGAAGGTTCAAGGAACAAGAAGCAAGGCGAAGGTACAAGGGTCAAGGATCAAGGCGAAGGTACAAGGGTCAAGGGTCAAGGAGTTGGCAAGGCACGGGTCCACGGAGCAAGGATCAAGACGTCGGCAAGGCAAGGGTCCACGGAGCAAGGATCAAGACGTCGGCAAGGCAAGGGTCCACGGAGCAAGGATCAAGACGTCGGCAAGGCAAGGGTCCACGGAGCAAGGATCAAGACGTCGGCAAGGCAAGGGTCCACAGAGCAAGAATCAAGGCGTCAGCAAGGCAAGGGTCCAAGGAGCAAGGATCAAGAGGCCAGATGCAACCAAGCAGGGATAGCGTTGCTGTGGCAAAGAGCTGAAGGGAAATGCTGAGCTTTTATCCCTCCCAGCTCCTGCCACCAGGTGCAGTGAGGTATCAAGTGGCCTCACCTGAGTGACCACTCCTTGCCTCTCCAGCACAAGCTGAGGTCTTCACCTGTGTGGCCACTCCTTGCTTCTCCAGCACAAGCTGAGGCAGGCCCCAGTCCTGCAAAGCACTACAGGCCCCAGAGCCTGACTCCTGCCCATACTCCTGACAGCAGGGTGCTGCGAGGAGAAAGTCAGACCGAGAGCCCGGCCGCCTCGCGATTCCACCACTGCCATCGCCTGGGGGCCCGGCCACCTCGCGCTTCCGCCTCCCGCCATCGCCCGGAGCCCGGCCGCCTCACGCTTCCGCTGCCCGCCATCTCCTGGAGCCCGGCCGCCTCGCGCTTCCACCACCTGCCATCGCCCAGCTTCTGCAGCAACCGGATGCCCCCTTACTCACCTTAAGCCTGCCTGCCTGCGCGTGAATGGGCTGTCTGCTTGGGCGCGAGGGTCCGGCTGCTGGGGAAGGAGGGAGGGGGCCTCTCCCTGGCCCTCCTCCTGCTTCCCCCTCTCCAGAGCCTAAAAAACATCCGGAGCGGCCATGGCGGGTGAGTCAGCGCCTTTTTTTGCGCTCCCCCCCATAGGAACGTATGAATTAAATTTCAATGCATTCCTATGGGAAACCACGCTTCGCAAGATGAAATTATCGCAACACGAAACGACTCGTGGAACGAATTAATTTGGTCTTGCGAGGTACCACTGTAGTCTAAAGGTTGCATATAATTTAATTCATTATAAATCATTTCCCAATACCCTTTTACATTTCCACCATATATGAAAGAATATTCCCTCCACCTCTTTACACTTCCAGCACTTATCTGATTCTGTCTTGTTAATCTTAGCAAGCCTTGTTGTTGTTTAGTCGTTTAGTCGTGTCCGACTCTTCGTGACCCCATGGACCATAGCACGCCAGGCACTCCTGTCTTCCACTGCCTCCCGCAGTTTGGTCAAACTCATGTTCGTAGCTTCGAGAACACTGTCCAACCATCTCGTCCTCTGTCGTCCCCTTCTCCTAATGCCCTCCATCTTTCCCAACATCAAGGTCTTTTCCAAGGATTCTTCTCTTCTCATGAGGTGGCCAAAGTATTGGAGCCTCAACTTCACGATCTGTCCTTCCAATGAGCATTCAGGGCTGATTTCCTTAAGAATGGATAGGTTTGATCTTCTTGCAGTCCATGGGACTCTCAAGAGTCTCCTCCAGCACCATAATTCAAAAGCATTGATTCTTCGGCGATCAGCCTTCTTTATGGTCCAGCTCTCACTTCCATACATCACTACTGGGAAAACCATAGCTTTAACTATACGGACCTTTGTAGGCAAGGTGATGTCTCTGCTTTTTAAGATGCTGTCTAGGTTTGTCATTGCTTTTCTCCCAAGAAGCAGGCGTCTTTTAATTTCGTGACTGCTGTCACCATCTGCAGTGATCAAGGAGCCTCCATTTCTTCCCCTTCTATTTGCCAGGAGGTGATGGGACCAGTGGCCATGATCTTGGTTTTTTTGATGTTGAGCTTCAGACCATATTTTGCGCTCTCCTCTTTCACCCTCATTAAAAGGTTCTTTAATTCCTCCTCACTTTCTGCCATCAAGGTTGTGTCATTATGCCTACAATCAATGGCAAAATATTCACTTTCACTCCTCCACCTTCCTTCCTTTTAGATGCTAGCAGGTCAGGCTAGTACTAAGCTTTGTAGTGACCCAGACCCAGTCTATATGTTGCAAATATACCCTTGCAAAATACTCCTTGGGTATGGCAAGGAGACAGGGACATTTTTTGCTTGGGGCTTGAAAATTGCAGACTTTTATCATGCCATGTGCTAAAGACATTCTTGATGACACTTGGTGAACAGGAGGTCATCTCTATTTCCATCGTTTCTTAGAATCCTGTCTAGTTTGGTCCAGGTTTTAATAGAGCTCAGATAAGGCGTCAGTTAAGCCACAGCTGGAATGTTGGTTTCTGCATTTCATTCATTAGGTATTACATAAGCGCAATGGAACCTGTGCAGAATAATCACGCCTTTTTCTAGGCACGTAGGCAGAAGCAGTCTTGAGCTCCCCGCAGGCTTCCTAGCCCGCTTGAACCTGAATGTAAACTGGTTTAGCCGCTCACATGCAAGAAATGCTTGGGTCATGAACCACACGTAACTGTTAGATGGGGTTGGCGCACATCAATGCGTAAAGGTCTCTGGGGAGCCATGCACTGTCATCATAACTGCATGAAGCTGCTTTACACCTAAGGTGGTCATGTGTTACAGAGCACAGTGCTTAAAGGAGGACTCTGTTTGAGAGAGTTTGAAGTTCGGAAACTTCAGCTATTGCAGAATTCAGCGGTCAGGTTGCTCACCAGAGCAAGACAGTTTGAGAAAATTACACCGATCCTGATCCAACTGCACTGGCTACCAGTTAGTTTCCAGGCCCAATTCAAAGTGCTGGTTTTGACCTATAAAGCCTTAAACGGCTCAGGACCGCAATACCTCAAGAACCGCCTCTTTCCATATGCACCTACCCAGACTCTGAGATCATCTTCTGAGGACCTCCTTTGTGTGCCTTCTCCATGAGAGGTCCGGAGGGTGGCAACACGAGAACGGGGCCTTCTCTGCAGTGGCTCCCTGTCTGTGTAATGCTTTCCCCAGTTCACCTGGCACCTTCATTATACACCTTTAGGCGCCAGGCAAAAACGTTCCGTTTTAACAAGGCCTTTGGGTGATCTAATTGACATCCTATGCCCTTTTAAAATGTGGCTCTTGGGGGGGTGTTATTGGGTGGTTGTTTTTACTTTGATTCTATATATCATTGTTTTTATGTTGATTTTGTTCTGTCAACTACCCTGAGACCTCTGGGTATAGGGTGGTACAGTCATACCTCTAGTTATGTATGCTTCAGGTTGCGTACGACATGGAATACGTACACGCCGAACCCAGAAGTAATGGGACAGGTTCGGTGATTCACGCATGTGCAAATGCGTTCATGATGCCACGCGCGTGCGCAGAAGCGCCGAATCACGCAGGAAGCACGCACGATTCGGCGCTTCAGGGTAAGTAATAATAATAGTTTTTTTTATACCCCACCCATCTGGCTGGGTTTTCCCAGCCACTCTGGGCAGCTCCCAACAGAATATTAAAAACACGATAAAACATCAAACATTAAAAACTTCCCTAAACAGGGCTGCCTTTCCTTGACATCTGATGGGAGGGCGTTCCACAGGGTGGGTGCCACTACCGAGAAGGCCCTAGAATCATATAATCATAGAGTTGAAAGAGACCACAAGAGCCATCCAGTCCAACCCCTCTGCCTGCTTCCCTTTAACCTCCCTTCTCACAGTGAGGGAACCACCAGAAGGCCCTCAGAGCTGGACCTCAATGTCCGGGATGAACCATGGGGGTGTAGACGCTCCTTCAGGTAGAAACACAATCACAAACGCCTCCCATTGCCAGGACTGCCTACATCAGGCATAGGCAAACTCCGGCCCTCCAGATGTTTGGGACTATAATTCCCATCATCCCTGACCACTGGTCCTGTTAGCTAGGGATGATGGGAATTGTAGTCCCAAACATCTGGAGGGCCGGAGTTTGCCTATGCCGGGTCTACATCTTGTCTTCGATCAGACTCGCTGTAGAACCAATCTGCAATCAGTTTAATTTTTGAAATAAATAAATAAATAAATAAATTTTTATTTATACCCCGCCAGTTTCTCATTAAGCATTTTTCAGGGGCAAAAAAAGAGGCAATAGATCTAGAGCCATGGAGAAGAAATAGGCACTTTGTGTGCATTGATCCAAGAAGGAACGTTAATGTGTATACAGCCTAACTAAAAGTTTAATAAATAAGAATAATGAAATAAATAACTGGCCATGGAAATGAACATTATCGCTGACAACACAGCTGTCAGAATACAAGGATGCTACAACCTTCCTTCCATACATAGGGATTCTTTGAATTGAGAAATTTAAAGTTAGACTGCTCTTCTTTCACAAAATTCAACTGGACAGAGCCTCATTTAACACAGTGGATCTTAACTCTCCATAAATATGCATAAAGAGAACATCTTAGCCTACTATATTTAATACGGGAGCAACTTGATTATACAGTATACCGAAAGCTATTAGGCTTCTTGTTCATGTTAGAAAGTCAATACTCATATTTGCATAACATTTTCCATTTATGGCTTTAGTTCATGGGAACCAAAAAGAAAAGCCATTTCAAGCCCTCTTGAGAATGTCACAAACAAGAAAACACTCGCATCTAAAATGTTTGAAATATTTTTCTTCAAAAGCCAGACGTAGTAGCAATTAAGCTAGGATAATTAAAGGAACAGTGCTAATTTTAGTGGAAATTAACAGCGCATTTCTCCAGGCAGTCAATCATGGAGCTCAATTGTCTCTTTATATTATGCAAATATGATACACGTTAGTCAAACATAAGTGGCTGAAGGCTCACGTTGCCAAACGCCTCTCGAGAAAGAGACATATAATGAAGAGTTTGCATTGTTGTTAATTCAAATTAATCCTACAGAGGTAGTGCAGGGAGAGAAGGAGACAGTGGGAGTCTCATGTGCTCTAGCATTATATTTATGGATTGGTCATTTACTGGAAGCCAAGTGTTTGTTCAGTATAATTGTACAGCTAATAGCCTTGGCTAAGCCAAGCAAAAATTGTCAACGGTTCCCTTATGTATGGGACAGAGTGATTGCATGCACTGAGGGTGGGGGAGTCCTGTGATTTGCATTTTATCATTTGCGTTTTATATTGTGTTCAGCTCTTTGTAATATATTAAAGACTGGGATTCAGGATCTACCATTTTTAACCCAATAGCCACAGGCCACCTTGAATTGCCCCTGTTGTTATCACCATGATTAATAATTGCATTCATTGGACTGTTAACATATGATGTTTTATTCTGTTTTTAATCTGTTGGGAGCCACCCAGAGTGGCTGGGGAAACCCAGCCGGACGGGCAGGGTTTTAATAAACAAATTAATAAATTTGCTGTTGTTGTTATTTTAACCACCTTTTGGTACACATGGTGATATAAAATACTATTCATAAGCTTTCTAAATAGTCCACAGGTGTTCAGGTATGTTATTGTGTAAAATTAAACCAAATCAAATACAGACCACCAGTAGTGATGTTAATGTATATACTGTATAAAGGTAAAGGGTAAAGGGACCCCTGACCATTAGGTCCAGTCGTGACTGACTCTCGGGTTGCGCGCTCATCTCACATCATTGGCCGAGGGAGCCGGCGTATAGCTTCCAGGCCATGTGGCCAGCATGACAAAGCCGCTTCTGGCAAACCAGAGCAGCACATGGAAACACCGTTTACCTTCCCGTTGTAGCGGTTCCTATTTATCTACTTGCACTTTGATGTGCTTTCGAACTGCTAGGTTGGCAGGAGCTGGGACCGAGCAACGGGAGCTCACCCCGTCACAGGGATGTGAACCGCCGACCTTCTGATCAGCAAGCCCTAGGCTCTGTGGTTTAACCCACAGCGCCACCTGGGTCCCTATATATACTGTATATGTACTGATAGATATATACATTGATGATAAATTTATACTGTAAACTGCCCTGTGATCCTCGATGAAGCTCAGCGTATAAATTTAATAAATCAATAAATAATGGCCCCAAATATGTACAAAATATTAAAATAAGGTATCACTCGAGATACCGTTCCCAGACTCAAACTTCCTGCTGCATGTAAAAGATTTTGTATTCCAGAAGCTTTCTGATATTATAGTTCCAACATCCTGCGTAGTCAGATGAAGCTAAAGGCATGGCAAACTTTGGGTAGGAGCAAGCAGAGAACCTCATAGAAAAATACATTTGAGTAAATGACAATCTCGGGACCCAGGTGGCGCTGTGGGTTAAACCACAGAGCCTAGGGCTTGCTGATCAGAACGTCAGCGGTTCGAATCCATGCAACAGGGTGAGCTCCCGTTGCTCGGTCCCAGCTCCTGCCCACCTAGCAGTTCGAAAGCACGTCAAAGTGCAAGTAGATAAATAGGAACCGCTACAGCGGGAAGGTAAACGACGTTTCCGTGTGCTGCTCTGGTTCGCCAGAAGCGGCTTTGTCATGCTGGCCACATGACCCGGAAGCTGTCTGTGGACAAACACCTGCTCCCTCGGCCTATAGAGTGAGATGAGCGCCGCAACCCCAGAGTCGGACACGACTGGACCTGATGGTCAGGGACCCCCTTTACCTTTAAATGACAATCTCAAACGCCAATAAAAGAAGGAAGGGCCCTGTTCAAATAACTTGAGCTGGAGCTAAAGATTGCAGGGATGGTTCAGACATAAATGCTAAGCAGTGATTTTGCCTGTGCTCACTTGCTCTCCCATCTCAGCACCATGTGCAGCGATAGCCCTGTCCTGATTTGAGGCAACCCACAAATTGCCGCTTCATGTAGCAAATTATTATTTTCAATTGCACTCCAAGTAGGACTGGAAAACCAAGAAGGGAAGAAGGAATCGAAAGGTACACAAGTCTAGAGATCCTGCCAAACCCAGTTCATTCATTCATCCATCCATCCATTCATTCAATTAATATCCCACCCTTTATCCCAAAGGAGCCCAAGGGCAGCAAACACACACACACACACACACACACACAAAAATCTAAAAACAGTTCCAGTACAGATGCAGACTGGGAAAGAGCTCTACTAAAGAGTCTTGTGGGAAGAAGGAGGTCTTCAGTAGGCACCAAGATGACAATGAGGGAATCCCAAGAAGTAGGTGCCACAACACAGAAGACCCACCCACTTCCTATATTGTGCTGATTGGAACTAGTGTGGGGTCTTTGGCCCCCTATAAAATATTTGAGGGGGCTGGGACCCCAAAAGTTGGTGCACATTGTCATTCAAATGGTGTGTGTCTGCCATGTCATGTGAACGATTATGTGGGGCAGGGCTTACTTGCTCTCCCCCCCACCAAATATTTTATTCAAGCTGGCACCCCTGTCAAACTGTGTAGGGCCTCAACACCAAAACCAAGGATTTTGGTTATAACATTGAATTAGCAGCGTGAGAGAGACTATGGAAATAGACATGACAACAGACATTAAAATGTTGTTGTTACATTTTGTTACATTTTGTATGTTACATTTTGAAGAATTATCTGAAGATGATGTATCATTGGTATTTATCTCCTGGTAAATTAGCTAAGATGTATAAATAAAAGTCCAAAACATGTTGGAAATGTAAAGAAAAAGAGGGTACTTTTTATCACATGTGGTGGTCATGTGAGATGATAAAAGACTTCTGCAAAATGATATATAATGAATTGGGGGGAAAATACTGAAAATAACTTTTCTTAAGAAACCAGAAGCTTTTCTTTTAGGTATTATAGGACCAGAGATTCCAAAGGACCAAACAGGACAATTTATGTACGCAACCACGGCTGTGCGGATTCAGTTAACCCAGAAATGGAAAGAGAATACAACTCCAGCCAAAGAAGAGTGGCAGACAAAATTAATGAGCTATGCCGAGATGGCAAAACGTGCAGGAAGAATTAGAAACTAGGTAGAGGAGGTCTTTAATAAAGAATGGGGAAACTTTATAATTTTATTGTAAACAATTACATACATTGGTAGGATTGACCGAAAACTTGTGGTAAAAATTTGAACTATGGATTGGCAAAGGATTGACAAGAATAGAGTTATGAAAGAGATGCAGAGGGAGAAATCATTCAATTAAGATCCACAATGGGCATGGGAGAGAGGTCAAATATATATGTCTATGTATTTAATTCGTGTGTTTACGTAAAATAGAAAATGCAAAAATAAATTTTATAATAAACACCAAACCCAGCCAGTTCAATTCCTTCAGCAGTGGCATAACATGGTGGCAATATCCTGCCCCAGAGATCAGTCAAGCCACCCCATCTTGGAGTTGCTGAACTTCTGGACCAACCTCAAGGGCAGCCCCACATGGAGTATACTGCCGTAATCCAACCTGGCCATTATCAATGCATGGATTACAGTGGCCACAAGCTGCCATAGCTATCCCAACAACCTAAGCTGGCAGAAGGTAAAAGGTAAGGTAAAGGACCTCTGGGTGGTTAAGTCCAGTCAAAGGTGACTATGTGGTTGCAGCACTCATCTCACTTTCAGGCCGAGGGAGCCGGCGTTTGTCCACAGACAGCTTTCCAGGTCATGTGGCCAGCAGGACTCAACCACTTCTGGCGCAACAGAACAGCATGACGGAAACCAGAGCACACAGAAATGTCGTTTATATTCCCTCCACAGTGGTACCTATTTATCTACTTGCACTGGTTTGCTTTCGAACTCCTAGGTTGGCAGGAGCTGGGACTGAGCAGCGGGAACTCCCCTTTCGTGGGGATTCTAACCACCAACCTTCTTATTGGGAAGCCCAAAAGTCTTGGTGGTTTATACCACAGCACCACCCGCTTCCTGATTAAACAAGCACACAATCACTGATAGGTCCACCCACCATTGTGAGGCTCAAAGCAATGAAGATGATGCCTCCCCAGCTGTTGCCATTGGCTGTGGGTTTATTGTGATATCACAAAAGCCCTTGGCAACTGAGTGGATATCAAGGCAGGCCAAGGGGAAAGCCCTTTTCTATTTCCAACAGGACACACCTGGCAATGGATGTGACATCCAGCACTGCCCAGGTTTCTTCCAATTGGAGGAGGCAAAATGGTGAATGGAAGGATACAATCCTCTGGCAGTGGGATGCTAATAAGGCAAGTTTGCTTGCTTGAAGGCTGCTGGTATCTGTGGTTGGGAGCTGGCGGACGTCTCATGATGGACCTAAGAGAAGCTGGCAGATGTTGGTGGATAGAAACCCGTGACTTTTGGATTCAGAAGTTGACAGAGGCTACAAGGCTAAAGCAGACTGATGTTTGTGGATGTTGCCTGATGGAAGTTCACCTTTGGAAGACAATCAGAAGCCAGTGGATATTTATGGATTGAAGCCATGGCACAAACGTGAATGGATGTCATGTTTTTGGATGTTGGCTGGTATATGTTTGCGTGAGTACATGGGAGGTTTCAAATGTGGTTGACGCAGAATGGTGTTTCCATGTGCACAAATGTGATGTGTGAATAGATGGAACCCATGGGAGCGGGGATATTGGTTTCAATCTTTAAGAAATTAGTGTATTTTAATATTTCTGTTGGAAGCCGCCCAGAGTGGCTGGGGAAACCCAGCCAGATAGGCGGGGTATAGATAATAAATTATTATTATTATTATTATTATTATTATTATTATTATTATTATTATTCATTGAATCAGAGAATCAGGGAATCAAGTTTGGGAGGGACCCTAAGGGTCATCTAGCCCAACCCCTTATAATGCAGGAATCTTTTGCCAAATGTGGGGCTCAAACCCACTGGCATGCTTCTGAACTGCTAGGTTGGCAGGAGCTGGGACAGAGCAACGGGAGCTCACCCCGTCACGGAGATTCGAACCACCGGCCTTCTGATCAGCAAGCCCAAGAGGCTCAGTGGTTTAGACCACAGCGCCACCCACGTCCCACTTAGACCAGAGATATTACCTCATTGACAAGAGGAACCCATCCCAGTTCTACCATAGAGAATTATATACAAGACCCTACAGCTGAAAAGAAGATTTTGTAATGGAAAGCAGCTGGCATGTTTCAAACAAGAGGAAGGGACTTGTTTTGGGGAGGTTTCAAATGGATTTCTGAGAGACTCCCTAGAAAATACAGGCTCCAACTGAGCCACAATCTTGTTTTGCAAAGTCAAGTTGAGCTTGGAAGGATGGAAATCCCATGGATTTCCTTTTAACAGGGAATGCTGATGTTGCATCACCTCGTCCAAATTGTGGACATAATTTAACCTCGCATTAAATAACCGTGGAGCTTTTGGGGAAGGGGGGGCTGTGAGCATGCACCCAGGCCTTAGAAGCCAACCAACCTGTCTCTTTTCCTGAGCCCTTTGAGCTTTTGTTCAAAGTTTGAAGGCTGCTCACTGACAAGTGATTTGTTTCCATTAGAACATGCCTCCTTCCAGCCGTCCGTGACCATCTTGTACTTAGGGCTTTATAAGCAGCACGTCTCAACATTCCTAAAATCCCAGGGAGGATCTGAAAATAGAAAAAGAAATGAGCATTTAAATTAAAAGCAACGGCCCTTAAATAGAGCTGCCAGGTTTTGAGGCAAGATAGTGTCTCTTTCCCCCTCCTTCTCGCTTCCCTCCCCCCTCCCACGGGGTTGTAAGTCGCTTTTTCCAGAATACAGTGCAAAGCCACCGAGATTTGCATTCTCTTCTTCTATTTATAGGAGCCTCTTTTAAAACGAAACAGGTGTCAAGTTGAATGAGACTGTAGCAGGCTTACATGTCCTATATGGCTGGAAAAGCAAGAGCCAGGGTGTGTGAGAGAGGAAACAGGGCGGCTTGGGTGATTGGCACATGGATTGCTGAATGGACCGAGCAGCCGAATGGGGGAGAGGAAAAGCTGAGCTGTTTCTCTGCCGGGCTTCGGCCATCTTTAATTCAATTGATTTAGGAGAATTTAATGACAGGGAAAGGGACCGGCTGGCTTTCCCTGCAGAATTAAATCCTCCATAGATCGAGAGAGAGAGCGCGAAAGTGAGAGTTAGCTGTGCAATGCAAATCCCCTTTGGGTGAAGAGCTGCATTGGGCGGAGGGGTAGCCCTGACAACCTCCGCCAGCTCTCCTCATTGCCAGAAGAGTGATATCAGTGCCAATTCACCAGCACAGAGATCCCCCCCTTCCACCCACTGAACAGGCAGGCAGGAGGGATGTTGTCTGGGACCCTGCCAGTGGGAACCATTGGAAAGCCTTGGAATGGGGCATTCAATGGGCCAGTGGGAAGGGCAAGGGTCCAGATAATGGGTCGATTATTTGCTTTGGATAGTGTCCTGCTTCCTCTGAAACAGCAGGTTAGTAGTCTGGGGGGGGGGCTCCTGGGTGCATCTACCTCGGTGGGTAGGAGTGTCTTCCTACCATAGTCGTCTTTGACTGGACTTAACTGGCCAGGGGTCCTTTCCCTTTCTCTATCTCTAGTCTAAGGGAGAAGGCAGTCCAGTCGATAAGAGAGTCTGATGTCCAGAACGTCAGATAGATCTTGGCCAAAATCATCGTTTATTTATTGCAAGAGGGAGATTAGCAAGTGTCATTTTAGAGTGTGGGCCTGGGTTTTGAGGGTTGGGCCCTAGGTCACATGACTGAGCAGAAGAGGCAGGGCCGGCCCTATGGCCAGGCTGAGTGGCACAGGGTGCTATGGCGCCGCCCGCCCGCCGGCCGCTCTGCCGTGCAGCTGCGTCCACCCGCGCGCTGGGAAATGGGGCGGGGGGGGGCGCGCCGGAGGAATCCGTCGCACCACGGTGCCAGAGGTGCTTAAGACGGCCCTGAGAAGAGGGTTTGTTGTGTCCCACCCTCAGCTCTCTGCCACAATGTCTCTTTGGGGGACTTATACTGGTGCAAGTTGCACAGGTTTCAGTTGCGCCAGATGAGCTGCTGTGAGGGACTTCTTCCCAATGTAGCAAGGAAAGCCCAAGATTAGCCAAATCCAAACTCTCTCATCCTGCTGGATCTTGGGTTTGGATTGTGCTGTAAGTTAGTGCTCTTGCCTCCTGTATTAAATGAACATAGAGAGATTTTTAACAGTGAAACTAGGGATGTGGCTTGATTTTGGATGAAATTATTATTATTATTATTATTATTATTATTATTATTATTATTATTATTATTATTATCATCATCATCATCATTACTTTATGCCTCTGTGTGTATGGCTTTTCTGCACATACCTTTTAGTCTGTCCCAACAGATTTTCCTTATTTTATTACACATCAGCAACCACAGTCTGTCTTATTAAGGCATCTTCTTCTTAGTGCCTGTGTGTGTGTGTGTGTGTGTGTTTATGCAAACACCCTGGTCTGTTCCAAGCGATTTTTTATTTTTTGAAAAATTATAATCAGCCTAGGCATAGTTGACCTTATTAAGTTGTTGTTAATCTTAATACTATTTCTTTTTAGTGTCTCTGTGTCTATATGTGTGGCTGACCCATCTGAACCTTAACTGAAAAGCATTGTTAGTACTGAAGTGAAAGTGACTGTCATACATCAGCTCGACTGGTGACTCGGAGCGGCCGCCGGGACAACATAACACCGGTCCTGAGAGATCTACATTGGCTCCCAGTACGTTTCCAAGCACAATTCAAAGTGTTGGTGCTGACCTTTAAAGCCCTAAGCGGCCTCAGCCCAGTATACCTGAAGGAGTGGCTCCACCCTCATTGTTCAGCCTGAGGTCCACCTCCGAGGGTCTTCTGGCTGTTCCCTCATTGCAAGAAGTGAAGTTACAGGGATCCAGGCAGAGGGTCTTATTGGTAGTGGCACCCATCCTGTGGACATCTGAAGGCAGGGCCGGCGCGTCCACTAAGGCAAACTAGGCAGTTGCCTAGGGCGCCAAAATGGAGGGGGCGCTGGCCAGCCTGCCCCCAAGTGGGGGAGCTGCACGGCTTCACCCAGCAGGGGTGCGGAAGGGTTGCCCAAGGCAGGAAAGGGCTGGAAGGCGCCCGCCGGGGGCCGCGCCCACCTCCTGGGCAGGGAGCGCACACCAGAGAGGGGCAGAGGGAGGAGCGGAGGGAGGCTGATCGCTGCACACCCAGCTCGCTGCCGCCGATTGCCTCCTCCTGCCTCCGAGCCTCGTCGGGGAGGCTCCACCGGCTGGGATGGCTCTGTTGCTGCGCCCACCCGCTGCTTACCCGGCTTTCCCCAAACTTATTCGGCTCTGCCCTGCTTGCCACGTCCTGTCAGGGCGAGGGAAAGGATGCCCGGTGGTGCCTTGTCCCAGGCCAGCCCCGGCGCCGAGAGAGGGAAGGCCGGGCTGGGCGACGAGCGAGTGAGTGAGCAGACAAGGGATGTCACCCCCCGGCACCGCATCCCTCTGCCGCCGCCATCGCTGCCGCTGCTGCAGCAGCCACCCCCGGCGGATCTTGCTGCTGCCTCTGCCCTCCTCCGGTTGTCACCCACGGCCGCCGCTCTGGGCCCTGGAGCAAGGCTGAGCGACTCGGCCCCAGCAGTGACTGCCGCCACTTCCCCTCACAGGATGTGGGACGGTGCAGGCAGGATGTGGGGGGGGGGCGCCAGAAGGTGATATCACGTAGGGCGCAAAAAGCCCTAGCACCAGCCCTGTCTGAAGGTATACGAAGGTTTTTAATGTTTGATGTTTTATTATGTTTTTGTATATGCTGGAAGCCACCCAGAGTGGCTGGGGCAACCCAATCAGGTGGGGAGGGTATACATAATAAAATTATTCTTATTATTCACCCAGTGTGAAAGGGATTGCCATGCAGGTTGCTTATGGAAGGAGTAGGGCAAGACTGATGCTCTTTTTACAGAAAATGTGGGGATGGGAGCACTCTGCTTTGTAAGCGGTGTCTACTATATTGAAAGTACACCGATAAAAGAATGAAAATGGTTTATTGAATATTTACAGATAAATTGTAAACAGATTAAAACATTGGCAGGAATATTGTAATAACCTGCAATTTCATAAGCGTGTATATTTAAAGAAGATGAATAAATGAGCAAATTAAGTTAATTTGGATATGCGGAAGATATTAAAATCAAATTTAAGGAACCGCAGAAAGAGGGGGGGAATGATGTCAAGTTTTGAAATATTAAAATGAAGTGCCTCCAATTGCCAATATTGGATCCTCTGGAAAAGACTGGCTGGAGCCCTGCAATAATGTCTCTGAAGTTTCACCCGCTTCCATCTGCAATAATCATATGGGCATCATGACCACGGTTGCACATTTGATCCTGTGATATATATGACCACTGATCCTTAAAACCTTTTTAGAGGTGGCTGCCTGGCAGCGAATCATCCTGTGGAAAAGATGTCAGGCAGATGAACCTGAGCCACCCAGTATCGCTCACTGCCAGAGAGTCTCAGGTTGCAGCTGTTCCTCCTCGAGGCTGCGATCATGCGCCCATCAGCCAAAAGGAAAGAATATAGTGAACAAATCAGAAGGAAGCAGCATGGGTTATTTGGAAGTCTGTCCAGAATGCCAGTTTGGACTGTTCTGGCTGTCCCCAAGTACCCCAAGCTGTGTGCAAACTTAGAGTTGTTGCCTGTCATTCTCTTTCTCATACCATTGCATACAATTCCCGGATAATCAGGTGTGCCCATGGAACACTTTCCCGTAGTTTTTTATTGTGATACCCCTCAACCTCCCACTTGTCCGTGGGGTCTCTTTCTTTGAAATTCATTCCCATTGCTACCTATCCCTCTAGCTTTCAGTTGACACTTCTGTTTATTTGTCAGGGCATTTATTTATTTTTTATTATTGAAAAAGAGGTGCCGGAACTTGTTGACCTTTTTTTAGGGGGACCAACCAACCAAACTTTGTTGAGCATGCAGTCAAGGTTGCTGAGCTTTTTTATTTTTATTTTTTTGGGGGGAGAGATTGCCCCTAAGTAAGCTTCTCTTCTTCACCCACTCACCCTACCAACGCTTTTGGCACCTTACGATGGCACCCTCTGCTGCACCACACCAATCGCCATGCTGCTGTGCCACAATACTACAGAGGTGCTGGATTCTGGAACGCACCAAAGAGGTGCCGGAACTCAGTTCTGGTGAGTTCCACCTGAAAAAAGCCCTGCCTACACTCACCTTGAGGGTGCAGCATTTTAGACCAGGTCCTCATGGTGATTTTGAGTACCACCTTTGCTTCTAGCAGAATGTCCTCCTCATCAGTGGTGTAGCGTGGGTTGCCAGTTCCCGGGGCCGCATGGTGAGAGGGAAATGGGTGGAGTACACATGAGCATTCAACTGCCTAATGACATCCACGTCACCCAAGAGATCAAAACTGCAGAGTTAAGAATAGAAGAGTCATTCCGTTGTCTGCAGATGTCACTTACTGGTTCGCATGGAGAAGCCCTTTTTAATAGAGCCCAGTGTCGGAAGCACACAGCTGTATTGAGGCAGCACTGGATGTTGAAATTTTGCACCCCTAACAAATTTGCACCTGGGGAAACTGCCCCTTTTGCACATACACACACACCACATGCTATGTTACTGCTCCTCGTGATGGGGAGCTGTTCCAGCTGCTTGGTTGCCATTTTGCTCAATGACTCTTTCCAAAATTCAGGATTCATGCTGGTCAGTTGACACGATGCCCAAGTTTTTTTTTTTTTTAAAAAAAATCCATTTGTAATCAGAAAGCTCTCTTGGGGAGGACTAGCACAATAATGTAAGTGAGTTAACAAAGAGCTGGTTTGCAAGCACTGAAGGAGGGATTGATTGAGGCTGGAGGAACACGACTCAATTGATAGAAAAGCATTACCAAAAATCATTTTGTTGGGCCTCTTTACCACTTCCACCCAAAATGATATGTCAAAGGTAGCCTAGGGGAATGGCATAGGTTTCAAAGAAACAGATTCACTGCAGAGTGCTCTCTCTGGATGCTTTTCATTCACCAAGTCTCATCTTGCATATTGACAGCACGTCGTCTCGTTAAAGACTCATTGCAGAGCATTCCAGAGGAATATTACCTTACCCACTGGAAACTTGGACCAGTGAATCTACCATGTCTTACAGTATTGCCAGGGCTGCTTGGGTCCCTTCTGCCTTCTATGCTGGCCTAACAGAATGTGGAGGGATGGTTCATGCAACCTGTGAGTGCTTTGCTGGGTAGGTGATTTGAATGCCAAGGTTTATTCAACTTACGAATTGCTTCCCACAACAAAAAGTCCCGGCGCAGTTTGCAACAAGGATAAAAGGCAGCAATAAATAACCATATTAAAGACACCGTCAGAGTTTTTTATAATAATAATAATAATAATAATAATAATAATAATAATAATACAAAAACATTCAATCGCTGATGCAGCCACAATGTTGGGGAAAGCAAAAACTTCCTTGTCTGGCACCAAAATAATGACAAAATTATGCCTGATGGAGCAACTGCAGAAAAGGCCTGTTCTCTCAGCACCACCCTCTGGACCGTCCTCAGAGGTGGCACACAGAGAAGGGCCTAAGATGATGATCTCATATTCCACACTGCATCATAAGATTGGGTACTACCACAAAAGGCCTTTTCTTCAACCACCACTCACAAGGTAGAAGGTGGGGCTCTCAAAAGATCTCGATTCCAATACCTGGGCCGGGCCATCTACAATTCAGAAGGCAAAACCTGGAACCTGGAATTGAACCTGGAAAGAAATTGGCAGCTGGTGAAGGGCTTTCCATTCTGTTGTGACACTTTCTCAGTGGTCAACCACAGTCAATCTGTCCACCACATTTTGAACCAGTTGACGGTACGGGTCCCAAATGCTCTTCCGGGTCAGTCCCATGTACTGTAGAGCAGCCAAAATTGGTGAAAGTCACTACAAACTGTCAACACCACCTGAATGCCCGGTGCTGGGCTTAGCGACATCCTCAAGCTGTGATCTGGGTCAAAAGGGTGAGACTCTGTCCAGAGCCAGGCTTCCTAGTGTTCCTCTCTTGCTCCCAATAGCATAGAACCCTTCTTCATCTTAAGCATTGTGAAGTTTATTTGGTTTCACCATCTCTTTTTGTTTCTTGAAGTCTCCATCATCTCTCCATTGTTTGGTCCTCTTTCTTAGCATGCTGCCTACTATGTATTCTTTCTACAGCATCCTCCCCGCTGGCTTGCTGTCCCCCGAGAGCCAGCGTGGTGTAGTGGTTAAGAACGGTGGACTCTTAATCTGGTGAACCGGGTTCGCTTCCCCACTCCTCCACATGCAGCAGCTGGGTGACCTTAGGCTAGTCACACTTCTCTGAAGTCTCTGAGCCTCACTCACCTCACAGAGTGTTTGTTGTGGGGGAGGAAGGGAAAGGAGATTGTTGGCCGCTTTGAGACTTCTTAAGGGGAATGAAAGGCGGGATAGCAAGTCCAAACTCCTCCTCCTCCCCCCCAAGTTTCCCTACATCCTGTGACAAATGCCCATAAGACGCCCCTATTTTCATTGGATAAATGCCAAAGGGTATGTAGCCATCATCTGGATGAAATTTAAATCCTAGCCAAATGGATGAATTTCCCTCCCCTCATAGAAGCTGGGCTATACATTGTCTTGTTTCCTGAGCTGCTGTACCTTCCAAGTTACCCATGAGTTCAGATCAGTCAGCGTCAACAGCTATTTGGCCATGTGTGCAATGAAACAGAGATTATTTCACCCATTCTGTGGCAGAGTCCATATAGCATCAAGTCTGGTCTAGTGTCTAGTGTCTAACCTCATCTTTCATTTTGGTAAAGATATGTTTTGTAGTTCACACAATTTTGCTGGCACTGTTTTTTGTTTAGACTCAAAAACCCAACATAGCCTGGGTCAAGACGGCCAGTGTCCAAAGGATGAGGTTACTGTATACAGTTCTGTCTCTCCTTCTGGTTTTTATTGTCAGTTGGTTGAATAAAGATTCTCAATTGTTTCCCCAGAATGACAAAATTTCAATTCTTTGTTTTGAAACCAGAATCTGTTGTGGATTTTAAAATGCTGAGTATATTGAACCTTGGCTGAAGTGTTAAGCCACAGATGCAAACAATAAATTCCAATATTCACCCAGCATAAGAAAGAATACATAGCAAAAAAATAAAAATAAAAATCCTCTTATGTGGTCTATAAATGTACCTGGTTTGCTTTGGGGGCTCAGTTCTTCCAGTAGGGTGAACAGTCTTGTTATGTAAGTTGTGATCACTGCAGAAGGTGGGATGGGGAGAGCCTCTTGAATGTCCTTAGAAAACATTGTGGACTACTTAATATCTGGCTTGGTAAGCACAGTAGTTATGAAACAGCTTTTTAGAATAATTTTGGAACTCTGCCTCTGTTTCTGTTTATTTTAAGGCTTATTTGCAAGGGATAGAGTGTCTGTGTCCTAAAGTATACTCCAAGCGAACCCTCTCAACCTAACAAATTCATACCCTACCAATAAGGTCATTCCTTGAAGCGAAGACTCAATGTTTGCGATGTCCACAACCGTTGCCAGCGTTTTCATCATCCTAATAAATTTACTCTCAATTTCAGGAGGTGAGATCAGGACATGGTGGACCAAAGAGGCAAGAGGGGTTCACAGGGGTCGGTCTGCCCTCAGTGCTACATACTTAGGAGACCCCAGGCAGGTCTCCAATACTTAGGTCACGGTTCTCATATGTCAATAGAATGAAGGATCTCTGGGCTACTTTGCTCCCTGCCTCTGGAAACCTCTAGGTAATGATGTTCCACATTTGTGTTTTAACACTTTGTAAAAATGTATTGCCAGGTTTGTTTACACATTTATAATGTGTGTCATTTGCCTGTTTTGGCTTCATGGAATTAATACCATTTGCATGAACAGGGCAACACATTTGTTCTGGAATACAAAATTGTGAAGCTCAATAGCCTTAAGAACGGTACCTGATAAAATAATTGAAATAAGCTTCAGAAACCTAGGGTTCCAGACACAATTAAACGTTTTCTTGTTTTGTTGTTGTGAACCTTTTGAAATACATACCCTCACATTTTTCAAACTTGCAAAAGCTTGAGGACTAGAAACAACTACATTATTATTGTTTTTGAAATTCTTACAGTGATTCCAAAAGCCACATGTACTAGTTGGGCGTCGCCAACCAGTTTCTGAGTTTGTGCAGTAAAAGGAAATGAATGCATTTATGGTTGTGCTTATACATGTGTCCTACAGATAAAACGACACAAAAAGGTCCTTACATATTTATGGCAGGTTCAGGATCCCTTAGCTACAGAAAGCAAAACGAGAGCTGATGTAGCATAATGCTGGATTAGAAATAATCCCTGTGATATGGGCTCTTTCTTGCCACAATGTCTGTCACGGGAGCAGTGCAACAAGGCAGCGTCTAGTTATGTGAACTTCACTCCACTCAAATCCTTTCTCCTGCCAGAGGAGACCCAGCAACCCCAGATCTTTTAAACACAAGAACTAGGGACATTGTGTCACGACTGAGCTGTGTATTCATTTCACCAGTAGAGCCAGACAGGGAAGTTTGGAAAAGTGGTACCTTCCCATATCTGTTTGCTGTGTGAAGGTACACTCTGTTGAGTGTCTTGGAACATAATGTGCAGTGCCAAGCGCAAGTGTGAATTCTTTCCCTGTACTTTGCAGGAATGATGGCAGGAACATGAGAGTCAGTTGCAATGGAGGAAAGAATGTGGTAAGAAAGATTCAGTATGGTCCATACGCCAATAAAGGCTTGGGAATCTGACTCAGTACAGCTTGGCCATCTTGTTCCAGTTTTGCAGTCCCAGAAGTACTGCTTGCAGAATTAGCTAGCTGGAGCATTGCTGTGCCAATACTCACCAAATGGCTACAAATCAATGTTGCCTCTGTCAGTGTGCGGGGCAAAGCCACAGAAAAGGAATGCTTATAATAACAGGATTGTGAATTGTATACAACAAACGACTTCCATTAAATAGGTTTAACAGGTCAGCCAGTCGCTACAGAATAAATGAGGCAGGATATGGGCAGAGGCATTTGCTCTAATTATGTAGACTGTTGTGTCGTGGGTTTCTTAATAGTAGTCATTCAGTGACAACATCTTCATGATAACAGCTCTTTATTTAAGGCAACAAGACAAGACTCTGAGGACAGGAAAGCTACATTTATAGGGACAGGGGACTAGCTAGAAAGGGATACATTTTGGAGGGAACAATATCAAGCAATCACAGTGCTGCCTTTTGGAGGAAACCAATAAGATAGAGGATCCAAATACAGCAGCTTAAATGAACCAATAGTAGCTGAACCAAAAGGCAGTTACTTTACCCTAAAGCACATACAGACAATAGTAATGCAGATATAAAATCCTTTGACTCAATACACAACATAGACTACAGGGATTGATGTCTGTTTTTAGAGCAAAAGAGGCACGATATCCCAGTGCCAGATACTTCAAGTACCAGAGTCCACCTGGGGGGGCGGGACAGAAACTGGGAGGGAAGCCATGCGCCTCTTCTGCTCTAAAAGTTGAGTCCTCTCCTCCATTCGGTTAAGTCTCCATTTGGTTAAGTCTAAGCATGACAACGACGCCGCCGCCCCGCCCCCCCAATGCAGGGACCAACTCAGTGCCTCTGGTGTGTAAAGAGAAATATAATCCAATCTGCCTTTAAAAAATTAATAATAATAACAATAATAATTTTATTTGTTTTTAATAATAATAATAATTTATTATTTATACCCCACCCATTCTGTTGGGCGGCTTCCAACAGAAATATTAAAATAATTTCTTAAAGATTTCTTAAAACTAATTTCTTAAAGATTAAAAGTTTTCCTAAACAGGGCTGCCTTCAGATGTCCTCTAAAAGTCTGGTAGTTGTTTTCCTTTTTGGCATCTGATGGGAGGGCGTTCCACAGGGCGGGTGCCACTACCGAGAAGGCCCTCTGCCTGGTTCCCTGTAACTTGGCTTCTCACAGCGAGGGAACCACCAGAAGGCCCTCAGCACTGGACCTAAGTGTCCGGGCAGAGTGATGGAGGTGGAGACGCTCCTTCAGGTATACTGGACTAAGGCCATTTAGGGCTTTAAAGGTCAGCACCTACACTTTGAATTGTGCTCGGAAACGTACTGGGAGCCAATGCAGGTCTTTCAAGACTGGTGTTATGTGGTCTCGGCAGCTGCTCCCAGTCACCAGTCTAGCTGCCACATTCTGGATTAATTGTAGTTTCCGGGTCACCTTCAAAGGTAGCCCAACATAGAGCGCATTGCAGTAGTCCAAGCGAGAGATAACTAGAGCATGCACCACTCTGGCTAGACAGTCTGCAGGCAGGTAGGGTCTCAGCCTGCGTACCAGATGGAGCTGATAAACAGTTGCCCTGGATACAGAATTAACCTCCGCCCCCATGGACAGCTGTGAGTCCAAAATGACTCCCAGGCTGTGCACCTGGTCCCCCACACCTGCCTGCCTCCTGTCTCCCACAAACAGTACTTCTGTCTTGTCAGGATTCAACCTCAATCTGTTAGCCGCCATCCAACCGCCTTTTATAAGTGTAAAGATACAACACTACCAAATACATATCCATATTTAGAGATTTCTCAGAATCGCCAGACTTCCCATCATACCCTCCCTGGGTCCTATTGCCAACATTTTCAGCTACATATTATTTCATCAGCCCAGACACTGAGGTCCAGCGCCGAGGGCCTTCTGGCGGTTCCCTCACTGCGAGAAGCAAAGCTACAGGGAACCAGGCAGAGGGCCTTCTCAGTAGTGGCACCCGCTCTGTGGAGCGCCCTCCCATCAGAGGTCAGAGAGATAAACAACTACCTGACATTTAGAAAAGGCAGCCCTGTTTAGGGAAGTTTTTAATCTGTGATATTTTAATGTATTTTAATGTGTCTTGGAAGCTGCCCAGAGTGGCGGGGGGACCCGGCCAGATGGGCGGGGTATAAATTATTATTATTATTATTATTATTATTATTATTATTATTAATCATCCATATTTTATATCTCTCCACATTGTCCATAGTAGTTGTTACATTGCAAGTGTTATTAGAATCCTGCTAATGTTTTCATCTGCTTACAATGGTCTCCTATAAATTATAAGTGTTTCCCATTCTTTCTTGAAGTTTTGGTCTTCTTGGTTCCTGAGCTTTCCAGTCAGTTTTTCGTTTGCCATTCCTCTTTGGTAGGGACTTTAGATTCTTTCCATCTCTCGGCTAATAGCATATGTGCGACTGTTGTCGCACACATAAAGTATTTTCTGCTCCTTTGGGATGTTGGTACCTACAATTCCTAACAGAAAGGCATCTAGGTTTTGTTTTTTTTACAAAAGTTATTTTAAACATTTTTTCTCAGTTCATTATATATAATTTCCCAGAATGCTTTTATTACCTTACACGACCACCACATATGATAAAAAGGTACTCTCTTTTTTTCTTTGCATTTCCAGCAGGTATTTGTACTTGTCTTACACATTTTCACTAACTTCTTCTTGTTGTTGTTTAGTCATTTAGTCATGTCTGACTCTTCGTGACCCCATGGACCAGAGCACGCCAGGCACTTCTGTCTTCCACTGCCTCCCGTAGTTTGGTCAGACTCATGTTGGTGGCTTCTCCTTGTGCCCTCCATCTTTCTCAACATCAGGGTCTTTTCCAGGGAGTCTTCTCTTCTCATGAGGTGGCCAAAGTATTGGAGCCTCATCTTCAGGATCTGTCCTTCCAGTGAGCACTCGGGGCTGATTTCCTTCAGAATGGATAGGTTTGATCTTCTTGCAGTCCATGGGACTCTCAAGAGTCTCCTCCAGCACCATAATTCAAAAGCATCAATTCTTCGGCGATCAGCCTTCTTTATGGTCCAGCTCTCACTTCCATACATCACTACTGGGAAAACCATAGCTTTAACTATACGGACCTTTGTCGGCAAGGTGATGTCTCTGCTTTTTAAGATGCTGTCTAGGTTTGTCATTGCTTTTCTCCCAAGAAGCAGGCGTCTTTTAATTTCGTGACTGCTGTCACCATCTGCATCAGAAGGTTTTTAATGCTTGATGTTTTAATTATGTTTTTAGATATGCTGTAAGTGGCCCACAGTGGCTGGGAAACGCCAGCCAGATGGGCAGGGTATAAATATAATTAATATTATTATTATTAGTTGATGGGACCAGTGGCCATGATCTTGGGTTTTTTTTTATGTTGAGCTTCAGACACCACTAATTTACTAGGAGTCAAATACCACAGGTACATAATTTTCATTAAATTTTCTTTCGGCATACAACATGCTGAGAATTTCTAAACCAATCTGCCTTTATTCTCCAGGGGGATGCTGGATGGGGGGGACTTCAGGGACCACATTTGGCCTGCAGACCGGGGGTTTGTTGGTGTCAAGCCGATTTACTGTTCAGGTTGCCTTGAAGCATAGCTGCCAAGTCTCCCGTTTCCCCCTGGAAATCCCTGTTTTTCCAGCTGTTCCTAGTTGAAAAAACTGATTTTTTTGTTTCCCCCCGGTTTATTCTGGCGCGCCGGCCATTTTGGAACTGGGCGGAGCATGCTCAGAAGCGACTTTTGATGCTGCTTTGCCCAGTTCCAAAATGGCTGCAGTGCGACTTCTGGCGTGACAGCCATTTTGGAACTGGGCAAAGCAGCATCAAAAGTCACTTCTGAGCATGCTCCGCCCAGTTCCAAAATGGCGGCAGCGCTACTTCCGGTCTGCTATTTCCGCCCGGTCCCTTATTTCTCTGACAGCAACTTGGCAGGTATGCCTTGAAGGAGAACCGGAATGGCGCCAAGTCATCGATGGAACCACCCAAAGCTGCATTTCTGCCACACACAAAAGCCCTTCATGTGTTCCCCTCTCCTCCTAAAAAAAACCCCAGAGTCAAAAGCTACCACATCAGTCAGCTTGCTATAATGAACTCCAGCTTCTCCTCTCTTCGGTCCTGGCAACGATGCTATACATATCATAGGAAACCACTAACCCCAACCGCAAGACGAATGCCTCCGTTTCTGTGCCACATTTTCCTCCTGCAGGGTGCTCACATTATCAGGACTTGGGTGTCACAATGTGCAGACGCTATTAGAAGGCACCTGTTCGATACAATGGAAAGGCAGTCTCCTGTGATTAAAATATCTCTTTTATGACAAATGCCGCACAACTGTTTGGCTGCAACTATAAAGGAAACGGGCTATTTGCATATGAAAGGGGATTCTTATACATTTGGGAGTGATGGAATCGGATCTCTATGTGGCCAAGGAAGTGGGGATAGGAAATATTTGCTCTCTCCTTTTATTTCCACGGGTGTTGATAGGGAAAGGCCATGGTTTTGCATCCGCTGTTCTGGAGCTATTGATCCGGGCAACACTGATTGCTGGAATGTTAAGTCTGTCGTCTCAGCAAGGAATCAGAATTACGCAAGATGTGCCAAGAGGAAACTTACTTTCCTCTCTCTCTCTCTCTCTCTCTCTCTCTCTCTCTCTCTCTCTCTCTCTCTCTCTCTGTGTGTGTGTGTGTGTGTACGGTAGTTTGACACCAACTGAGCAAATGCAGTGAGAATTTGAAGTCTGGAAATAAACATATATATATATTTGTGATGTTATTAGTAGTGAATACTTGAAAACAAGCTGGGCTTCAGTTCAGGATCCCAGTATGAATTTAGTGTATTAGGGAGCCCTCCAGATACCTGCCAGGTACTCTGAAGGACACATGCATGCACGCACGCACGAGCCAGTAAATATACAAGCAATCACACAGAACTGCATTTGGTTTGTGAGCGGGGACAATGCTTGCCCCGTCTTCAAGAAACTGTTCTTACTTCCACTTTCCTAATGCAAAGATCAGCATGCCATTGGGGGGCTGGTACCGAACATGGATGTGGGTGGCACTGTGGTCTAAACCACTGAGCCTCTTGGGCTTGCCGATTGGGAGGTTAGCGGTTCGAATCCCTGTGATGGAGTGAGCTCCTGTTGCTCTGTCCCAGCTCCTGCCAACCTAGCAGTTTGAAAGCATGCCAGTGCAAGTAGATTAAAAGGTTCTGTTGGGGCAGGAATATCGTCGGCAGCAGCAGCAGTGCCTGGGTGTAAATTGGTGAAAATGTCCTGGAAAATCCATACGCATGGCAGCCTGTGCCAATTTTGCCATTTCCCCCTAAAAAAAAACCTCAACAACTTTTCTGTCCGGATTTTCACTGTTTGAAATGTGGCAATCCTAATCCACTGGGAAGTGTGGGATAACGTTTGCTTTGATCCAACACCTCCTAACTTCCCTGCAAACAAATCAAGAATGAATGCTCAATATATAGGTCATCTGGAAGACCCATGGAAGTTGCTCTCTGCAGCCCCTGTTTTGCATCTGGGGTCCTGTTGGTGGACTTTAAGGTTCTGGCAAAGAGCAAAGTTGATCCTGCAAACTAGAAAGCCACTCGCCCTCCTTCAACATATCTTTGGGAGGGGGGGGGTCTTTAAAAATTATTAGTGTTCCATGGCAAAATCTGTTCAAATGTAATGTTGATACTTCTTAACAGACTTGAGTAATTTTATGAAAGAGGCAGGAGATCAAAAAACAAGACAGTCGAGAACTTAGCATAAAGGCTAATCCAACTGTGTACTGAGAACCGATCCAATTAAGTCATACATTTGCTATTCATCCCTTTTAATTAATGCTTCCCTGCCTCGTTTACGCCCACATTAAGCCATCCCTGAATTATGGTTCTTGGCTCATGCAAGTTTGCATGACACAAGTCTCTATTAACCTTGCAAAGATGATGGTGGGAGGAACAAAGTGGGGTTTATGTAACAAGGAAACACAGAACTTGTAAGTGAAGATTTAGCATGCTGCCTCACTCAGGCATTCCACATCGCCATGCCTTCCAATCTTGGTTGGAGAAAAACGGTTACACTTTTTAAATGGGCGAGAGAAGCCCATATTAGGTAAATAACATGGAGCAAGAACAAGGATCTACTTCTCAAGCAAGCAAGCAAGCAAACAAACAAAGAAACCAACCAACCAATCCACATGTGTATTTCTGCACCATATGGAAACACAAAAAATTACATTTAGGATTTGCAGGATAAAGGGGCTCATTCAGATCATCTGAAGGTCACAGAAGTCAGTGACACCAGAAATTGAGCTCCTCTGCTGATTCTCATCCCATCTGAAATGGTGGGTGAGAACCTCCAGTTATCTATCTGAAAATGTGCTTTCCCTGGACCACTCCATTGACTCCGTTGAGCAGTTTTTTTTCCCATCAGGCTCCTCCTTCCACCTGCCACCAGTATTCCATAAGGCTGCAGCAGAGTGAGAGAGGAGAAGTAGGAATAATAATAATAATAATAATAATAATATATTAATATTATTTATACCCCACCACTCTGGGTGGTTCAGGTGTATAGTGCTTTGGTTTAATTTATAGTAATTACTTCTGCATTTGCATTGATTCATATGCAAAGTTTATGCAAAAATGATAACTTCTTTTGTCCTCATTTGCTTGTTTGGTGATGCATTCGTTCCCATTTCTCTGCCACTGTGGATGTGGCCACCTTAAATTTGTGCTTAGTGAACAGCAACGCAACAAACTGAGAGTAGTGTAAGGTAAAAGGTAAAGGACCCCTGGATGGTTAAGTCCAGTCAAAGGCGACTATGGGGAGCGACGCTCATCTGACTTTCAGGCCGAGGGAGTTTGTCCACAGACAGCTTATCAAGTCATGTGGCCAGCATTACTAAACCCTATGGCCAGGCTGGGTGGCGCAGGGCGCCCACCCGCCCGCCGCGGAGCTGCGCCTGCCCGCCTGCTGCGCTGTGCGCTGCGCCCGCGCAGCTCCGGCCACACAGCTCTGCCCGCCGTGCTGGGAAATGGGGCAGGGTGGGGGCGCCGGGGGGATCCGTCGCACCACGGCGCCAGGGCGCCAAATATACTTAAGACGACCCTGCCCACCACAGTGGTACCTATTTATTTATTTACTCACACACACTGGCATGCTTTCGAATTGCTAGGTTGGCAGGAGCTGGGACATAGCAATGGGAGCTCACCCCGTCGTGGGGATTTGAACACACCGACCTTCCAATCGACAAGCCCAAGAGGCTCAGTGGTTTAGATCACAGCGCCACCAGCATCCCTAGAGGAGTGTAAAAAGCAGCGATGCCTTTGGTGCCTCAGACGGAATCCTAACAGCTCACCAAACTGAGTTCCATTGGAATCAATAGGATTTATGGCCAAGTAGGCAAATATTTCCCCACTATAAGGAAAACTCCCAGTCCAGTCCTCGGAAGTAAGCCTCAATGGGTTTGGAAGCACTTACTCCCAGGTGATTGTGTCTTGGATCACAGCCTCAGCATCCCTTCTGCCCCCCACCCGCAGCAATCTGAACACCAATTCCACTGTGGTCGAACACTGTTATCTCAGAGTTAATAATTTCCCTTTACAAAAGCACTTGAAGAGCTTACTGTTTCTGTAGAGATGACAGACCAAGAGCTATTTCGCCCAGTAGGTCTGCGAGAAAAAACATCCAGGCATTCTCTGTGATGGATCATTAGATTATTCTTTTCTTAAAAGGGAAACACTACTAAGGAAATTTTAAGCTATGGCAACAGTTAAGGTCGCCGTTAGACGCCTTTCCTTGGAAACACAGACTCTGCGAAAGCGTCTCTCCAACAAAGAAGGGAAGAAAGAACAGTGTTTGATGGACTTAGATCTCAGTAATTTAAAAATCCTTCTGAACATGTCAGTGTGAGTTCAGGGTAGCTAAAATAGCTGCAAATGTGACGTGCTAGGAATCTGTGGCAGGGCTGAAACAATCAGAAGAGCAAACAAGTAATGATTAAACCTCTAATCAGAAGCATTATACGTTGCTGTGTTTCTCCTTGTAGCTGCAGGAAAAGATGCTGTAACAGATCTTTAAATAGAAAACCTGAGGCTAAATTCCACTTCGTCTATCAAAAGCAGCTGCTAGGAGATGACCTAATTTTAGCAGCTTATCAATTCCTTAGTGCTTGTTGGTTGATGTAACTTTGATCCTCTGATGCTGGATGACTTTTTGTGCTGAATATAGCTAGAATTTAATGTGAATCTTTTGGATGGCTGCCTAGCCAGGCTGCATAATCCAAACAAAGTGATTGGGGGGGGGGGGAGAAAGAGCAGTACATGATTCGAGCTACTCGCATGTACAATAATACAACTCTACACACACACACATGTGCACACAGAGCCGTTCATGTCGCCAAGCACAGATTTTTAAATATAGTGTTCCTGGTTGGTTTCCTCTCTCCTCCCAACGAACGCTTTGCTTTTCACATGGCAAAGACCTGGGCATTTTAGGATTTAGCTGCCGCCAAGCTGTAATGATAATTGCAGGATGCCTGTAATGAATGTTTTCCAACCAAATCATTGTCATTTCATAGGGCTGTTATTTCTATTTATGTACAGATTAGCCGGTGCCTTATCAAAGGGAGAGAGAAAGGCTTTGTTTTTGCTCTTTCCCAGTAATCTGCATTGTGAAGTGCCTTTTGTCTCCCTTTTCATGTAGATTCTCTAACTTGTTTTTCTGTTCTTTTTCTGGCTCCTCTATAAATCCATCTGGGGCACACATGCGGCTGGCTGGGCATGTAGCCGATGCTTCGCACCGAGTTACATGCCCTCCCGGGCCTTATTTGTTAGTCATCAGGCCAGAGGAGGAGTTTGGTGCCCTATTTCCCCCCTTAACGTTATGAATAACATTATGTAAAGGGGGATGCAAAGCTGACGTCAGCCTGATTCATCGCTTTCCCTCAGACCAAGGAGGCAGCTCTGTCTTCCCCCGGGAACTCTCGGGGACCGGGGCCATTTTGGGGCATTGTTGACTCACTGCGTTACCTGGAGCAAGTGAGCTATTATTCATTTACATTTCTTAGTTAAGGCATGGAAAGATAGAACTATGAGGGAACTGAAGCTCATGCAGTCCAACCCAAAACTTTTACTTGATCTCCATTTCAGCACTTCCATGAGAAAAGTTAAGGATGCAGGTGGTGTTCTGGTCTAAACCGCTGAGCCTCTTGGGCTGGCCAATTGGAAGGCTGGCAGTTCGAATCCCCGTGACGTGGTGAGCTTCCATTGCTCTGTCCCAGCTCCTGCCAACCTAGTAGTTCGAAAGCATGCCAGTGAAAGTAGATAAATAGGTACCACTGTGGCGGGAAGATAAACGACGTTTCCATGCACTCTGGCTTATGTCACAGTGTCCTGTTGCACCAGAAGTGGTTTAGTCCTGCTGGCCACATGACCCGGAAAGCTGCCTGTGGACAAACGCTGGCTCCCTCGGCCTGAAAGCAATATGAGCGCCGCAACAGCATAGTCACCTTTGACTGGACTTAACCGTCCAGGGGTCCTTTACCTTAACCTTTTTACTCCCATGAAAACAACTCACACAAGGTGTGTACTTCATGAGAATGTGTGGGGAGAACACTCTTCTTTATGCTATTGTGCTCCAGAGATTTGTTGGGTTAGTTATATTTTATTTTGGTATTTTGTTTTACTATTATTTATTTATTTTTGTTACTTTTTTATTTTTTTAAAAAAAATCACACACACACACACACACACACACACACACACACACACACAGTCATACCTTGGGTTACAGCCGCTTCAGGTTGCGAGTTTTCGGGTTGCACTCCACACTGAACCTGGAAGTTCCGGAACGGGTTACTTCCGGGTTTCGGCATGCACGCATGCGCAAATGCATTAAATCGTGTTTTGCACATGCGCAAAAGCACCAAATTGTGACCCGTGCGTGCGCAGATGGGCAGACGTGGGTTGGGAATGCTGCAGGTTGCAAACGTGCCTCCCGCACGGATCACGTTCACAACCCGAGCGTCCACTGTGTGTGTGTGTGTGTGTGTGTGTGTGTGTGTATGTGTGTGTGTGTGTATGTGTGTGTGTGTGTGTGTGTGTATATATATATATATATATATATATATATATATATATATATATATTCTTTTGGTACTGTACATAACCTTTCCCCTTTTCTCTTCCTATGGTAGCAGCAGAGCTAAGTTTCATGACCACCATTGAATTTTCCCCAAATGCCACGTATATTTATTTTTTATTCACCATTCCACATGTGTCTCAAGTGATGTGCAAAACTCAATAAAACAGCTAAAAAACACAGAAAATAACATGATATAAAATTTTAAGCACCACAAAGTAGTCTCTATTCTCTCTCTCTTTTAATTCATTTATTTGGTTTTTCAGTTTAAAGTTTTACAATCACATACGACTTAAAAACAAGATTTCAAAGAATCGGCTGGACTTCCCTCCTCCCTTTTGCTAATCATTTCCTCCTCCATCTTTTATGATAATCCAAATGTTTTACATCTCCATTATGTCCAAAATTCACCCTTAAACTACAAGTGTTATTCCAATCCTACTAACGGTTTTAGCTGTTTACAATGGTGTTTAAGATAAATTATAAATTTCCCCCATTCCTTATTAAAAATTTGGTCTTCCTGATTTCTGATTCTTTCCGTCATTTTAGCCATTTCTGCATAATCCATTAGCTTCATCTGCCATTCTTCTCTGGTTGGAACTTCTTCCCATCTCTGGTCCAGTAACATCCGCACAGCCATGGTCGCATACATAAATAGTCTTTTCTGCTCCTTTGGTATTTTGGCACCTAAAAAGTCACTATTCTCTCCCTTGGCTCTTACACACAGAACGATGCTAGATGGCCATCTGTCATGGATGCTTTAGGTGAGATTCCTGCATTGCAGGGGGTTGGTCTAGATCAGGGCCGGAAGCCACCCAGAGTGGCTGGGGGAACCCGGCCAGATGGGCAGGGTATAAATAATATATTATTATTATTATTATTATTATTATTATTATTATTATTATTATTAAGGTTTGATGAGGCCCTAAGCTACTGAAGGTAATTGGGCCCTATATATGTCCAGCTGTCCTTTGTCAACAACAAATTGTTGCTGGTTTTTGTGTTGAATAGATGCTATACATGCCTTCATGGATCAGTGCCTTGTCGTGGCGAAGGGGCTTGAATAACTCAGAGAAGCTATGAGCTATGAAATATCAACAACCTCAGATATGCAGATGACACAACCTTGAAGGCAGAAAGTGAGGAGGAATTAAAGAACCTTTTAATGAGGGTGAAAGAGGAGAGCGCAAAATATGGTCTGAAGCTCAACATCAAAAAAAAAACCAAGATCATGGCCACTGGTCCCATCACCTCCTGGCAAATAGAAGGGGAAGAAATGGAGGCAGTGAGAGATTTTACTTTTTTGGGCTCCTTGATCACTGCAGATGGTGACAGCAGTCACGAAATTAAAAGACGCCTGCTTCTTCTTTTTTTGTCTATGAAAGTGTTTCTTTTATATATGTCTCTTTTTGTAATCTGTAAAATTAATAAAAATTATATTAAAAAAAAAAAAGACGCCTGCTTCTTGGGAGAAAAGCAATGGCAAACCTAGACAGCATCTTAAAAAGCAGAGACATCACCTTGCCGACAAAGGTCCGTATAGTTAAAGCTATGGTTTTCCCAGTAGTGATGTATGGAAGTGAGAGCTGGACCATAAAGAAGGCTGATCGCCGAAGAATTGATGCTTTTGAATTATGGTGCTGGAGACTCTTGAGAGTCCCATGGACTGCAAGAAGATCAAACCTATCCATTCTTAAGGAAAACAGCCCTGAGTGCTCACTGGAAGGACAGGTCCTGAAGCTGAGGCTCCAATATTTTGGCCACCTCATGAGAAAAGAAGACTCCTTGGAAAAGACCCTGATGGTGGGAAAGATTGAGGGCACTAGGAGAAGGGGACGACAGAGGACGAGATGGTTGGACAGTGTTCTCGAAGCTACCAACATGAGTCTGACCAAACTGCGGGAAGCAGTGGAAGACAGGAGTGCCTGGCATGCTCTGGTCCATGGGGTCACGAAGAGTCGGACACGACTAAACGACTAAACAACAAATATGCTATACGGTAATTTATGGACCTAATAGGTATCTAAAGCCATTTGCACATAACAAATAGGAGCCTACACAACACAAAACACTGTTGCTGTATGTAGGTTTTGTTTTAATTTTGTTTTATCTTACATTTTGGAAATGTACACCCAGGGTTTCTTCCATACAATACATACCTGCCAAATACACGCATTATTTTATATGTATATAGCCATAATAATAATAATAATAATAATAATAATAATAATAATAATAATGGTTTATTTATACTCCGCCCATCTGGCTGGGTTTCCCCAGCCACTCTGGGCGGCTTCCAAAAAAAGATTAAAAATACATTAAAACATCAGTCATTAAAAACTTCCCTAAACAGGGCTGCCTTCAGATGTCCTCTAAAAGTCTGGTAGTTTTTTATTTCCTTGACATCTGGTGGGAGGGTGTTCCATAGGGCGGGCGCCACTACCGAGAAGGCCCTCTGCCTGATTCCCCGCAACCTCACTTCTCACAGTGAGGGAACCAGCAGAAGGCCCTCGGAGCTGGACCTCAGTGTCCGGGATGAACAATGGGGGTGGAGATGCTCCTTCAGGTATACTGAGCCGAGGTTGTTTAGGGCTTTAAAGGTCAGCACCAACACTTTGAGTTGTGCTCAGAAATGTACAGGGAGCCAATGTAGGTCTTTCAGGACCGGTGTTATGTGGTCTCGGCAGCCTAAGGCAGCCTAGGGCAAAGAGAGAACCCAAACTCAGACTTCCTAACTCCTCTCTGCCCTGGCCACCTGCCCACTTTGTTTTGCACTGCCTAGGGCAATTTCCTTTTAATTCCTAAAATAACCGGAAGGTGTGAACCAGCCTATAAACTGCACATGTTAGCAGTTGTTTGCCCAGCTGGCACGTACTGAACACATTTGAACCTGGAGAAAGGAATGAGCGACGCATACCTCGCTCCTGGCCCACTGGAAAATGCTGCTAGGCAACATGACTAACTAGTTCCGTTGACAGATTTATACAATAAGCTGGCAAGAGTGATTTGGTAACCTAGATGCATCTCATTAACCTCAATGCAGCAGATATCATTCTTCCACTTATGCTTAACCCAGAGACTTGCTATCCAGGTCTGTGGGTTAATTTAGAAGCTTCCAAGCCACCCCTGTGGATTAATCTGCAGAGTGCATTTACAGCCATGGGCGTTTATGGTTAACTGAATACAGTATGGCTTTTGAAAAATGCTAACCAACCAGACAAAATGCATCTGAAGAAGTGTGCATGCACACGAAAGCTCATATCATAATAAAAACTTAGTTGGTCTTTAAGGTGCTTCTGAAGGAATTTTTTTATTTTGCTTCGACTCAGACCAACACAACTACCTACCTGTAACTGCATCATATAGAAATAGACAAGGTCCAAATAATTCTAAGGGATAGATTTTCTCTAAATCAGAACGATGTCCACAGAGGCGTGCACTCCATTTGGTTATTTAGGAACCCATGTGACATATTTGAGAGCCTATCAGCTTTAGAGATGAGACATGTTAAAATATGGTCAAAGAACATGAGCAATCAAGGGCGTTGGCTGGTTGTAAACCGGTCACAGCCTGTCTTGTACTGGGATATCAACACAGATATGGTTACGATGAAGTGTAGAGACCAGGGGCACCAACTTGCCCGCCCTATTGAGGGGGCCTGGCCATGCGACTCGTCACACGACACCACAAGGTGGGTGTGAGGCGGGCGGAGGGTGATCTTCACCCTTGTGGGGGGTGTCGTCCCCCTCAATATTGGCAGAGTCCAACCTATCAATACTGAGGATGCCGAAGCCCCTTCCCCCCTATAGTTGGCACCCCTGGTAGAGGCAGCTATGCCAGTAGAATGTCCATAGCTGCCAAATTCCGGACCTAAAGATCCGGGATCGGCAGCGCGCGCATTACCGGAAGTTGCATAGAAGGGCAAAGCGGCACCAGAAAAATGGCCGCCGGGCCGAAGCCGATTTAAGGGACAATACCGGGATTTTAACCTAAACGGGAGACCGCCGGGAAATGGTAAGAAAAAAGGGGTTTTCCCGGCGGATACGGGATACTTGGCAGCTATGAGAATGTCACAAAACAATATCACACCAGTTTTGTGGGAAGCAACTTTGGAAATGGGATTAGGAAGGTGAAAAGTGAGATTAGAGATTGCATGGGTTGGGAAGGGGAAGTTCTATGGGGTTAAGGTGGGGTGAATGACAAGGGGGCTAGTGAGCTGGGTGAGCAGGGGTGCAGCCCCCAACATGTTCATATTTTCACACTGTGTTCAGTTCAGGGTGTCTCTGTCTGCCAAAGATTCGCAGCCGAGCCGCAAAGCATAACACCCTCTTTTCTTGCTCACAGTTATATGCAGTTTGTCTGCTTGCAATCACTTTTTTTTTTGTAGAATTCATGATTTAGTAATGGAGCATGAAATACGGGCACTGATATCTTTGGCACATTCTTTTGTTTTGTTAAGTTTTCAGCCCCGGTACACCATCTATTTAAAGACCTTGCCATAAATATATCTACTGAGCAGAAATATGCTGCAGCAGACAAATGACTGTTGCAGCTGAGGGAAGTCAAAAGAAACATTTCCAGTGTCAATATAAATAAATGGAAGAAAAGGTTTGCTCCTTCTTCTGCCAATTTACAAGGTTGACACTGGCTGGAGCTACACATTCTTGCAATAGAAACTGTGTCACTGAAGAGAAACAGCCAGCCCTATTTTGCTCACATCACGGCTAGAATAAATTCAGATGAATCCAAAAGGTGTAACTGAATGGGTAAGCCTCTACAGTTCTTTAGTTTCAAAAGATCAACAACTCTGTCTCAAATGACACATTAATGGGCAAGTACCACTGACTTCAATAGAATGTATTCATTGTGAGAGACCGTAGCTCAATGTTAGATAATATGCATTGCATGATAAATGTGTGGGATAACCAGCCTCATATAACCAACATGCTTAAGTCTAATTAAAGTACTGTATGAAGGGGTTAAGACCATAGAGTAAGCTGCCCTGCCTTAGCTCACCTTGAGGAGGACTAGACAATCAAACCGTTGTCTCCTCCCGCCCTGTGAAGCTCAAAGTGTGAGGAGATCTGAGCAGGTTATCCCCATTCAGATCACACGGCACTCGCAAGCCATTCTTGAGTTTGAACACCAATAATTTACGAACTTTCACCACTTTGGAACTAAACTAAGCTTTACTGCCTGTGCAACTTTTTCTGAATGCTGCATGGGAAAGCACATGAAATTGGAGAGCTTGTAAGTAAACATTTTTTTTTACTTTCCAAATTTGTGGTCTTTTTCTATGCTAGGTGAAGAGGGAAGGTTTTGGAACTCATGCTTCTTATTAGGGCCAGTGCTAGGGTTTTTGGCGCCCTAGGCGAGGTCACCTTCTGGTGCCCCGCCCCCCCCAGTGTGAATGGCAGGAGGGATTAAAAGGGGCACAGAGCCCATGTTGCTGGCCTGAGCAGCGGACACTGTCTCTGTGCCGCTGCCGCTTCCGCTTCCTGCTCTCAGCCGCTTCTGCCCGCTTCTGGCCGCTCGGCCCAGAGGTGCCCGCAGCTTCTGATTGGCTGCTCGCTAGCCCGCCCCTCACCCAGCAACATCAGAAGAAGAAAAAAATAAGAAAGGAAGCCACAGGTGAGGGCGGCGGGAGGTGGCGGGCGGTGGCTCAGGGGGTTGGGGGGCAGGCTGGCCAGCGCCCCCTCCATTTTGGCGCCCTAGGCGATGGCCTAGTTTGCCTAAATGGATGCGCCGGCCCTCCTTCTTTTAAGATATTCGTCAGCCAATGTAATGCTCTGCACCTGCCTGCAGCTGCTTGCCACTACTGCCACCTCCTCTGCCTGCTGCCACTGCTTGCTGCCAAGTCCTCCACACCTGCCACCGCCTGCTCCTCTCCAGCCTCCTTTTAATCCCCTGCTGCCCTCCATTCTTCATTTGTTGGTACTTCTCCTTCCTTCCATTTCTGGGCTAGTAGCATTCTTGCTGCCATCTTTGCATACCTGGGCAGATTTTTTAATTTAATAGTAAATATCTGGGTATTTCTCTATTCTGGGCCAGAAGCAGAAGTGCTGTGGAGAGGTCGCTTCATCGTTGGCCCACTTGCCGGTCGCCCTGCCAAAAGCACAACAACTTTGGAAGATCGCTCAAGAAAAGCTCAGTAATTGTGTCTGGATTTTTACTTCTTGAAATATGGCAACCCTAAAGCTGTCTGCTGGAATGTTTAAGCCACTCCTCTTCCTATGCTCAGCCTGTATATTTGCAGCCAAATATCCCGCCGGACATTTATTACGGTCGTAGATCAGCACGGTGCAAGTGAAACCACATTTAAAACATTCAATGAACTCAAATATTACAAGATGCATTAATGGACCTCCTTCCACAGGAAACCAAACCGGGGTAAGTGCTGCTTGCCTAGAATTCCCCACCACTCAGAGACATGAGTTGAGCAATGTTGTTTCCTTGAAGGCACCTGCGAGGAAGCCGTGTGGGGCCCCCTGTTCCTTCTCCCTCCCCAGCCTCCCAGAGGCCTGCCCCATGTCAAGAGAAGAGCATTAAGTTGAAGAGATGAAGGCAAGAAGCGATTGCTTTGCTTTTAAAAGTCCGAGATGTGCACGCCAGGGCTTCTAACAACACGGGCGTCTAAGAAGCCAACTCGGGTGTGTATGGTTCCTTCATTTGCTGGTTTCACAGGCAAGATCTTCCCTCGGGAATGATGATGGGAAAAGAGCAAAGCACTCAGGAAAGGGAGGACTCTATTCACGCTGTAACAACCGAATCGTGCTCTTTTCCTGTTTGGTCTCTCCACACCCTCCGTACTTTTGCAGATATGCATCAGTGTCACATCCAAACTCTAAGCGCGCAGGCTGGCTCATCTCATGGCTGGGAATAGCTACAAGTCTGAGACCTTTTCAAGTACAGTATGTGTATCTTGTTTCACTTCATTGCTCTGCTTCATTACTATGGTAATCTCCTTTCTCCGTGAGTGTTTATATAAGGCTTGTTCCCTAGGTTAGAAAACAAGAATTGCTTTCATTGTTGGGCTTCCTCCAATATCTCCATCATTAATTATAAACACATTTTCCCCGTCAAATCTTTTCACACCCTTTGATCTCCAGCTAGCTATTTAAAGACCTGGGTAACAGTACAACACCAGCATTTGGCAAGAGCCATGAAGTCTGAGCGAGGAAAATGTCCTGGATGGAAAGACTTACTTTTTTTTATTAATTTTTTATTATTATTATTCTACAGCCACCTCACACAGGGTTTCTCAGTAGTTTCTGACCATTCCTCTGAGCAGCCGAATTTTTGTTGTTGTTGTTGTTGTTATCAGGAGATTTCATACAAAGCACCCTGATTTGGTAGAAAGGGCCCATGGATAAAGTTGGGTGTGTATTAAGGCAGTGGAGAACGGTGCCGCTTGGCTGCCCGGGGTGTTGCTCCGCAGCGTGCATGCATCCTGATGCATGCGTTGTGATGTGGCTTGCTCGCGGTTTGCTGGTACCGCCGCCGCCCAGCAACCCGCTCTGTTGTGCACTCTGCTTTTTCCTGCTCAGGCGGAGGAGGTGAGAGGGGGCTGGAGGTGCTGCCCCCGCGTGCTGCCCCCACCAGAGTAGAGCTAGGGGCGGCCCGCCCCCTTTGCCCCTCCCTTGCTACGCGCCTGTATTAAGGCTGACTGTGTGCTCCTGGGACATTGTTTGCTGCAATCAGATGGAAGCAGAACTTAAAGTGCAAATCTATGCATCTCTAGTCAAAAGTAAGCCCAAAGTGAGTTCAATGGGACTGTGAGCACATCATTTATTTAAAACACACACACCTCCTCTGCCAAGAAACCTGGGAATTGTGGTTTGTTAAGGGTGCTGGAAATTATAACTATGTGAGGGATAAACTACAGCTCCCATGATTCTTTGGGAGTGGGGAATATGCTGTCAATGTACACAGCCTTGGGCTTACTCCCAGCTAAGTGTGTACAGTGGTATGTTTGTACTTAAACAGCTTGGCTCCCAAACAAATTAGCTCCCGAACACCACAAACCAGAAAGAAAGTGTTCCAGTTCGCAAAAGCTTTTCGGAAGCTGAATGTCCAACTCGGTGTCACAATTTCACTAAAAATCTGACGTCATCCCATTCACTCAAAAATGGTGCCAAACTGTTGCAAATTCTCCCCTGAAAGGTGTGGCGGTGCAAAAAGCATGTTTTATCATAGACCGAAACAATTCAGCCCTTGGTGCCTTAACCTGCAGATAAACATTTTTTTCAGAAAAAAATCTCTAACCCACGGGTTCACAATTTCACCAAAATCTGATGTTATCCAATTCACTAAAAAAATGGGGCCAAACTGTTGCAAATTCTCCCTTGCAAGGTTTGGCGGTTGAAAAAGCATGTTTTATCATAGATCCAAAAAAATAAGCCCTCGGGGCTGTAACCCGCGGGAAAACATTTTTTTGGAAAAAAAATCCCTAACTGTGGACTAAACCACGGAGCCTCTTGGGCTTGCCGATCAGAAGGTTGGTAGTCTGAATCCCCACAACGGAGTGATCTCCCATTGCTCTGTCCCAGCTCCTGCCAGCCCAGCAGTTCGAAAGCAGGCCAGTCCCAGTAGATAAATAGGTACCGCTGTGGTGGGAAGGTAAACGGAGTTTCCCTGCGCTCTTGTTTCCATCACGGTGTCCCGTTGCGCCAGAAGCGGTTTAATCTTGCTGGCCACATGACCCAGAAAGCTGTCTGCAGACAAACACCAGCTCCCTCGGCCTGAAAGCAATAGGAGCGTTGCAACCCCATAATCGCCTTTGACTGGACTTAATTGTCCAGAGGTCCTAATATTTTACAAGGAGAGAAAAAAACATCACAGACCGAATAATTGCCACACACAGGAAGAACAAGGATATAGTTTGAATGCTTCACCTGTAGCTTTATAAATCATTTAATGTTTCAATACGAATGGAAGTCGTTAAAATTGCAGTTGTTGTATAAGAGATTGTTATCTTGACTGGAGTGTAATTGAAATTAATAAGATTTTGGAATGCAGAAATAAAGTAAATAATCAAACCATCAATTCTAGCATGCTGGGGGCCACCTAAATTGTATAATTTGGCATATGAATGATTGGGATTAGTAATTGTATTACTAATGTTATAATGAGCCTATTATTGGATTATTGTAACTGAAAACTAATAAAAATTATTATTATCAGAGCCTTCAGCCCAGAGCCTTCAGCAAACCAAGGAAGAGGCTTGGAACTTTCGAGCTTCTTCAGTTTCTCTGGCCACAAAAACACGAAGTGATGATGTAACAGATGGGCGGGTCAAGTCGAATCTCAGACTCCGAGACTTATAAATAAGGATACACCTAACTCTGGCTATGAATCATCGCTGGATTATTATGGCTGTTTGCTCTCCGCATTATTAGGTAGTCATGTTAATGTTGCCTTGGAAGGGACTACAGATGGAACATTTCTAAGACTGAAGGGCAGGGACGGAAGGCTATTGTACACACTGCCATTTATTTCAGCTCCAGCATGCTTCCATTTTTGGTGCTTGAAGGCAAGTGCAGATGACGTCAGCCACAATGAAGACCAATCCTGTAGTTCCTCGAGCAATGCTGATATTTGATGTGTTTCCCCTCAAACCATTTCCCATCCAGTTTGAAAAGATAAGCCCTATTTGCTTCACAGGTATGCTGAGGCGGGTACCTATGAGAGCCGCCGCGCACGACAGCTTCATAAGTTGGAGTTGGGTGGTTGCAGGGTGGGGAAACCAAACAGGTAATGGACATAGGGTGAATTAATCCCTGCTCCCTCTCTGATGTGTTCAACCTTGCTGTGTTTTAAGTCAGCTATGTGCACCTAGCCCAAGTCAGTGGTGTGAAAGCCGATGGGCTGGTTTTTGAGCTGTGCGCCAGTTCCTTCCTGTGATTGACCCGAAGTACAGTTTTCAGCTCTCAAATGGCATGCAAGGAAACCCCCTTTGATATCCTCTCAGCTGGGGAGGAGGTTGTCCATCCCATTTTGCCACATGAGGCGAAGCAGGAAATGCTGCTTTTTCATGCTGCTGCAACTCCTCCTACCACCACCTACTGCTGCTGCCTGCTCTGCTGCTGCTGTGCGCCCAGTTGCATCAGCCACTGGTGCAAAAACAGCGCCACCATTGGTGCCAATTTGGGGCAAGATCATGCTGATTTGGGGTGCAACTAAATTCATGTGAGATCTTGCACGCTCCACTTTTTTTGCAATACAAAAAAATTGTGCCTGGATACGTGCCTGATCTGTTCTGCGGTGCCGCTCTCACCCCGAAAAGTACGTATCTGGAGCGGCGCTTCTGCACATGTGCGCACGGCAGATCCCGGAAGTAAACACTTCTAGGTCCGTCATGTACTTAACCTGAAAGTAACCTGCAGCAAACGTAACCAGAGGTATGACTGTATATATATTTACCAGGTATCTGGTAACTGATACTTTAAAAGTACATAATTATATGTAGATTAATCATAAAAAGGTAAAGGGACCCCTGACCATCGCATTATTGGCCGAGGGAGCCGGCGTACAGCTTCCAGGTCATGTGGCCACCGTGACAAAGCCGCTTCTGGCAAACCAGAGCACACGGAAACACCATTTACCTTCCCGCTGTAGTGGTACCTATTTATCTACTTGCACTTTGATGTGCTTTCGAACTGCTAGGTTGGCAGGAGCTGGGACCGAGCAACGGGAGCTCACCCCATCGCGGGGATTCGAACCGCCGACCTTCTGATCGGCTAGCCCGAGGCTCTGTGGTTTAACCCACAGCGCCACCCGCGCCACCCTAATCATGGTGAGACGTAAATAAAAGAAAGAGAAAGAGAACCATGTAGGAGGGGAAATTAAGGGGGGGGGCAAAACCGTATATTTTACAAGGTTGTTATTGTACTTCACCAGATCTTAACCTATTACAGTATTTGTAAGAATGGATTGCAAACATCATTGAATTTGTCCATGGCAAGTCTGCGTTTAAATGCAAGTTGTTAATATGTTGTGAGTATCTATAGGTCTTCAATCCAATTTTGCAATATTGTGCTGATTTGGGGTGAGATCACGCCCAAAATCGGTGCCAATGGCGGCAGCACTTTTCTGCCACTATGAGGGCTGAGCTATAATGAATATGAATATATGAATGTGCTATAAAGGGATTGTGTGTTGGAAGCAATGATTCTTCAACATCAACTTCGTTGGACTGGTCATGTTGTTCGGATGCCTGATTATTGTCTTCCAAAGCAACTAATCTATTCCGAACTTAAAAATAGAAAGCGAATGCTGGTGGTCAACAAAAGAGGTTCAAAGACTCTCTCAAGGCAAATGTAGTATAAACACCAACTGGGAAATACTGGCCTACGAGTTCTCCAATTGGAAAACAGCCTTTACCAAAGGTGTCATGGGTTTTGAAGACGCTCAAACTCAGAACAAAAGGGAGAAACGTGCTAAGAGGAAGGCACGCTTGGAAAATCCACACCGTGATCAACTCCCACCTGGAAACCAATGTCCCCACTGTGGAAAGACGTGCGGATTCAGAATAGGCCTCCACAGTCACTTACGGACTCACTGTTGAAACCATGTTTATGGAAGACCTTCTTACTTGGCTATGAGCGATTGCCAAAGAAGAAGAAGTAGGAGCAGACAGAGGAGAGAGGCATCATCATGGACCCGGTTTCCGGCAGTGGCATAACTGACACGTCCTGGGACAGCAGGGCAGAGGCAAGGTTGGGCTGGTGTGAAGACACCTACAAAGCCAATAAGCTGCCCCCATTTTCCCCACCCCAAATTTAGCTGAAGCTTCTCTCTTGCCACATGTCTGGAAAGGAATCAGCATCTCCTCTCATGTTGCGCTGAGACTGGAACATAAACTCCCTTCCCTCCGTTACTTTCCAGCAGCCCAATTTTTATTGTGATCTTAAGTTAGCCTTTTAAATTGTAAGCTAATTTTGACAAGTATTGTCAGAGGGACAGTATATAGACATAATAAGGAAGGAAGGAAGGAAGTCCCTTCCAAGGCTACCATTCTATGTTTTTCTCTTGCTAAATTATCTCAGTTGCTAGCAAATGCGCGACCCTTTTGTTACGTGTGGGAGGTGTTAATTCCTTGGCATTTCAGTCGTGCTAAAATGAAAGTGCTTCCATAGAAGAAAATTACCATTAATGGAGAAAAGTGTCTCATATATACTTCGGCGTATAAAGAGAATTTGAACTTTGTAAGCTTGGGGACTTGCTCCAGTGCTGAATCATAGCATTTGCGGAGGCCAGAGTCCTACTTCAAAGAACGGCTGTCCCTAAACAATCTGAGCAGCAGGCCTCCAAACTTTTCTGAACAGCAGCCAACTGCTCTCACCTTGTGAGACACCACAAAACAACCTTTTAAAGGCCCCAAAGTCCCTGAAGGAGCTTCTGTTTAGGAAAGACCTGTGCATTCATAAGAACCCAAACATGGAGTGAAAGCAACGCTGGGTTTTGCCAGCAGGGCAAATAATTCCAGACAGCAAAAGCAGACTCTCCAAGTGTCCCTATTTCTCAGGGATGTCCCTGATTTAGAGAAAACATCCCGGTTTCTGATTTGATCCTGGAATGCCCCACTTCTCCTTAGGATGTCCCTATTTTCATTGGAGAAATGTTGGTGTTTTCTGACCCCCAAGCTATCTGAAGGCAATCCTGTATAGGGAAGTTGTTTAATGTTTTATTATCTATATATATAAAAATGTAGGCATTGCGCACGCGGATGAAACAGCCTTTCTCCGTAACTGCTGAACCGTAATGTAACAAATTTGGCCACAACGTTCCATGCCCATCAGGGAGGGAACTGGCATAATATTTTTTCCCAAAAAACCACACCTTTCACACCTAAAAAAATGATTAAACACAAAAAGTGGCGCCCAAATTAGATGTCACCACCAGAAGCTCTAAAGACTCCAGCAGCTGCACTGCCAGATGACAGCACAAAATTCCATGGAAACCAACTGAAAACAGTCCTTTTGCAGCAACAAGGCCCAGCTTTTTCAATAGGCCACAGCATTGTCAATCAGGGAAAAACAAACAGAATAGGGCCTTTCACAACGGGGGGGGGGCACAGGGATGACGCACAACAAAGGGAGGGGGAAAACACATAGCTGGGGGGGGAAAGCAGTGGGGGTGGGTTGGGACAGGGGAAACTGAGTGGGCCGACCGCCAAAACGGCCATTCCACCTCCAAAGCCCAAGCCCAAAGCCCCTCCCGGCAGCTGCATTAATAAATGCCTGGCAGCATTAGGCAGTCGTTCATCATTTCCCCTAACACGCACTTGGGGGCACGGCGAAGGGTTTTTGCTTTTTAATTTAGTGGGCGTTGTGTCACATGCGAGGCTATGGCGGCCATTTTAAGTAAGGGCAGCCGTGCCCCTTTTAACCTAGGCTTTATACTATGACTGATTGCAAGCCTCTGTGTCTTTAAAAACAACAACAACAACCATGCACTTTCTCTCCCCAGTTTAAGTCCTCAAACCAACACTACATCCTACATTCAAAACACCTACTCCAAAATTAGAAGATCCAAATAACCAAAACAAACAAACAAACAAACAAACCATAAAACATACAACCAGGCCAAATCATACAATACCCACCCAAATAAATGACAGCCCCAAAAATAAAATTTAACAATAGTAATTTCTGCTTCTCATGTTCTTATTTCAAACACATTATATATATATATATATATATATATATATATATATATATATATATATTCACGATGCGTGCGCAGTAGCCAATGTAGGAAGATACCGGGGGGAGGGAACAACACTCCCCAGGGACAACAGACAAAAGTGCATGCTGGGAAATAGAACCCAGAAACTGACAGTTCCTTCTCCAAGGGTGGGGGCCAAGGTATGGAGATCAGGGGGGAGGAGCCAACACTCCCCGGAGACAACAGAGGGCTCATATGGGTGGGGTGGGGGGAGGAGGGGGCTCGATAGCTCATGAGTCAGGACAGGGTGGGGCCAGTCACAGGGATGTGCCGGACGGGTGGGGGGGAGAAGGGGACTCGATAGCCCATGGGTCGGGACAGGGTGGGGGCAGTCACAGGGATGAACCAGGGGGTGGGGGGAGGAGTGGGCAGGATAAGTCATGTGTCCGGACAGAGTGGGGGGAATCACAGGAAAGAGCCACAGCAACGCGTGGCCGGGCCAGCTAGTGTCTCATTTGCTCAGAAGTTATCCAAGCCTAAACTTACTATGGCTGAAACAACTGACTTTCTTTTCTGGTCCTGGGAGCAGCCTGGCCTCCTTTTCCAGTGTCTTCCTCTAATACAAACCATGGCCTTTCCCGATCCAGGTCACTGAGCCCTTTCAGACTCTTTAGAAGTTTAGAAATATATATCCACCACATTATCACGCTAAGCATCTATCTGGCCACAAGCGTGGAAAATGCCAGGGTGAAGATATTTTCATAATAACTTTAGGAGAGCTTTTTCAGTTGCCCTCTCTCATGTTTGAGGTTCTCCAAAAGGCATCTTGCTCTAATTTGCTTCAATGGTGCCATCTAAGGGACGGTTTGCTGCCATTTGAGGCCTCCATAACTCTTCCTTTGTGACCTCTGTGTGGTTTGCTGGCATTCAGATGATGCAATTTGAATTCTTTGATGTGCAACTAGAGCAGAGGATAATGGAGAGGATGAGTTAGCTCAGTCTCCAGAAAAGGAGAAAGCCCAGAAGTCATTTGTTGCAAGGCAGCGGTTTTTGTGTGATCTTTTGTGTGTGGATTTTGAGGAGTGCAATCTGATTAGACAAAGCATATTTATAAGGAACTCTGGGGGGGGGGAGTCATGTGATTCGGAGAATCCCATTTTGTGGAATTGATATTGGTTTTGTGTATATTTTCTTTGTTTGTTGTATTCATTATTGTTTTTTTATTTTTGTATATATATATCATATTTAGGTAGCTAAATAAGAAATTAAGGACAGAAAAATAGTACTGTACAGTGGAACCTCGGTTTATGAACACCTCGGTTTATGAATTTTCGGTTTATGAACGCCGCGGACCCATCTGGAACGGATTAATTCATTTTCCATTACTTTCAATGGGAAAGTTTGCTTCAGTTTATGAACGCTTCAGTTTATGAACAGACTTCCGGAACCAATTACACCCATGCTTCAGTTTATGAACGCTTCAGTTTAAGTACTCTGCGGACCTGTCTGGAACGGATTAATCCACTTTCCATTACTTTCAATGGGAAAGTTTGCTTCAGTTTATGAACGCTTACTCCGCGGACCATCTGGAACGGATTAATTCACTTTCCATTACTTTCAATGGGAAAGTTCGCTTCAGTTTATGAACGCTTCAGTTTATGAACAGACTTCCGGAACCAATTGTGTTCATAAACCGAGGTACCACTGTATATAAATAATACTAATAATAATAATAATAACAAACAGCAGGCACAATTTCACAGTCTGAATGCAATAACCATAAGTAAATAGAACTTAATGCAAAGGGTAAATACTCACTGTCTACCATGTAATGTTCCAAGCATCTAATAGCACTGGCTACATTTGAACATGTTTCAACATATGACAACTTCATGTGAATACTTATCTGAACATTTTGAGGGCTTGTCTTAGCCTAAATTCCATGTACTGTACTTTATGCGGGTTGATTCATTTGATTACTTTGGCATGGTAGAATCTGAGTAAAAGTCACCTTGGCTGATGTTGATCCAGTCACAAAAGTGATACATCCTAAACAAGTACTGCCAGCAGGCTATAAATGAGCTGACCTATTTTTTGAGTTGCTTTTATGATTAACAAGCATCATACATTTGCACAGCATTTGAATTCTTGTGATCCTCCAAACTTTCCACACCACCCAGTGTCATGCTATTTCATCTCAGCCGCCTTTGATCTCTTGTTTCATTCCTTGACAAGACAGAAACCACGAGCAACGCGTAGCCCTACAACTGAGAAATGAATTGCACAGAACAAGCCCCGATGCGATGTGAAACGAAACGGTCCAAAACCGTTCCGAGGCCTTTTACGTTCAATTGACAGTGCTGAATGGATTTCTGAATTTGTGCAGAATGGGAACTTTTGTGACATGCAGCCGTAAAGCTGTAGAGAAAAACAGAAGACGGCAGGTGCTGGAGGTTGGTAGTGCCCTCATGTTGAAAGAAACTCAAGATGCAACTCTGTGAGGAAGCAATAGCTGCATGTTGGCTGGAGCTGCAACATAATGCTGAATTTTCAAAAGTCAAGCAGGCAGTTTCTGCTTGTACTGTAGAGGGAAGTGAGAGGCAGGTGGGGCTTGTCAACCTGGGAAGGTAGCCCATTTAGGAGAAGGAAAACTCTGATCCTAAACCTCTGCTTCCTTGTGGGATGTGTTCTAGAAAAAAACCTGCTCCTTTCCCCTTATCCAAGACCCTGTATAGAGTCCTTAAGTGGGTTCCCTATTGGTAGGAGAAAATAACAGAGGCCAACCAGAGACTATTGAGAAGCAAAGCAGCTAGTGAGCCTGATCTTTATTAATTGTTGCAACAGGGTCCTCACTCACCACACGCAGGAGGGAAGAGGAACCCAGAACAATGGTGCACAAGCCCTTATATAGACTTTTGAAATTGCCCACCCTGTAGCCTAAGACCACACCCCAAAAATCATACATACATCACAGAAGGAGGCAGTCTACAGCAGAAATACATCACAGGAGGTGGTCTACAGCAGAAATTCTGTTTGCCAGGACATCTGTTAATGGTCACTGATTGCACACAGCAGTTGTACAGGCTGCCGCTTGCACGGTGTCCATACGGGCAGCATCCCGTACGGAGTGCGCATGTGCTGCAGCCCGTACGGACGCCATGCAAGCGGCAGCCCATACAAACTGTGCATGTGCGGTGACCGTACGGGATGTTGCACATGCACAGTCCGTATGGGTTGCCGCTCGCTCGCATCCTTCCAGCAACTCCTGCAGCCAAACTCCTGGTGCCAAATGTATTGCTCTGCTTTTTTTGGACTACATCAGCGTAGTCGAGAGGGGGGGTCTTGTCATCTGGACAGCCCAGAACCTCCATACACTCTGCTCAGGCTTGCACCCTAGTGAGGTCATTTCGTTGCTCCTAATGCAGCAATTTGACCTCACCTCCAGAGGCGCACTCCATTGGCTCTCGAGGCAGACGGATGCCAACAACAAGATGTTAACCAACAAGGAGGTACTGGGTCAGTCCTCCCCAGGTGCCCTTAGGAAGGAAAAAAAAGTTTCCTCCTGGGCAGTACTGGCACTGGGAACACAGACAGACAAAACAGCAGGGCCGTTTTAAGCAGGTCGGGCACCCTGGCGCCGTGGTGCGCAGATCGCTCCGGCGCCCCCGCCCCGCCCCGATTCTTCCCGCGGCTGGTGGTTTCCACGCGGCTTCGCCGCGCAGCACCCCCCTGCCAACCCGGCACCCTGGCGCCCTGCGCCACCCAGCCTACCCCTAGAGCCGGCCCTGCAAAACAGATTAAGACCAGAAACCACTCTCTTCTCTTGTGGAGTTAAGATGGATGGGTCAATCTGAGCTGAACTGCTGCTCTTCTGAGATTTGCTCACTTTCGTAGTGAAGGCTGCAGGGTGAAATTGTGAATAAGCAGGATCCTTCCCCCAGGCCAAAATCGCTATGAGGATGGATGGTTCATGGGCCACATGGACAGATGGGACCTTGCTTCCACTTCCGATTGGCTGATGCTTCAGAGACCAGAGAACATATGCCACCTGCTGATCGGAATACAAATGTGCTGCTGCTGCTGCTGCCACGGGATGCCTGAGGCATCATAACACACCCAAATGATCTGCTGCCACCTGCTGGAGCATAAAATCACAGACTCATAGAATTGCAGAGTTGGAAGGGACATGGAGGACCATCTAGCCCAGTGGCTCCCAATTAGCTCCCAATTACCGAGGGCCCCCTATTTTTCAAAAGCCAAGCCACGGACCCCCTACTTTTGAAAATTTTGATAACTCTAAAAAGCAATTATTTTAACAAAATGTGGGGTAGCCCCTTATAAGCAAAGGATTTTAGGTACACTAAACAACAGACCAGGGCTGAGCGATCTCTGGTTTCCAACATTGTGATATACCAGCAGCTAAACACCACGTTATTCTGATATAGCACAATGTCTGAAATTGGAGCTCAGGTGTGGAGATGAGGGAAAAAGCAGTCACGGAGATCGATGGGTGGGGGGAGGAGAGGAAGAGGAGTCACCTCCACAGCATGGTTTGAGGGGGAGAGGATGGGGGGGGGTGCATCAAGCAGCCACTGTCAGCGGGGCAGCCAGCAAAGTTCTACTGTGGCAGCTGCTGCTGCTTTCCTGCTGACTGAGAAAAGCTTCTCTGCCTCAGTGCCAGAAGAAGGTATTGCCATGGTGCCCTGAAGAGAGGACGATCAGCTGCACTGTTCTCCATCAGCGTGAGGGGAAGGCAGCATCTCACAATTGGATGCCCTGTTTTCCCTCAGCATGACAGAAGGCAGCTCATACCAGCAGCGATATCGGCTGAGGTCATCGTGCGATATTGGCGGTGCCTTGAAATCGGCTGCCCTGCTCTCCCTTGTGCTAAGAGTGAAATATTACTGCTTATTGCTGGGTCGAAATCATTATCACGGTGTGATTTCAAAACTGATTTTGGCCAATAATGGAAAAATCACACAGCTCTAAAACAGACCATAAAATTTGTAATGGGGGCACAGTTATGCAGTGGTTCTGCTCCTTCCTCCTGGGCTGTGTTCAGGAAGTGGTGTTGGGGGGATGAGTGTTCAGACCCCTGAGCTCTCACTTGTGGGGTGCCTCAGGGCTCCATCCTCTCCCCCATGCTTTTTAGCATCTACATTAAGCCACTGAGAGAGATAATCAGGGGGTTTGGGCTGGGTGTTCATCAGTATGCGGGTGATACCTGTCATGGTCCGGTCAGCGGGTGGTTGAAGCCCTGGCTGAGGACGTCAGGACCAGAGGCAAGATGGTGGTGTAGAAGCAGGAACAGGTGCAGGGCTGAGGGTCCAGCAGCAGGCAGTCGCAGGGTCAAGGAGCAAGGCAGAGGCGAAGGTCTGGGAGTCAAGGAGCAAGGCGTCGGCAAGGCAAACGTCCAAGGGTTGAAGATCAAGGCGTCGGCAAGGCAGAGGTCCAAGGGTCGAGGATCAAGGCGTCGGCAAAGGCGAGGGTCCAAGGAGCAAGGCGTCGGCAAGGCAAGGGTCCAAGGAGCAAGAGGCCAGATGCAACCAGGCAGGGATAGCGTTGCTGTGGCAAAGAGGTGAAGGGAAATGCTGAGCTTTTACCCCTCCCAGCTCCTGCCACCAGGTGCAGTGAGGTATCAAGTGGCCTCACCTGAGTGGTCACTCCTTGCCTCTCCAGCACAAGCTGAGACCTCACCTGAGTGGCCACTCCTTGCTTCTCCAGCACAAGCTGAGGCAGGCCCCAGTCCTGCAAAGCACTACAGGCCCCAGAGCCTGACTCCTGCCCATACTCCTGACAATACCCAGCTCTACCTCTCTCTTAAATCAGAACCAGTGAAGGTGGTGAATGTCCTGTGTGAGTGCCTGGAGTGGGTTGGAGGATGGATGGCAGCTAACAAATTGAGGCTGAATCCTGACAAGACAAAAGTACTGTTTTGGGAAAACAGGGGGCGGACCGGTGTGAAGGACTCCCTAGTCCTGAATTGGGTAACTGTGCCCCTGAAGGACCAGGTGTGCAGCCTGGGAGTCATTCTGGACTCACAGCTGTCCATGGAGGTGCAGGTCCATTCTGTGTTCAGGGCAGCTGTCTACCAGCTCCATTTGGTACACAGGCTGGGACCCTACCTGCCTGCAGACTGTCTCCCCAGAGTGGTGTATGCTTTGGTTATCTCCCGCTTGGACTACTGCAATGCACTCTGTGTGAGGCTACCTTTGAAGGTGACCCAGAAACTGCAACTAATACAGAATGCGGCAATGTTAGTGTGTAAACACTGACTTCAGATTCACAGTAAATTGGCGGTCCAGAATGCGGCAGCTAGACTGGTGACTGGGAGTGGCCGCCAAGACCATATAACATCGGTCCTGAAAGACCTACATTGGCTCTCAGTACGTTTCCGAGCACAATTCAAAGTGTCGGTGCTGGCCTTTAAAGCCCTAAATGGCCTCATCCCTGTATACCTGAAGGAGCGTCTCCACCACCACCGTTCAGCCCAGACACTGAGGTCCAGTTCCGAGGGCCTTCTGACGGTTCCCTCACTGTGAGAAGTGAGGTTACAGGGAACCGGGCAGAGGGCCTTCTTGGTAGTGGTGCCCACCCTGTGGAACGCCCTCCCATCATATGTCAAGGAGATAAAGAATTACACAACTTTTAGAAGACATCTGTATTAGAAGGTTTTTAATGCTTGATGTTTTAATTATGTTTTTAGATATGCTGTAAGTGGCCCACAGTGGCTGGGAAAAGCCAGCCAGATGGGCAGGGTATAAATATAAATATAATTATAATTATTATTATTATTAGTTGAGGGGAGGCAAGGGATGGGGCCCCGGACCTCCTGGGTGTGTTCTGTGGACCCCCAGGGGGCCCCGGACCCTTACTTGGGAACCACTGATCTAGTCCAACTCCCTGCAATGCAGAAATCTCAACAAGAGGTCTCTCATCCAATTTGAGACCCTGCTGGACCCTGCTTAGCTTTGTAAATGTTCTAGCAGTTTTATTGCTGCACCACTCAGAAGATTAAATTTATGTTTCGGTACTGTACTCGTGCCCCACGTTGGGTGCCAAGGACCCAGGTGGCTCTGTGGGTTAAACCACTGAGCCTAGGGCTTGCTGATCAGAAGGTCAGCGGTTCGAATCCCTGTGGCGGGGTGAGCTCCCGTTGCTCGGTCCCAGCTCCTGTCAACCTAGCAGTTCGAAAGCACATCAAAATGCAAGTAGATAAATAGGAACCGCTACAGCGGGAAGGTAAACGGCATTTCCGTGTGCTGCTCTGGTTCACCAGAAGTGGCTTTGTCATGCTGGCCACATGACCTGGAAACTATACGCCGGCTCCCTTGGCCAATAATGCGAGATGAGCGCGCAACCCCAGAGTCGGTCACGACTGGACCTAATGGTCAGGGGTCCCTTTACCTTTACCTTTACTGTACTCTCACAGTACTCTGGCAGAGTCTTTCACCAGCACATATAGACCTTGAGAGGAGATGGAATGTTTTGATTTTGGAGATACTTTTGTCATCTTGCCTATGCTACCAGTTTTCTCGTTTGTTGAATAAATATTGTTGTTTAGTCATATCTTGGATGTACCTGGGGGAGATTGCTATTTGAAGATCCACTTGGGACTCCTGGGTTTTTCTAGGTGCAGGCACAAGCCAGAAGTGAAAACAATAATAAAATAGCGTAACCACTAGATGATGAATCCAGCCGTGGCTGCTGACCCAAGATTTACATTTGTAGGAAACCTGTGTGCTGTTTATAGAATCTATGGCTTTGCAGAGCTTCCTTTCGTTTTGGCCTAAATACAGTGGTACATTGTGTCTCAAACTTAATCCGTTCCGGAAGCCCGTTCCAAAACCAAGGTGTGCTTTCCCATAGAAAGTAATGCAAGATGGATTAATCCGATCCAGACTTTTAAAAACAACCCCTAAAACAGCAGTTTAACATGAATTTTACTATCCAATGAGACCATTGATCCAAAAAAATGAAAGCAATAATCAGTGTACTGTACTATAAAATAAATAAGACAGTATTGTAGATGATAAAAATTAAAATTATGGTATTTTTTTTTCTTACCTGCACTGATAGTCATTGTTTGGATGGGGGGGCTTTTATCCATTTCCATAGTCACACAATCAATCAATCAATCAATCAGTAGCTGAACTGGGTTCCACAGTCACAAAAACAAATTAACCAAAAAAGCCTCAAAAACAAAAACGCAAAACAAATAGCAAAAACAAAAGCGCCAAACTTAATTCATTTCGGAAGTCCATTTGACTTCTGAACTGTTCAAAAACCAAGGCGCAGCTTCTGATTGGTGCAGGTGCCCCAGAAACAATAGCCGACAACCACGTCAGACATTCGGCTTCCAAAAAACGTTAAAAAACCGGAACACTTACTTCCAGGTTTTCGCCGTTTGAGAACCAAGGCATTTGAGTACTATGGCGTTTGAGAACCAAGGTACCACTGTACTAAGTAGTAAGACAAACACAACAAATTTAATTTTAAGAATTATTTACACCTTTGAAGCGATCAAGAATTCATTCATAGATTGAGCTAAGGCTGTCATGGCTGGAGCCAAAACTATGTTGAATTAGTGCCACCAAGTGTCCTTTAGAGAGACGAGGCCTCAGCAATGTCAATGATATATGAAGTTGGACATATTTCAAGTGGAAGGGAGAAGAAAGGATTACCTTATCAGAAATATTAAACAGATTATCCCAGAAGGAACATGCAGTTAAGACTGCTGGCTTACGAAGCTTAGACTTCCATTTCATGTATCTATTTTCGTATTTCTGTTTGTATAAGAAATGTTTCCAGCAGCGGCTGACCGGCCATTTTGTTTCTCTTGAGGAGCTAATAAAAGTAAGAGAGCAGGAACAATTCCAGGCTGGAGAGAGATGACATATCTTTTTTTCCACAGGGTTAAAAGTACAGCTTTTTATTTTTTTATATTTTGCTTGTGTTATACACAGTTACCTTACTATAGTCCCTGTTTTGCCAGTTTTTGTGGTGCTTCACAAACTGACCAAGGTTGCTTTCAAATAGCAGTCCCCCCCCCATTTTCATGACTTTCCCCTGTTAAGTTCTGCATGAGATTTGAGCTTTCATGCGATGCAAAAGCTATTTCTGGAATTATAACGGAATGTAAAGGTAAAGGTTAAAGGACCCCGTCAGTTAAGTCCAGTCGTGAACGACTCTGGAGTTGCGGCGCTCATCTCGCTTTACTGGCCAAGGGAGCCGACATTTGTCTGCAGATAGTTTTTCCGGGTCATGTGGCCAGCATGACTAAGCTGCTTCTGGCGAAACCAGAGCAGCACACAGAAACACTATTTACCTTCCCGCCGGAGCGGTACCTATTTATCTACTTGCACTTTGACATGCTTTCGAACTGCTAGGTTGGCAGGAGCTCACCCCGTTGCGGGGATTTGAACCGTTAACCTTCTGATCGGCAAGCTCAGTGGTTTAGACCACAGAATGAAGTGCAAGCTTAATACAGTTCCGAATGATGCAGAACTCAAATGTCATAATCCCAGAAGTAAATGCTTCCGTTTTCGAACAGCCTCAGAAGTCGATCTTCCGAGGTGGCTTCCATATTAAGTTTTTCGTATTTTTCTATTTTGAGGCTTCCATATTGAGCTTTCAGTTTTCAAATATTTCAGAATTCGAATGGTCTTTTGGAATGGATTACGTTCGAAAACCGAGGTTCCATTGTACAGTGGTACCTCGGTTTCAGTACACAATTGGTTCCGGAAGTCTGTACTTAACCTGAAGCGTACTTAGCCTGAAGCGAACTTTCCCATTGAAAGTAATGGAAAGTGGATTAATCCGTTCCAGACGGTTCTGCGGAGTACTTAAACTGAAAGTACTGAAACCGAAGTGTACTTAAACCATGGTATGACTGTACTCGTTTCCATGCCTGCTTCAAGAAAAAAATCCATTTGCAAATTGTGTGTGGCTACTTAGCCCTCCCTGTACCCTCCAAGCTAGAATTCTAGGCCCTCCAAGTGTCCCTATTTTCGGTCCCTGATTTAGAGAAGCCATCCCAGTTTCTGATTTGATCCCAGAATGTCCCACTTTTGCTTAGGATATCCCTATTTTCATTGGTGAAATGTTGGAGAGTATGGAGTTATCCAATCTCCAAGCTGTCTGAGGGCAATCCTGTCTAGGGGAGGTTTTTTAAAAATAAACAAAATAAATGTTTTATTATGTTTTTATATATGTTGGAAACTGCCAAGAATGGCTGGGGGCAACCCAATAAGAGGTGTGGGTTATAAATAGTAAAATATCATTATGGAATGGGGCAGCCCCATTTTCATCAGAGAAATGTTGGAGGGTGAGCGGTGCGGCAGGTGGCGGTGCTGCGGTGCAGTGCGTGGTGGCAGTCAGCTCAGCAGGATCCCATCCTCGTCGCCAGTGAAATATACTCAGAGTTGAGAGTGAATTTCATGCTCTTTATTCAGCTCATAGTCATCAAGTAGAAGAAGAGAAGAAGAATGCCCTTTCCCCAAAACCATCTGCTTATATACATTATTTACACAATGGGCTTTGCGTGATTGTCTACTTCAGGGCTACACCTGTGCGCCAATCAGTTTGTGGATTGACTTCTGCCAGCAGCCTGATTGGCTGCTCCTGCAGGCCAATCAGGTTGTGGATTCACTTCTGCCAGCCGCCTGATTGGCTGCTCCTGCAGGCCAATCAGGTTGCGGATTCACTTCCACCTGGAGTTGGATTGGGTGGCTCCTGCGGACCAATCAGACTGCTGATTCTGGATCCTATTGTTCTATGATTCAGCTCAGTACATAACAGAGGGTATGGATTCCTACCTCATTGGCAGCATTAAAACTTCCAGTCTGGTTAGCTTCCATATGTGGAATGGAAAAAGCACCCCCCCCCTTTCATCCTCATCTTGGGCCATGGACTGATGGGCCTACAGCTATCGCAGCCTTTTTCTGATTGAAACATGTATTCTTGAAAATGTGATCACATCTATCCAGATTCAAAAGTCTTCCATGTCCTCTATCAATAGTTGAATGCCCAGTGCTTTTTAAAATTAGGAACTGACCTTTAAATTCTCTGGCTCGAACCTTTGAGGTTTTAACAGCCTGAGGAGAGACAAATTGGAATATGTATAGCAGGAAAACTGCAAAACAGTTCTCAAAAAAAGAGACTGCTGATAAGGTTTTAAATCCTGGAACAAACATGGTGTACTTTATACTACCGGTAGATGACTCAATAAAACAAAACATAGCAGTGACCTCAGAGCTTCATGACCATGTCCATGTTGACAAAACAGAATGGAGATGTAAATAAATCATTGGTAGGCTCCCGAGACTGTTTAACATCCTAACAAGATTCTTGGAAACATTTTTTTTTCAAACATTGGGAAAAATGTGGCCTTCCAATTTCTGCATTTTCCAGTGATGCTTGCCCATTTATGCTGTTGCCAAAGTTGCAAACTACACCTCTCTCACGAATCTAAAAATGCAAACGTAATGCTTTTAAAGTATTTTAACTATTTCACATACTGCATATAGAAAGAAGCACATCACTCCTTTACTCCTGGTAAAATGCCAGCAGCGGGTAATAAATGGAAAGGTCTAGTTTTGGGACCTGTATTCTCTAAACATGTGGCTGTCAGTATATAAGGAAAAGTTTCTGTCAGAAGAGGTGTGTGTGGAGTGGGGGGGGGGTCATTGCTGAGTGACAGCACAGGAAGGGGGGTGTAGTGTGAATGAGCTGAAACTAACCATTTTACCTAACGGAAATGATTCAGTTCTCTCAAAAACCAAACAAAAAAAGGAAAAAGAGAAAGAAGAATCATATAATCTTAGAGCTGGGAGGGTCCCAAGGGTCATCTAGTCCAACGCCCTGCAATGCAGGAATCTCAGCTAAAGCATCCATGCCAGATGGCCACCCAAGCTCTGTTTAAAAACCTCCAAGGAAGGAGAGTCCACCATCTCTCGTGGGAGTCTGTTCCACTGTGAAACAGCTCTTGCGGTCAGAAAGTTCTTTCTGATGTTTAGTCGGAAACTCTGTGCGCTGCTCTGGTTCGCCAGAAGCAGCTTAGTCATGCTGGCCACATGACCTGGAAGCTGTCTGTGGACAAACGCTGGCTCCCTTGACCAGGAAAGCAAGATGAGCGCCGTAACCCCAGAGTCGGTCACGACTGGACCTAATGGTCAGGGGTCCCTTTACCTTTAAGTAGGCTGAAGCTTAGGGCCTCTAAATCTAGGGGGCCTCGCCAGCCCTCCCACTCCCCAGCGGGCAGTCTCCCCTCTCCCAAATTTGCAAACCCAAGACTTCATGCAAGGACAGGGCAACTCAGGCCCAGCAACTATTAGACTCAGGGCTAGCCAGTGAGGCCCAATTTGAAGCAGTGGGGCGCAACGTTTTTTTGGTAGGGCCCCAATTCACAGGCAAAGTCTGCAAAATTTTATAGATATAAATAAAATGCATCTAGATTGCCCTGGTGCATGGGCCCCCTTAGGAGCGGCCCGCGGGGCCCAATTTGGCCCAAATGCTCCAATTGCCTTAAGGTCAGCCCTGATGAGATTGTGCAGGGGTTGGACTGACATGCCCTGCACCTTCTCGGTCCCTGGTACCTCGGGTTAAGAACTTAATTTGTTCTGGAGGTCCGTTCTTAACCTGAAATTGTTCTTAACTAGAGGCGTGCTTTTGCTAATGGGGCCTCTTGCTGCCACTGCGCCGCCGGCACACAATTTCCGTTCTCTTTAGCTAATAGGGCCTCCCACTGCCGCCCTGCCGCCACCGCACTATTTCTGTTCTCATCCTGAAGCAAAGTTCTTAACCCGAGTTACTATTTCTGGGTTAGCGGAGTCTGTAACCTGAAGCATCTGTAACCTGAAGCGTGTGAGTCACAAGGACTTGTTATGGAAATAAAGGGGGGGGCACTTATTGGAAATCAGTTTTGTCACTTCTTCCCCCCCCCCCAAACCCTGAGAAAATGAGCCCAGCCACCTTTTATTCACAGTCGCATAAGCACTACACTACAGCATGGCCATAAACTTGTACGTTCAACTGCTGAAATATACACCCAATATGTAGCAATGGAGATTTATGTTACTGCATTATGAATGAACACTGTGTTTTGTAAATCTCCAAAGCCCCGTCCGATGCTCCCTTCTCCGAAGCCCCATCCCATGCCGCCGCCAGTCCCCCGGAGCCCATAGGAATGCATTGATTAAGTTTCAATGCATTCCTATGGGAAACCGCGACTCGCAAGACGAATTTTTCGTAGGACGAATTTGAGTCCTGGAACGAATTAAATTCGTCTTGCGAGGCACCACTGTATAGGAAAACTGGTGCTATTAACAGTAAATCCTTCTAGTTGGTTAATTGGTTCGGCAACTTCCATGCACATGACGTGTGATGCTAATTATTTCCCCCCCAAAAAATTAAATGATAACTAATCATAGGCAGCTACAGGAGAGCTATGAGATTCAGGTGAGGGTCAGATGCCTTGTCAATCCCAGCAGGTATATAAGAGGACGACCTGGCCTGCCCACTAAATCAGAAGCCACATCGGATGTTCGGCTTCTGAAAAACGTTCACAAACCGGAACACTCACTTCTGGGTTTGCAGCATTCGGGAGCCGATTTGTTCGGAAGCCAAGCCGTTTGAGTACCAAGGTACCACTGTACTCAAAGCAGATTATTGAACTATAACAAAGCAACCTTTTGACTAAATAAGAAAACCTCTTAAATGAATATGCACAGCACTCCATGGAAATCCTCATGAGCAATGACCCAATCTATTATAATAACTTTTATTTTCTTCTTTTTCAGAATGGTCCATTTTTATGCCTGCTGTTCCATAGCGCTGATGGAAAGCACATTATTTTGCTAGATGGGTATTCGGGGGCCCCAGAGGGTGTTACTCAATTACAGGAATATCAGTGTGAAACTTAAATTAAAACTTAGGAATGTTCCTCTGTTATAAACAAAATATTCCCTTTGGCAATTAAAAGAATATTGTGGTTTTAATTAAAAGGGCTTATGAGCTTATCAGAAAAATAACTGATTTTCAACCAGGCTAATTATTTTTGTACATTTGCTGTTTAGAGTTGCAAATTACTTGACAGTAAATTTAATTGCTTTTAAGGGATATGAATATTTAATTTGTGTACAGTGCTTGAAAAGCAGGATTTTCTTTTTCTTTTTCGGTCAGGAACTAAAGGAGTGGAGGAGCTTTATTGGAAGCTAGAGAAAGATAAATTGGTCTCCCTGTCCCAGAGAAGCAAGCTATGCAAAAGAGGCCTGGGTCAAAATTTACAATCAGAGTTGAATTAAAACCTAAATCAGTTTAAAGTTCAGTTTGAAGCACAGATATATGAAGCATCTTGTAGCCACCTGCTGCAATCCTCTATATGCTTACCTGGGAGAATATCCCACTGAGCTCAAAGAGGCTTACTTATGAGTAAACAGGCACAGAGAGGCACTTAGTTTTTAGCACTTGCACAAACAGGAACTTCGCAAAACGTAAGCATGGTGGAATCTAGACACATAAAAAACGCTGCGAAAATGCTTTTTGAAAAAGCGTTTTGAAAAATATATTGAATTTGCCCTAAGCTCACCATCGCCATCTAGTGTCACATTTGTATGATGCACTTAAAACATTGTATTTGCAGCTGTATAGGTAAAGGGACCCCTGACCATTAGGTCCAGTCGTGACCGACTCTGGGGTTGCACGCTCATCTCGCATTATTGGCCGAGGGAGCCGGCGTATAGCTTCCAGGTCATGTGGCCAGCATGACAAAGCCACTTCTGGCGAACCAGAGCAGCACACGGAAACGCCGTTTACCTTCCCGCTGTAGCGGTTCCTATTTATCTACTTGCATTTTGACGTGCTTTCGAACTGCTAGGTTGGCAGGAGCTGGGACTGAGCTCACCCTGTCACACGGATTCGAACCGCCGACCTTCTGATTAGCAAAGCCCTAGGCTCAGCGGTTTAACCCACAGCGCCACCTGGGTCCCTTGCAGCTGTATAGCCGAGTCCTAAATCTACCTGCCATTTTCTTGGCTTTGTTTTCATCCTGCTACCAGTATTGGGGATAAAAGGAATGCCTTATGAACAGGGGGCGGAATATAACAGTCTTCAAACGATTACAGCAGTTGTGGCACTGGCTGCCAATTAGAAGGGATGTCTTTGATATTTTAAGGATGTAAAAATGAGTATTTTAAATTGTAAAACAGAAAATTTAATAAAAATTATATACAAACATGGACATTGTCTACTCAGACCCTCCTTCTGGTGTGGCCACTTTCAGAAGCCACAAGGCAAAAGATGTTTAATTTACTAACACCTTAGGTGGCTTTTAACTCTAGTTGGCTGGGGTTTCTAGTTGGCTGATGTTATAATGAAAAGCTCATGGATATGTCATTAAGGCTGACTGCAGACAAACGAGTGGAAGAAGGCACGGGTGATAAATACATTTCTAGTGGTTTGAAATTACATCTCTCTTCATGCATTATGCCAATAAACACCAGCTGCACAGGTCTACTGAGGTGGCACAGACCACTATAGATGTAGCTGAGGTGTAAGCAGCTGTCAATTTAAGATCACGCTCAGTACCCTTAAAAGACATCAATACAGAACCCCAGTTTAGCCACAGGAGTCACTGGGTATCCTGTGGGAGGTCACAGAATGCCCATTGTTTGCATGATTAGATGCTCCTGCATAGAAAAAAAATAAGAATAATAAAATAAAATCTTTTTAATAATAATTTTTATTAGTTTTCAATTACAATAATCCACTAATAGCCTCATTATAACAATGCCTAATCTTATAGTACAATTACTAATACCAATCATTCAGATACTAAATTATATAATTTAGGTCCCACCTCCCGCATGCTAGAATTCATGGTTTGATTGTTTACTTTATTTCTGCGTTCCAAAATCTTATTAATTTCAATTGCACTCTGGTCAAAATAACAATCCCTTATACAACAACTGCAACATTAACAACTTCCTTCCATTCATGCTGACACATTAAATGATTTATAGAACTACAAGTGAGGCACTCAAACTAGATCCTTGTTCTTCCTGTGTGTGGCAATTATTCTGCCCGTGGTGTTTCTTCCTGTCCTTGTAAAATGTTGTGTCTATCTTTTCCCGGTTGTTGCTACTCGTCATCATGCCTAGGGTGAAGCTAATATCCCATTGTTGCTTCTTGCAACTTTAACACACTGTCCCAATAAAAAAACCACACTGTCCCAATAAACAGCCTGCTTTCGCCATTTCCCCTCTCAGCCTGGGAAGGAGAGTGATCTGTTGAACTGCAAATAACTCAGTAATGAACCTTATCAACTCCTTGGCAAGCTCGTAGATCTTTGCCCATTAAAAACATATGAAATTGCAAATGCAAGACTCTCAACCATAATGGGGATGACTGTGATCAAGTGATTTGCAGTAGAGCAGGGCAGGAGGGATACAGGGGGAGGGGGCAGAACTCCAGGACCCCCCAAAAAAACAAAAGTGGTGGCATCATCTGCCAGAATGCCAGGGTAATTGATGGACCCTCCTTGTTCTGGTAAGTGAATGAGGTTATAACAAAGCTTTCAAGTTTATTTGTGACTGAATAGCATACCGAAAGTCAGAGACAGGAGAAAATAATCAAACAGTGGCTGGATATTTATATATATATATATATATATATATATATATATATATATATATATGTAATTTCCCTCAAGAATCCTGCGCACTGTAGTTTACACCTCAGAGTTATTTTGCCAAATCAGACTGGCAAAACAAATTACGAGAGTATGCTGAACTGGCAAGACTATCAGCAAGGTTACGAGACATTACAGAAGAAAGAATTTTCAGAGGGTGGACATATACAGAGTTTATGTAAAAGAAAGAGTTTATTATGTCAAAATATTAATCTGCTGGCTGGTTTTGATTGAACTTCTGTGTGCAAATAGGATCATTTTACAAAACTTAAAAGTTTAAAACATGGAAAACTAAAGCTAAGCGTGTATTCAAGGAATTCAATCTGGGAACGTAACGGGAAGATCGGAGGTCATGTAAAATTGAGTTACAAAATGATGTACAAGCAAGTATCAACAAAGGAGTGAATGATTGCTTAATTTCATTTTGTCTTTTAGGCATTTGTGTTTATTTCTGTTATACAGTTTTCAACCAATAAAGCATTCCAAGAAATAAATAAATAAATAAATACACCTCACAGAGTTACAATTAATGAACAGCCCCTGGTTCATTGATTTCAGTGGGTCTGACTAGAACTTGATTGGATACACCCGTGTCAAGGAGCTGTCAGGTGAGGTGCAGGTCATCCGCAAGGCGGGGAAGAATGTGATGCACAAGGTGCAATTAGCTTTTATTCACAGAAAGCAACAACCCAGCAGGGTTCCTCTGGCTTGTCTCATTTAGCAGGAGACATTGCTGAAACTGACCACTGGTCCCACCTTTTGTGAGATATTCTTGGAAGCCTGCCCAGAAACAGAAGTCTGCCTCAGAGACAGTAGTCTGCCCAGAGACAGCCTGTTGATTGGTTAACAGTAGGTGTAAGATAAGGATTGGTTGAGCTCAGCCAATCAGTATTATGCTGTAACAGAGCAGCTATATATATGCCCGTGTTCTTCTGAGAGAGTCTGATCTGTCTGTGGTGGTTAGAGAATATGAGTGATTGTTTGCTGAGAGAGTGTGCATCCTCTGTACTTGTATTTACTAATCTATGTGCTTATTACTGTTTACTACAATAAACACTAGTTGTAGCTTTCAAGATGTCTTTTCCTTCATTGTCCAGAAGGACAGCATTCCATAGCTGCCAAGTCTCCCGTATTCCCTGGGAAACCCCCGTTTTTCCAGCCGTTTCCTGCTGGCAGCCTGGATTTTTAAACCCCCCGTAAATCCCCCAGATTCTTACCGGCCCAGGGAGGCTCCTTCTGCCATTGTCTGGAGTCTCTGGACATGCGCAGAAACGATTTCTGGCACCGGCCATTTTGGAAATGGGCAGAGTATGCGTAGAAGTGACTTCCGGTGCTGCTCTGCCCAGTTCCAAAATTGGCCGCAACGCGACTTCCGGTGACACGCCGCTGCCTATCCCGGATTTTTCAATCTGGGAGTTGGCACCTATGCAGCATTCAGACTTCAATCGGCTTCCAACAACATTGCCTACTCTGCAAAGCTCATGCCAGAGGAAGCTTGTGGGCACAAGATTTATTAGCAGACTTTGCTTGCAATAAATCTCTTAAAACATTGCCCTCTAGCTTCTCCCTCGGGATTCATCCCAAGTGGCGAGGGGATGGGCTCTTCCTGTCTGGTCCGTTGCTCAGCAACGTGAAGAACTCTCCTTGAGCGGGGTGTCAGAGTCCCCCTCTAGAAGGACTGAGACTGCCGTGCTATGGGGTAGCAGGGGCAATCTATGGCTGCTCTCTGACTGAGTCTGCGCTGACACGGAGACTCTCAGCCTCCAGCCCTGTCCTGAAAGGACTTCCATCCTCTGACCCCACTTGATCGCTCAAACCTCCTGTTTCGAGCACCTCCCAGCTCATCCCTACCCCAGACTGCTCCCCAGTGTCCCACCACCATGATCCGGGGCCTAAGTCATCCCTTGGGGGCTCTAAGCTAAGGTTACCATATATTTTTTTCAGGAATCCGGGGACACTTTTCTACGTCCCCATTCTGGGGATGGATTTTGTCAGGGGACTGATTTGTAAATCCGGGGACTGTCCCCGGGAAACGGGGACGTCTGCAACCTTATCTAGGCCCACCACTCTTCCTCATCCAGCCCGTCCCTGGCAACCCCTAATAATAATAATAATAATAATAATAATAATAATAATAATTTTAATGACTGCAGATCTTTGGCACACCCTGCAGCCCTTGTAAGTGTGGTGTTGTAGAGAATTGAACGCTATACATTGCACTCATGAGAGCACAAATGTACAGAGAGGGGAACGCTTCCTTGTCATGACAGGAGCCATTTTCCAGACCAGGGATAAGGGTCGAGGCGAGGAAGGGTCATTCCTTGAGGGAGGGAAAATCTCCAATCCAGACTGTCTCCTGAAAATGCCCCCACCTCCCTTTTGCATAAGTCTCACCTAAGCACCCTTACAATCTCTCCAAATAGATGCAAATGCCTTAAGTAAACAGGGTCTCGCAACACTGGTATTTCCACCCTCCACCCTCCTGGCTAAATCTCCACGTCAAAGCATTCCTTCCCAAAAAGAAGATATTGGGAACCTAAAATCCTTTTTCTGATCCAATAAAACTATGGTCTTATGGAAAGGTTATGTTATTGAATGTATAAAAAGAAAGCTTTGGTTGTGTATGTATTCTTTTATATATACAGTGGCACCTCGGTTTACGAACACATCGGTTTACGAATTTTCGGTTTACGAACGCTGCAGACCCACCTGGAATGGATTCATTCACTTTCCATTACTTTCAATGGGAAAGTTCGCTTCAGTTTATGAACGCTTCAGTTTATGAACAGACTTCCGGAACCAATTGTGTTCATAAACAGAGGTACCACTGTACTGGAAATGTCAAGACTTTTAAGTGTTTCACTCACGTCCTTATAAACTTGTATCTGTCTGTATTGCTAAAATGTAACTTGCCTCCTTTCCCATTTATCACAACGCCATCTAGCTTGTCTAATAATAATGACACCAATACACATCTCAGTGAAGAAAAACTATAAAAGTCGGGAAAATCCTTTGTTCTGGGTTCTTTGCTCCATCTTGCTACATGAGAGAGGAACCACTGTTGCAACAGCTTTTTATTTTGTCTTAGAATAAATCGCCTTGCTTTTTAGGAAGTCCTGGTGTGGTCTCTGTCATTTCGCTGTCAGTAAGAGCTCCTAATTTGTACCTCTTGCCGAGGTTCTTGGACTCCTCCTGGGTCAGAACCCTTACTTCTCTGGGTCTTCAAGGCCCCCCTAAATTCCTATTTCAGTGGCTTTAGCAGCTGTGTCACAATGAGCTCCTACACTTCATAATTCACCACTGTTCCACTGCAAAGAGAGGCCTTTGAAGAAAGAGGCCTTTAAATAACAGGACTGGCATTTGGCACCCTTCCAAGTAGAGGACAGACCTCTGCAAAGTGGCACACATGACTGTGTTGAACTCCCTGCTCCATTGAATTGGGAGGAGAAGCCCGCAGACAGGGAAGCTGTTGCCCCAAATGCACTATAAAGTAGTAAATATATCACAATTACAACCCTAATTAAAGAAATAAGGTTTCTGGGTGTTGCACTTGATGGCACTCCTTCCTATGCACGCCTTTATTGTAATATTAAACACGGTGCAGCTATCGCTATGCGGAAGACCCTCTAATTTAGCCATTAGGAGAGCGGATGGGGGGGGGGACACAGCTAATTATATGGAGACTCTAATGTCTCTTCCCTGGTGCAAAACTTTAAAAGGGCTCACAGAATCTGGACGTTGTTTTGCTGTTCTCCAGACTAGGTTAATTAGAAAGCACATTAAACAAATGGGGAGCTTAATTAATTTCACTGAGTGTCGATGGCAAGACTGATTGGATCTGGGAACAATTTCGATGATCCCAAGTGTGAAATAAAGCTGATTCAACCCGAGGTTACTTTCAGTTGCAAACTGACCCGGCAGCAATGTGTGAATGCAGATATACTTGTTTTGATTAGAATTGGCTAAGTAAATCGTGGGAAGTGAAAAATTTAAGAGCCTACTTCAAATGGAGGTGATAAGTGATTCTACAACCCAGACTATAATAGAACCAAAGGAGATTAGAATACGATGTTACATTTAACCAGCCTGGAAGTGTAAACAGAGGTTGTGCACAGGGTCCTGTAACTTTTAGGCATAATTATTATTATTATTATTATTATTATTATTATTATTATTTATTATTTATACCCCGCCCATCTGGCCGGGTTTTCCCAGCCACTCTGGGCGGCTTCCAACCGAATATTAAAAACAGTACAGCATCAAACATTAAAAACTTCCCTAAAGAGGTCCGCCTTCAGTTGTCTTCTAAAAGTAAAATAGTTGCTTATTGCCTTGACATCTGCTGGGAGGGCGTTCCACGGGGCGGGTGCCACTACCGAGATGGACCTCTGCCTGGTTCCCTGTAACCTCACTTCTCGCAATGAGGGAACCGCCAGAAGGCCCTCGGTGCTGGATCTCAGTGTCTGGGCTGAATGATGGGGGTGGAGACGCTCCTTCAGGTATACAGGACCGAGGCCGTTTAGGGCTTTAAAAGTCAGTACTATGTCTATGATATACTGTCTAGCCTTATAAGGCTGTTAATGTTTTGCTTTTAGGTTTATCTTATTGCAGGTTATTGTAATCTGCATGAATTGGGTAAAAGGTAAAGGGACCCTTGACCATTAGGTCCAGTCGTGACCGACTCTGGGGTTGCGGTGCTCATTTCGTGTTATTGGCCAAGGGAGCCGGCATACAGCTTCCAGGTCACGTGGCCAGCATGACAAAGCCGCATCTGGCGAACCAGAGCAGCACATGGAAACACCGTTTACCTTCCCGGCAGAGTGGTACCTATTAATCTACTTGCACTTTGACGTGCTTTCGAACTGCTAGGTTGGCTACTTCTTGCTATATTGGCAAATACAGTGATCTTTTTGCTTTAGGCTTTAACTGAGTGATTTTGAGGTGCTGTTATGATCTAATAATTATAAATTGGCCTGCTGTATGATTGATCTTGCTAGGAACATAGGAAACTTCCATATACTGGCTCAGAACAATGGTCCAGCTAGTTCAATATTGTCTACACTGACTGGCAGTGACGTTGAACGTTAAGACCAGGCGTCCCCAAACTTACCTTGCCGAGGGCCGGTGCCACCAGCGCCAATCACGCTATGAGCTGGAGTGTGCGGGAGCACGAGCCCATGAACATGCACACAGGCGGTTTCCAGTGCACTTTCAGGTTGCCGGAACACTGGAAATAGCTTGTGTGCATGCGCATGGGCCTCCTCCGGCCTGAAAGTGCGCCGGAAATGACGCATGTGTGTGCGTGCAAGCTATTTCCGATGCTCCGGCGACCTGGAAGTGGGCAGCCGTGCTGTGCCGGTGAGAGCGGGTGGCGGCAGCGGGGGTTGCCGGGGACCGCATAAATGAGCCTTGTGGGCTGCATCCGGCCCACGGGCCTTAGTTTGGGGAACCCTGGTTAAGACCTTCCGCGTGCAAGATATGTGATTTATCACTTAGCTATGGCCCTTCCCTTATGGGTCTGATTGATCTTATGCTAAACTAGGCTTTGTTGAATCGTTTAATGAGAATTTTTCATAAATATTGAAATGCTGTACTCTTGATTATGAAGTTTTATATTATTTGTATTGATATATTATAGAGGTGGGGAACCTGCAGCCCTTCAAAAGATGGTTAGAATACAGTTTTCAGCATCCCTGACCATTGACCAAGTTGGCTGTGGATGAAGGCAGTTAGTCCAACAACATGGGAAGTGTACGTCACAGGTTCGCCATTCTTGTTCTACACTGAGGCTGTAATCCTATAAACCAGGCATAGGCAAACTTGGCCCTCCAGATGTTTTGGGACTACAACTCCCATCATCCCTGACGACTGGTCTTTATAGCTATGTCTGCTATAAACGCTGGCCTGGGAATCAGTGTTTGGAGTTGACACACACAGGATTGAGGTGAATTTAGTTTTCATTTTCCTACTCTAATATTTCTGTCTTTAGGGTATAAATATACGCAAAGTATAATATATATATTTGAGTGCAATATACATATATAAATAAAATCAGCTTTGACATGAAATGAATTAGGATTTTATGAGAGGGGGAAGTATGCTTTGGAAAGTCAAGACCTTGAGTCAAAGTCTTCCAAAATCTCCAACGCTGTTACCACCATTTCAGATAATAATGGGGTTTGGGCAACTCATATGACTGAGAATAAACAAAAGTGGAATTTTAAAGAGGTGGAGGGAACATTCTTTCATATGTGGCAGACATGTAAAAGACTATTGGGAAATGATCTATAATGAATTGAAAAAAGAAATGTTTAAAGGTACTTTCCTAAAAACCCCAGGGTGTTTTCTGTTGGGGATAATTCAGACTGAAATCCCCAGGTGTCAGAAAAGGTTATTTACGCAGACCGTGTTTTGTTAGCCCCAAAATGGAAAATAAGTGAGGTCCCAACCAAAGAAGAATGGCAACTTAAGTTGACAGAATATGCACCACTTGCAGACTTAACATATAGAATAAGAGAACAAGATGAACACATGTTTAAAGAAGATTGGAAAATGTTTATGGAAAATGTGGGAAATAATTGCGTACAGCTGAAAATGCTAGCAGCATTAAGATAAATTCAACTGTGCAAATGTTTTGATGGATGCAATAATGGAAAACCGATTGGTATAGTTTTTGTACAATATGTGGGGATTTAAGATATGTAAAATGACCCACGGAAAGAGAAGAAGGGAAGTCGTTGATATCTTAAGGATGTAAAATGTGTATTTGAAATTGTGAAACAGAAAATTTAATAAAAATGATAAAAAAGAGAATGAACAGAAGCCGTGCTACTATTGTGCTTTTCTCTCCCCCCCCCCCCTGCTAGGAGTTCAACTGTCATTTCCTCTGTGGATCAACCTGGAAGTCAATTAAGAATTGTCGATATAAATTTTCCTTTGGGCGTTGTATACAGAGAGCAAATCAGCAGATAGTGTATGATGTCCTCTACCTGATTGCGTCCATATATACATTTGCAACCCATATGGGGAATTCCCCTCTAAATATGCTGAGGGTATCTGTTGGAATCTTAGTTCTACCAAGGCCCTGCGTAGTTGTGGGAAGGTCAGGGTCTCAAGTCAATGGGGCCTTGAGTGACAGGTCTTAATTTGGGGGTACCAAGTAGAGCAATGGATGGCAGTAATGGATGCTCTGTCTTGGTTGGTGTCCTGATCTAAAATCCAATTTCTAAGGTCATGTGGGCTAAGCGCTAAGTGGTTCTCCATTTGGAGATTATAAGCCCTAAACGTATCTTGGCACTTTTGTGCCCAGCCCCCTGTCCTTAGTTGCTCTAACCAGCAGAGTTTAGTAAGAGTATGATCCCCGAAGGCATTTAGCCTGTGCCAGTATCTCAGATAGGTTAGATCAGGCATCCCCAAACTTCGACCCTCCAGATGTTTTGGACTACAATTGCCATCTTCCCTGACCACTGGTCCTGTTAGCTAGGGATCATGGGAGTTGTAGGCCAAAACATCTGGAGGGCCGCAGTTTGGGGATGCCTGGGTTAAATCAATTCTGGCTGCTAGAGAGGGAAGGCCCAACTCAGCTTTGAGGTAGGCTGCTGGTATCCCGCAGGGAAGCCCCCATACCTGCCTCATGAATTTATTTTGTAGGACCTCCATTTCAGATTGAACACCAATTACCCAAACATTACTCAAGTGATATTCCAGACTAGCTAGGGATGGTGGGAGTTCATCAACATCTGGAGGGCCATAGGTTCCCCACTTCTGCATTACAGTTATAATCAATATCCGGTCCCTCTATTTTCAGATCTTTGCAGTCCCACCCTGGTAAAATCCAATATACTGCATCATCTCCACACATCTTCAAGTAAGATGTAATGTAATTATTCTATCATCCCTGAAGGAACTGAACAACCAAAGCCTAACTAGGATTTCACTCAATATTGTCTCATAAATGTTTCCCGGTTGTGTCAAATCAAAGCGTTTGCACTTCAAACATCGTCCTCTTATGTACATTGAAGTGTCCTCAGCTGAATTGCTGATATCATCCTTAAGTGAAAACACACTTTGTTAGGAATTTCTGTGGTTTGATCGAGCAGCCAAAACGTCCAGCATCCTCCCTTGAAATAACACAGTCAACGGGGATCATTTTCTTCTTCAAACTGGACAAATTTATACAGGAGCTGGGGGGGCAGGCAGAGAAGTAAATACTTGTAGATCAGGGAACTCCCACAATCCCTGAGCATAATAGCCATGCTGGTTAGGAGTGATCGGATTAGGAGTCCAACAATGGGGGTGGGGAGCACAGCTTCTTCATCACTTTTGTAGATGACTGATTGGAGAAGACAACATATGGAGTTCAGTAGCATTTGCTTCCACGTTTTGGACTGAAAATAAAGCAACCGTGAAGCAGAAACAAACACAAAATGACTAATCTAAGGAGCAAAGATAGGTGTTTCCAGGGATGGAATTTTGACTGTTGAACCACTGCGGTTTCTCATAATTCTTCTGCTTTCATATATTTATCTCTGTATGTATCTATATAATAAACACACACACACACACACACACACACACACACACCTGCTTACAAAATCAAATTTCTCCTATAATTAGGAGTTGCAGATGCTGTGGTTCTGGCCATGTGTACCACAAGGCTAAGGCCATACCTCCCTTTCTCACAAGAATGCCATATATAAAAATACACATACATCTTTGGTTTTGCATTCTCGGCTTTTCACAAAATCTGTGTCAGATGCAAACAGACAACTTGATTGATATCAGCTCTGTAGGAGCTGGGTCTGGGTGTTTCCCCCCTCCATCTAACCATACCTGAAATGCGGTCCTAAGCTGTGGCTTTAATCATCTGCTTTGTGAGGGCAAATGAATTGTGACAACCCCCCACAAAGGGTGCCTTGCATCCGGCAGATGTCCCAGATGCGAGCCTCTGGTATCCCACCACAAAAAACAGTTGCGTAAAATACTATTTTCTCTCCCCGTCCCTCTCTCTCTCACTTGTCAATGGAACTACTTTTGACTTAACTGGGGTTTTTTTTTACGGAAGCTTCCCAAATGATTTGTGACTTTCGTCCACTAAATCTTCTCTATTTGTGGTACAGCAAAAAGTCTTTGCTGAAAAATATAATGATAAAAAGAGGATGTATTTTTCTTATGCTTCGTCGTTAAGATTTGGATGCTATTGTTAATTCCAAATGCATTTGAGCATGTAAAGTCCTTTGCAGTCCTTCATTTGCATGCGTAATTGCTTTCGAGGCCTAATGACTGGACTGAAGATAAAACACAAAACTTGGGATGGGCAAATGCTCCCATTTTAGTTTCTCTTAGTTTCTCACTTTATCAGTCAGTTCAGTTCTCTACACAAACACATCAGTTAGAGAATTATTATTATTATTATTATTATTATTATTATTATTATTATTATTATTATTTTAAAAGTCTGCTTGAAAATTCACCAGCATTTTGAGGTGAATTCTTCCTAATACAGTTGTACCTTGGATCCCAAACGCCTTAGAACTTGGACATTTTGGCTCCCGAATGCTGCAAACCCAGACGTGATTGTTCCGGTTTGCGAACGTTCTTTTGGAACCCGAACGTCCGATGGGGCTTCCGTGGCTTCCGATTGGCTGCAGGAGCTCCCTGCAGCCAATCAGAGGCCACGATTTGGTTTTTGAAAGTTTTGGAAGTGGAACGGATTCCGCTCAACTTCCAGGGTACGACTGTATACACGTTTGTATGCAATTTGACCTAATATACATTTTTTTTTGGCAAAGCATTTTTCCATAGTATAACACATTTTTGTATATTACTTCCCCTGATATATGCATGTTTGCACATCTTACTTGGCTGCAGAACTGTACTGAAAAAATTCAGAGAAGGGTCAACTTCATCAAATGTTGGTGTTTTGATTCACATATTGTTTAGAAAAAAGGTTGGTTCCTTTTTAATGGAGAGCTGAACTGAGTTTCTCTCCCATCTTGCACATGGCTCTCAAAGCAGGGTTGACCTTGTAAGCTGACTGGGTGGGGAATATTGTTTTCCTCCACTGGGTCAACTGGCTGATAGTAATTGCTGAAAACACGGCCAATTCATCATTCCTGTCTTAGCTCAGCTTTTGGCACCTAATAACATACGACAAACGCTTCTGAACCGAATCAAAGGCCCAGTCAGGGCAGAATTCTTTATTCACAGTGGTCAGTCAGATTCCTCTGGAAAGCTCACAAGCGCATGGCATGACCACAGCAGCCCACACCTGATTGTCTTCTCCTGTAGCTGGTATTGAGAGACTTCCCGCGTCTGAAGCTGGAGGCACAGTCTAAATTCTTAGTAGGTTTCCTCATTCCTGATACAGTGATGCCTCGCAAGACGAATGCCTCGTGCAACGAAAAACTCGCAAGACGAAAGCATTTTGTGATTTTTTTTGGTGACTCACAAGACGAATTTTTCCATGGCCGTGCTTCACAAGATGGATTTTTTTTTGCATTTTTTTTTGTTTTAATTCCTATGGGAAACCATGCTTCGCAAGACGAAATTTTCGCAATACTAAACGACTCACGGAACGAATTAATTTCGTATTAGGTAAAAGGTAAAGGTAAAGGACCCCTGGATGGATAAGTCCAGTCAAAGGTGACTATGGGGTTGCGGTGCTCATCTCGCTGTCAGGCCGAGGAAGCCGGCGTTTGTCCACAGACAGCTTTCTAGGTCATGTAGCCAGCTTGACTAAATTGCTTCTGGCACAATGGGACACTGTGACGGAAACCAGAGCACATGGAAACGGCGTTTACCTTCCCGCCATAGCAGTACCTACTGTGTTTCCCCGAAAATAAGACACTCTTATATTTATTTCTCCTCAAGAAGACATACTATGGCTTATTTTCAGGGGATGTCTTATTTTTAATTACGTGTCCAGCCTCGCCTCTTCCTTGGTGCCCTCCAGAACTGTGCCTATCACTATGTCTTATTTTCGGGGTATGGCTTATATTGCGCAAATGCTTAGAAATCCTGCTACGGCTTATTTTATGGGTATGTCCTATTTTCAGGGAAATGGTATTTATCTACTTGCACTGGTGTGCTTTCAAACTGCTAGGTAGGCAGGAGCTAGGACAGAGGAACAGGAGCTCACCCCCTCACAGGGATTCGAACTGCTGACCTTCTGATTGGCCAGCCCAAGTGGCTCAGTGGTTTAGACCACAGCGCCACCCACGTCCCGATTAAACAAGCACACAATCACTGATAGGTCCAACCGCCATTGTGAGGCTCAAAGCAATGAAGATGATGCCTCCTCAGCTGTTGCCATTGGCTGTGGGTTTCTTGTGATGTCACAAAAGCACCTATTTATCTACTTGCTCTGGTGTGCTTTCGAACTGCTAGGTTGGCAGGAGCCGGGACAGAGCAACAGGAGCTCACTCTGTTGCGGGGATTCGAACCGCCAACCTTCTGATTAGCAAGCCCAAGAGGCTCAGTGGTTTAGACCACAGCACCACCTGTGTCCCACCTTTATCTTCCTGATATTAAGTTTGACTTGCCAGCAACTGCATTTGAGCAGGACTCCTAGGTTTTTCAGGGACGTGGTAGACCTTCACCTGCCCCTCCCCAGTAAGGGGACCCAGGGTGAGAATCCTGTCTGAAGCCTGGACGTGGGCTAGGGTCATGTCACAGCCCCTACGGGGACCCCTCAGGGTGTCCCTATTTGATGTAAGTCATAGGGCACCCCCTATCAGGGGTTTATCCTTAAGTGGACTCCCTGCAGATGGGCAAGGTCAAGGTATAGCCTGGCTTCACCCCAGTGCATAAGCCATACTACTCTGATCTGTAACCAATAAAGTTGTGGCCTTTTTGAACCCATAAACCAAAATACTTCATGTGCTTCATTGTTCTCCAGAGAACTTTGTGGCTGGGGTGCCTTGGCACGCAACTGCATTTGCCTGAAACTCATAGGTCTTTCACTGAATCATAGAAAAGGACCAGAATGGACCATTTGAGCAGCCCATCGGCAGTGCCATTCAGCTAAGTCTGGCCCACGGTGTGCCGCACAACCCAAGAGAAGGCGCATGGCAGAAAGGGGGTTTGCAGAACATGTCGCTCCACTTGTTGCAAGGGAGTTGAATGTCATTGTACAGATATGGTGATGTGGAATGTTATAGCTGCCTGGCAAACCTCATCAGTTGAAGTACCTAATGTAATAATAATTAAAACAGGTAAAGGTGAAGGACACACCTTGTGTGTGTTGTTTTCATGGGAGTAAAAAGGTAAAGGTAAAGGACCCCTGGATGGTTAAGTCCAGTCAAAGGTGACTATGGGGTTGCGGCGCTCATCTCGCTTTCAGGCTGAGGGAGCTGATGTTTGTCTGCAGATAGCTTTCCAGGTCCAGGACTTCTGGTGCAACGGGACACCGTGATGGAAGCCAGAGTGCACGGAAACACCGTTTACCTTCCCACCGCAGTGGTACCTATTTATCTACTTGCACTGGTGTGCTTTCGAACTGCTAGGTTGGCAGGAGCTGGGCCAGAGCAATGGGAGCTCATTCCATTGTGGGGATTTGAACCGCTGATCTTCTGATCGGCAAGCCCAAGAGGCTCAGTGGTTTAGACAACAGCACCAACCGCGTGTAATGTAGCAAGATAAACAAATGACAGCTGTTGGCTTTACACGCTAGCTTCCATTCTAAAAGCCCTCCCCATTCCCACTCCCAAGATATGTGAAAATAACTTTGTTTCACTGATGTTGGATATAAAGGAACATGGTGAGATTGTCAGCATGAGAGCAGCATGAGCAAGTCCCTTGCTAGCCTATGGTGTTTCTGTGTGACGCTCCTTTAATAAAAAGAGTTTGCTGGAGGGCTTTACAATTTGTTCTTTGAAGACTAAAGTGCTATACAATACACAGATGGTGTGCTGTTCTGCTGGTGGAACATGCTGGCTTTTGCTTAAGGTTTCTGATTCACAGGAACCTAGAAAGCTGCCTTATTCTGAGTCAGACTGTTGTATTATCTACACTGAATGCCTGTTGCTTTCTAGCATTTCAGGCGAGGATTTCGCCCAGCCCTACATGGGGTTGTAAAGGATTGAACATGGGACCTGTTGCATGGAAAATGAATGCTCTACCAATGAGCTAGAGCTCTTTCTCAAAGAATTATATTTTTATTTTTTATATTTTTTTTAAATATAATTTTTATTAATTTTTCTGTTTTACAATTTAAAATACTCAATTTACATCCTTAAGATATTAATGACTTCCCTTCGTCTCTTTCCATGGTTCATTTTACAGATAATAAATCCCTGCATATTTTACAAAAACTATACCTATCCGTATTCCATTATTGCATCCATCAGAACTTGTTGACACTGTTGAATTTACGGTATCTTAATGCTGCCAGCGTTTTCAGCTGTACGCAATGATTTCCCATATATTCAATAAATGTTTTCCAATCTTCTTTAAATGTATGTTCTTCTTGTTCTCTTATTCTATATGTTAAGTCTGCAAGTTGTGCATATTCTGACAACTTAAGTTGCCATTCTTCTTTGGTTGGGACCTCACTCATTTTTCATTTTTGGGCTAACAAAACAAGGGCCACAGTTGTTGCATACCTAAATAACCTTTTCTGACACCTGGGGATTTCAGTCTGAATTACCCTCAACAGAAAGAACTCTGGGTTTTTTGGGATAGTACCTTTAAACAAAGAACAAAGAACCAAAAAAATAGATAAATCACACTGTATGGCCAAGGTTATAGAATTGCTAAGAATAAGGTCACACCAAAATAGAAAAAAGGCTATTACATATAGTTGAAATACATATGAATTCAAATGTTCATCAAATTAAATGAATAGCATTTTAAAAACTAAATAAATAAATAAATAAATGCTTTCTGTAGCTCACATTTCAGAACTGCCAATGGTGAATGACACAATGCCCAGTAATGTAACTGGATAAAAAAAAAAAATCATTATTCATTACGTACCATGGCAATATCACAGCTTGACTTATTATTTACTAGATTTTTAAAATGTGGGTTGCAAAACTGGTTCTTACATTAGAATTTACAATTTTCTAGAAGAGAATATTCTCACCTCACCTCACTAATCTGAAGGCAGCTTTTTTTAAGGGAAGTTTTTAATGTTTGATGTTTTATCGTGTTTTTAATATTCTGTTGGGAGCCGCCCAGAGAAGCTGGGGAAACCCAGCCAGATGGGTGGGGTATAAATAAAAAATTATTATAATATGATGATGATGATGATGATGATGATGATGATTGGGCTTAGTAAAACAAGCCAAAACCAGCACACAGATTCCAAGACATATTTATCATATCAAGTATAATGGTAGTGTGGCCAGCTGAGTTAACTCATATAGCTTTACTGCATCATGGAATCACAGAACTGTAAAGTTGAAAGGGGTCCCCAAAGGCCATCTAGTCCAACCCCCTGCAATGCAGGAATCTCAACTAGTTCGTGCATGGCAGATGGCCCAGGACTCCCCAAAGCTGGATGCGGGCATGCAAGAAATGCAAAACAATTATTGTGTTTGAACTGGAATTGTTGGCATGTGCACAGCTGCTCTTTTATTCCACTCCTCCCTTCCTCTCTCTCCACCTTTCATTGCTTCTTCATCCACTTTTCAGGCTGCAAAAGTGCCAGCTTCTGTCGCTGGTGAGCTTGCAGAGGATTGTCTCATCAGACTGCGCTTAAACGTCGCTGCACCAGGGCCAGATTTCGGTTTGATGAGGCCCTAAGCTACTGAAGGTAATGGAGCTCTTTATATGTCCAGCTGTCCTTGGTCAACAAAAATTGTTGCTTTGTTGTGTTGAATATATGCTATTTGGTAATCTATGGAAATAATAGGCATCTAAAGCCATTTGCGCATGTTGCCATGCAACCAGTCCATGCAGAATTTAGGCACCCTATATATAGAAATGAGCAAACCAGTGATGTTTTAGGGAGCTGGCTAGCAGGCGGGGCCCATTACTTACATCATAGGAGCCTACACAACACAAAACAATGTTGCTGTCTGTAGGTTTTCTTTTATTTGTTTTTAATCTTATATTTTGGAAATCCAGTTTTTTCCCCTTTACGTTTTGGGGAAGAATGGGGCGTGGGTGGTGCTGTGGTCTAAACCACAGAGCCTAGGGCTTGCCAATCAGAAGGTCGGCGGTTCGAATCCCCGTGACGGGGTGAGCTCCTGTTGCTCAGTCCCTGCTCCTGCCCACCTAGCAGTTCAAAAGCACGTTAAAGTGCAAGTAGATAAATAGGTACCGCATCGGCGGGAAGGTGAATGGCATTTCCGTGTGCTGCTCTGGTTCGCCAGAAGCGGCTTAGTCATGGTGGCCACATGACCCAGAAGCTGTCTGCAGACAAACGCCAGCTCCCTCGGCCTATAGAGCGAGATGAGCGTGCAACCCCAGAGTCCTGCGCAACTGGACCTAGCCGTGGGGGGTACCTTGACCTTTAAAAGAGTGAGGCCCTAAGCTATAACTTGTTTAGCACATACGTAAATCCGGCACTGCGCTGCACAACAGCAGCAAGGAAGAGAGAAAGAAAAGAGGAACAGATGGGGCAATAAAAAAAGAAGGCGAGAGATCTGCCTTGCACTTTATGGCTGAGCTCCTTGAGTGGGGAACGCAGAGCAGGCATTCTTAGAGCTGCTCATTTCAGTACATGATGTGCTGCCTGCACAATACTTCAAGCAAAGCGCATGTAAATTAGAAAATAATAGGATATTGTCCAAAATAGCCATCACGCTAGATGAGACAATCAAGAGAGCGTTTTCTGAGAACTCTGTTTTCCACGTCAAATCCATGTGTTGTTTACGCACTCAGTGCCAAGCAAGCATAATATTTCATAGCTGCTAGTGGCCATGGACTCTTGCTTCTAGCAATAGCCGCCTTTTCCTAGTCTCTCCCCCTCCATACCCACAGCAGGAACAAGAGCAAAAATGACTCACAAACCGGCATTTAAATTAATCCAGGGTCTGAGAACACACCGCTATGTGTGTGCCTTGATGTTCTTACGTCGCTAAGCTGAGAGCTCGCGGGCAAAATTCTCCCCACAAGATGAAAAAAAAAATGCTTTGTTTTTATTTGTGCATATAGCACATCGTTTCATTTGCAGCCAATGCATCTGTGTTTGTCTTGATCCAGCCAGGAAGCCTCATATGCATGGAAGCAGCTTTGCAGAGGTCTTCCAACTGCATAAGGAAATTGCATGCACAAATAGCAGCTACTGGCAAGATCATACAGGCCAAGCCAGCGGCAGGGATTACTAGTGCACAGCCCTTTTATGGGGAAACTGGAAATCCACCAATCAGCTTTCTTGGAAATAGCTGTTTGGCACAATTCTTTTCAAGGATGACAATGATGATGGTGATGTGGCTTTTTCTGCTGTGCTCATATATTGTAGAACTGGCCTTTAGCCTAAACTGCTTTTGAATGAAATAATTTTTATTTGATTTTACAAATATAAACTTACAACAAAATCCATTACATATCATATAAAGAGATTTCTCTGAATCTCAAGACTTCCCCCCATCCCCTCCATTGGTCCTTTTTTTTCATAAAAAGATGTTTATGAATCATGTTTCAAAACATTAATGACAGAAAAGTCTTTAATCAGAGAATATAGACAATTTGTGTAGATAAACTCAGAAAAATAAAAAAATAGAGAGAAAAGAAAAGGAAAAAGTGAAGAGCAGAAAAATTAGAAAAAGCAAAAAAGATGGGGAAAAAAGGAAAAGGTGAGAAGGAAAAAAAGAAAAAGAAAATAATAATATTGACTTCCACCGCTTCGTCATACAGTAAGTAAATTAATGCATTTTTAGCTTAACTGTCTTTTTGTCCTTTTGTCGACACTAAAATAAATTTTTCTTATTTTCATCCTATAAACCTTTCATTTCATCAACGACAGGGTTAGTCCAAGCATAGCCAGATTTTAGTTCCCAGACCTTGTTTACCTAGGTAGTCATTTAAGTATCCCCATTGTAGTCATTTAAGTAGTCATTTAAGTATCCCCATTGTATCATGTGAGATGAGCGCGCAACCCCAGAGTCGGTCACGACTGGACCTAATGGTCAGGGGTCCCTTTACCTTTACCTTTATTGTTTCCTTATCAAAGCTTTAGGTTTGTTATTAATTACATCCGTCAATTTTGCTAGTTCCAGATATTCGCAAATTTTGTTAATCCATTCACCCTTTGTCGGGATATCTGTGCTTTTCCATTTACTCGCAACTAGCATTCTGGCAGCAGTTGAGGCGTTGGTCCTAATGTCAACATTTACAACTGCGTATCATTCCGTTATTCACATTTTTTATCCATCTGAATTTTCCAGTCTTTGTTACCTTACAAGGGTGATTAAAATTCTGCTAATGTTTTCATCTGCTTACAATGGTCTCCTAAATAAATAATAATTTCCACCCATCCTTTTTAAAAGTTCTTGTCCTCTTGGACAAAACCCAAGAACTTAAACTGGTTTTTATGCAGGTGGTGGGGCAGCCCAAATACACATCACTCCTAAAAAAGATGCACACTACCAAAAAAGAGGAGACACAAAATTTGCAAACATTTTGCTTCTGCTAACTTCCACTATAGATGTGCATGTAGAAATAATTGCGGGAAGACATCCAGGCTGCCTTGGATTGCCTGCTTACCAACGAACATACCTCATGCACCCAGTGGCATGCGGTCATTGGGCTAAGGGGATGCGGGTGACGCTGTGGTCTAAACCACTGAGCCTCTTGGGCTTGCCAATCAGAAGGTTGGCGGTTCGAATCCGCACAATGGGGTGAGCTCCTGTTGCTCTGTCCCAGCTCCTGCCTACCTAGAAGTTCGAAAGCATGCCAGTGCAAGTAGATAAATAGGTACCCTTGTGGCAAGAAGGTAAAGTGTTTCCGTGCGCTCTGGCTTCAATCATGGTGTTCTGTTGTGCCAGAAGCTGACCACATGACCCGGAAAGCTGTCTGCAGACAAATGCCGGTTCCTTTGGCCTGAAAGCGAGATGAGCGTCGCAACCCTATAGTCGCCATGGACTGGACTTAAACCATCCAGGGGTCCTTTACCTTTTACTTTTACTTAAATGTTCTGCCTCCCTACAGCATGGAGAGCTTTTGCCCAGCTTAGGGAGGGAGGTGCGAAGCTCTGATGGGTCCAAGATCTGTCCTGCCATCTTCCCAAAGCCCATCCGGTTTTTGGAAGGAGGCAGAAGGGCTCCAGCATCCTGTCTGAGCCCTGGCACCTCCTTCGCAAATCCTGGGAAGCTTCTGCCCGGCTTAGGGAGGCAGGTGCGATTCACATGTGCACGACATCACACACATGACATCAACACTCCCCCCACGCACCTCGCAAGCTAGGTGCCCCTGGCCCTAAATGTCCCCCTAAGAAAAATTTCACTGCATGCAACTGCACCCCTCTTGTCAGAGTATATGCCACTTTAATTGGTAGTATATGTTGGCTAAAATTGACACCCAAATAAAAGTGCGCCGTGTTTGAGCACAATGGCACTTAATGTTAGCTTGCGGCTTAGCTTTGTTTTTTGAGTGTGTATGTGATTATGTGATTGTATTTTAATTTGAATTTCAATAAAGTTAATTTTTTAAAAAACATTTTTTAAAAAAAGTTAGCTTGCGGCTGTGCAGCTGGAGCCAAAGCATGTTTCATATGAGGCATGCCTCACATGGGACAATTATTTGATTCGTGCTGTTTTGATTCCCTGCCCCCCTTGCCTGGAGTACCCCTTAAACAGTTAAGGAAATGTCAGGAAAACAGAATAAGCTGCCATTAAACCCCCATTATGCCTAGTGGGGTTTACTTAATTGGTGAGTTTGCAAGCCTGTGTACACTTACTTGGGAATTAGCCCCACTGATTTCAAAGAGTTTTCTTTTTACGAGTAAGCATGCATTAAACTGGTGGGTGCGCACATTTATTTATACAATGGTACTTTGGTTCTCAAATGCCTTGGTACTCAAACACCTTGGTTCCCAAACGCTGAAAACCCAGAAGTAAGCGTTCCAGTTTTTGGCTATTGTTTCCCGGGGCGCCTGCACCAATCAGAAGCCGTGCCTTGGTTTTGGAACATTTCAGAGTCAAATGGACTTCCAGAATGGATTAAGTTCCAGAACCAAGGTGCCACTGTATTTGGCACTTGTTTTCGCTATTTATTATCCCTTTTTGTTTTTGAGGCTTTTTCGGTTAATTGGTTTTTGTGGAACCCAGTTCAGCTACTGATTGATTGATGTGTGACTGTAGTAATGGATATAACCCCCCGCCCCCATCCAAACAGTGACTATCATCAGTACAGGGAGGGAAAAAAATAATTTTAATTTTTATCATCTACAATACTGTCTTGTTTATTTTATAGTGGTACCTTGGTTATTGCTTTCATTTTATGGATCAATGGTTTTGTTAGGTAGAAAAATTCATGTAAAATTGTTGTTCTAGGGGTTGTTTTTAAAAGTCTGGAATGGATTAATCCGTTTTGCATTACTTTCTATGGGAAAGCGCACTTTTGTTTTGGAACAACAGATTTCCAGAATGGATTAAGTTTGAGAACCAAGGTTCTATATTTATATTATTTATTTTCATATTATTTATATGATATATTTATTTATGGCTCTGGGAATTGGGGAAGCCTTTCGACACTGTTTCATAGACAGAAAGTTTCTTATTCTTGTTTTGTGTATTTGAGGCTTCATTGCATTTATAAAGCATTCATGGTTTGCTGAAAGTTTGTAGACCACTAACCAAAGGGAGTGGTGGTTTTTTTTTTTTTTAAGAAGCATAACTTGGAATTAAAAGTAGAGTAGAAACAATATACATTCAAAGGCTGCCATCTGTTGGTCAAATATATTTCTTACAGGTTACTTGGTGTGGTGGAGACATACGAACATAAGGAATCCAAAAGGCGTTATGCTTATTTATTGATAGGAGCAAAGTAGGGTGGAAAGAGAGACTTTAGCTGCAGTCAGAGGTCTGTGGAGGCTTAGCCTGGGATACAAGCTTGGGAGAAAAATGTGTTTCTTATACTGTAGACCAGGCTTGAGGATCATAGAATCATAGAGTTGGAAGAGACCACAAGGGCCATCCAGTCCAACCCCCTGCCAAGCAGGAAACACCATCAAAGCATTCTTGACATATGCTTGTCAAGCCTCTGCTTAAAGACCTCCAAAGAAGGAGACTCCACCACACTCCTTGGTAGCAAATTCCACTGCCAAACTGCTCTTACTGTCAGGAAGTTCTTCCTAATGTTTAGGTGGAATCTTCTTTCTTGTAGTTTGAATCTATTGCTCCATGTCCGCTTCTCTGGAGCAGCAGAAAACAACCTATCTCCCTCCTCTATTTGGAATCCGTTAATATATTTGAACATGGCTATCATATCACCCCTTAACCTTCTCTTCTCCAGGCTAAATATACCCAGCTCCCTAAGCCGTTCCTCATAAGGCATTGTTTCCAGGCCTTTGAGCATTTTGGTTGCCCTCTTCTGGACACGTTCCAACTTGTCAGTATCCTTCTTGAACTGTGGTGCCCAGAACTGGACACAGTACTCCAGGTGAGGTCTGACCAGAGCAGAATACAGTGGTACTATTACTTCCCTTGATCTAGATGCTATACTCCTATTGATGCAGCCCAGAATTGCATTGGCTTTTTCAGCTGCTGCATCACACTGTTGACTCATGTCAAGTTTGTGGTCTACCAGGGCTCCTAGATCCTTTTCACATGTACTGCTCTCAAGCCAGGTGTCGCCCATCCTGTAGGATGTCTCCCATCCTGAGGATGTTCATGCAAACTGGCTTCCTTGGAACTACGTACTGTATATGGTGGAGGTGGGGGACTTTTTTCAGCACGAGGGCATACCCTCCAACATTCCTCAGACGAAAATAGGGACATTTCTCACTCCCCCTCCCCACAACTGACCTTCCTCGAACCCCCATTCTCCCCAAGCATTTCCTATCAGAAGGGAAAGTGCAGCCACCACTTCACCAGTGAGACACGTCACACTGAGAAAACCCCTTAATTCTGATTGCATTTTATTTTATTCTTTGGTAGATTTACAAAAAGAAAAAGAAAAACACAGTGACCTGCTCCGGTAGGGATTTTGACTGGGGCATTTGTGGCTGGGAGTTTGAATGACTGCCTCTCCTGGTATGCCCCGCGGAGGACCTCAAGGTCCACAAACAACAATATTCTGGAGATCCCGAGCCATAAGGTGGCTAGATTGGCCTCTACTAGGGCCAGGGCCTTTTCAGTATTGGCCCCAACTTGGTGGAACGCTCTTTCACAGGAGACCAGGGCCCTGCGGGATTTGTCACCTTTCCGCAGGGCCTGCAAGACAGAGCTGTTCCGCCTGGCCTTTGGGTTGGATTCAGTCTGACCCCTGTGTTTTCCTCCCTCATGGTTTGGATTTACGGACTACTTAAAATGAGGCTGCATATTAAATTTTAATATTGTATTTTAATCTGTATTAATTGTTTTCTTTTCTTTTATGTCTTATTGTAATTTTATTGGTGTTAGCCGGCCTGAGCCTGGTTTTGACTGGGGAGGGCGGGGTATAAATTATTATTATTATTAGCGTCAGCCATCGGCCATAGCAATAAAACAGCAATATGATATACAAAGAATAGAAACAAAAAGTCAATTATATAAAATGCATTATAGGGTTTTGATTCAATAGTCAAATAGTGGATCTTATTCTGATTGTCCCAGCTAAAAACCTTGCAACCTCTGCTGTCACCTGCTCATCTCGATCTGCCAAGAGAAAGGACACTGTGGCAGTGGTTGGGCGACCCGGAATGGACAATAAAAGAGGGGTGATAATCTCATTCCTCAAGTCTTTATAAAGAGTGCAAGCCAGGAAGGCATGCACCACCGATTCGGTACTGCCATCTCCACAGGGACATAAGCGTTTTTTGTGTGGAATCTGTTGGAATTGTCCCCCAAGTACAGCCGAGGGCAATGCATTCAATCTTGCGAGTGTAAAAGCACGCCTATATTTTAGAATTGCGAGGTTACTGCATTAGCCTATTCGTGGTATTGTTCTGCTTTCAGCTTGGCTGCTGTGTGTGTGCAAGGTGTGTTGTATCTGTGTTGGCAGCTGCCGGGAGCGTGGGATAAAATTGCGCCACCATGATATGAGATGAGGCAACAGTGATCAAATATACAGAGGTTAAATACGTACTAGCAGGGATCGTTCCGGGGATGTTAGTGTAGCACAGGAGCTGGGAACTATTTTTTTCTGCTAGGGGCTACATCCCCTTGGAGGATAAATGGTGGATACACGGAGGCCAGAAGAACCCTACACTCTCGCAAGATCACTCCTCCCGCAAACTCCATGCACTGCTTGCGTATTGTGTTTTCCATAGGGGGTTCCACTTTTGCTTTTATTGCACCATTTTTTTTAGATGAAGGGATGAGATGATGGGAGGGCAATGAGAAATAAATAAAATAAAATAATAAAGGTTGATGCTAATAAAGAAGACTTTCTTCTAAACAGGAGGAAAGGGGGCGGTGGGGGAAAGATCTAGGCCAGGGGTCAGCAACCTTTTTCAGCCGTGGGCTGGTCCACTGTCCCTCAGACCATGTGGTTGGCTGGACTATATATATATATATATATATATATATATATATATATATATATATATATATATATATTCCTATGCCCCACAAATAACCCAGAGATGCATTTTAAATAAAAGCACACATTCTACTCATGTAAAAACATGCTGATTCCCGGAGCGTCCGTGGGCCGCATTGAGAAGGCAATTGGGTCACATCCGGCCCACGGGCCTTAGGTTGCCTCCCACTATTCTAGGCAATGCTTAGATTGCCAGGGCAATGGGTGTGTATGCAAGATAAAAAGTTTCACCAAACTCTTCCATACACAACTTCTTTTATTGTTGGTACAATCCTCACTACCGGCGTTTTCACTCCATACATCTCCCTGTTTGTGGTCTTTTCAAAACCCGGAGTTAAGAGAAAGTGTGCGGATTTTGTCAATGCAGTAACTAGGTACTTGGCAGTTCTTAATGTGTATTAATAATAATATTATTAATGATAAGTTAGTAAGAAACTGAAATACAGAAACACACCAAAAGATAAAACCAAACATGTGGAAAAATCCATGTCAGCATTAAATGCTGGTTATTAACAGGCATAGATCTGAATTTGGGACTAGAAAATGGGCTTGCTATTTCTTCTAAGGAATTTTTTGTTTAAGGGGAACCTTTTCCTGGAGAGGCAGTCAGTCAGACAGACAGAGAACAAGTCAATATTGAATAATGGTCAAAATAAGGGTTGGATCGGTTCCCACAAGATGCTCATGATAGGAACTTCCATGTCAGTCCTGGAGGTCTGAGGTAGTCCAAGCTCCTGCATATAGAGCAGGAAGGTGCTGCAAACTATTTCTCACCTTCTTCTCATGCTCGTCTAGATTGGAAAAGATTTGGAGGTGTTTAATAAGAACTGGTTGTTGTTTTTTTGCTGGTATAATTATGTATCCCCAGAGACTTGGAGGCTCAAGATAACGGGCATTGCTATTGACCTTATTCTAATTTTGTATGACATATCCCATCTTACTGTTTTTTTAAATGAAAGTGCAGTCTGTATATACTCCAATAAATAAAACAATGCCAGGACACAAATCTCATGTGCTTTCCTGTTAGGATCCTTTTTGCTCTCTCCCTTTCACCTGTCTAATCTATTTTATGTTGTAGGTATTTACAAAGCACCCTCTTCAAGAAACACATACGGTAGTTATCATGCTCACTTTCAGAGCAGTGAAGACAGTATCATTTTATCATCTGCTCACTAGATGGCACTGGCCTTAGCTTGCATTAGGATGAAGTCAGGAGTTTCCTCCTGCTGTTTTGCTTTTCTTTAAGACTATGCACGGTACATATTACTGGTTTAAAATGCAATGAAGTCATTCCGCCCCCCTCTGTGTTTCAAGGTGCATTTGCTCCTTTCTGTACACATCAGTAGGCTTTGATGTGTTTCCACCTCGCCCGCAGTGTGTCCACACCAGGGGGCAGAGAGCAGGCAGGGATTCAAACTGTCTGGTTAGTTTCCTACTATAGTCATTGTCAGATTAGTGCTGGGTTGGGGAAAACCACATCAAACCACAACATTTCCAGAAAACTACAATAGCTCTGCATCCCAAGTAACATTACGTGTAAAGGTAAAGGTAAAGGGGACCCCTGGCCGTTAGGTCCAGTCATGACCGACTCTGGGGTTGTGGCGCTCATCTCGCTTTATTGGCCAAGGGAGCCGGCGTACAGCTTCTGGGTCATGTGGCCAGCATGACTAAGCCGCTTCTGGCGAACCAGAGCAGCCCACGGAAACACCGTTTACCTTCCCGCCGGAGCGGTACCTATTTATCTACTTGCACTTTGACGTGCTTTCAAACTGCTAGGTTGGCAGGAGCAGGGACCAAGCAACGGGAGCTCACCCCGTCACGGGGATTCGAACTGCTGACTTTCTGGTTTAACCCACAGCGCCATTGCATGTACACAGATTCAAAAACCACTAGTGGGAGAGAGGGCAAAGGTTTTATTTAGCTTTCTGAGTGGTGTGTCTCCTAGCCTTCTATAAAATTTCTCAAACGCTATGAGTAACTTAAAAGGACTAATGGCATACAAAATGTAAGGACATTCCATACCTTATAGGAATAATACAACCACATCTCTAGATAGATTCACCGCCAGTTTGAAACTGCCGTCAGCACCCCGCTAAATGGACCAATGGTGTCACTTGGGCTTGTCCTGTGCCTATAAGGCACAGGTCTGAGCTGTTTTGCCCTTGTCCTTCCGCTTTCCCTGGAAAACCTGCTCTTTAGTACTAAATCGGAACAAAGGGCAATCCACGGGAAATCTGAAAGCAGCGGGGTAAATGGAAGTGTGAATGAGCCCTTCGCTTCAGGCAGCTACCGAGGTTCCCAGTTCTATCTTCAGCTTCTTCGTTTACAGCAAGCATTGCCTGCACCCTCTCAAGCAGATCTTTGCAGTTACAAAAGCTTAGAAATATTATAACATAAACTGAAATGTGAAGGCAGCTGAATTTTGCACCCAATACGACAGCCTGAGCGTATCAGCATTCCCACAGAACCACAATAGATATAGATCAGGCAAAGGCAAACTCATCCCTCCAGATGTTTTCGGACTACAATTCCCACCATCCCTGACCACTGGTCCTGTTAGCTAGGGATGATGGAAGTAGTGCTCCCAAAACATCTGGAGGGCCGAGTTTGCCTATGCCCGATATAGATGTCCCTGGGCAAATGAAAGTGACATTTCCTGATGACTGGACTTCCTGTTACCTTGCCTACACTCCCCAATCTAGATCACTTACAAACTTCTATGAACCACAGCAGGGCTTGTATGAACCACAAAATTCATACAAGGAAGGGCTATCACCACAGTCCTAATGCAACTCCCACCACCATCCGTGGAATTTCTTGTGATATAAATTGGCACTGAACAATGGCATTGAGAAACCAGACCAAGGAAAACAAACAGCCAGAAAAAATTGAATAAACAGATGTTTGTTTTTCAAAATCAAAATGTAGACCATATGAAATAATATAAGAGAAGCATTTTCTGTACATAAATAGGCAATGAAAATAGAAGTTCATTTTTTAAAAAAACTGTTTAAAAAAAGGCATTTTGCATTCATAGGACCTAGTGCCAAGATTTCTGAATCTGATTGTTTGGCATTAGTTTACATTCTGCAGCATTGCTTGATTACAAAGAGATATTCCAATTTTTATGTCATGATCCTATTTGTTGCATTTGAGGTGCTGAAAAGACTCAACTGTTGTACCATTCCTCATAGGGGAGTTCCTGCAGTTCCATGATCATTCAGGGTGCTAGGGAAAGGAAATTCAGGGGTGCGCCTTCCACCAGCCAGCTTCTTGCAGCAATAATGCAGGCTATGAGGGCTTATTCAAAATGTTACAAACTATGCATGGGGACCAATGAAAGGATTCCTGCATAGTGGGTGCTAAATCTGAAGGCTCTTGTGCATTCCTCTCCATGCCAGTGCTCACCTGGATATGCTGAGAGGTAGCAAAAGTCTTTCAAAAGGAGATGCCCATCAACTCCTGTGCCTTCCCATGGAAGTACTTTTCAGCAGCCTACAAGATGGGACAGTCACACTGGATTGGTGGCTGCAGCCTACAGATACTGGGTAAGATTAGTTGCATTGCTGGTGGCTAGTTCGTGTGTTTTATTCATTTCGTTACTGTGAAAATTATAGTTCAATTTTTAAAATGTATACTCAGAAGTCAATCAACAAGAACCACTACTCAAGTAAATGTCCTTAGGTATTGCAGCCTTACGTTATATAGATCAAGAAAGAGGGTGTGGTTAGGGTGCTGTTGTGGAACATAGCCTACAGAATAATTAGATTTCTGTGTTCGATAGGACTTAACAGTGAGGAAGAAGTACTACGGTAGCAGAGGCCAAAGCAAAGCTCTTGTTTAGCACATGAACAACACACTACTTCTGTATTTTGCATTGGCAAACACAGTTTAAGGCCGAAATCGGCTACTTGAAGCAGGCTCAGGACTCAGTTCCGGTCCAAAATCAATCCCTGTGTTGACTGTCCCAAGGAAAGGTTATGAAAGTGGCAGTATCAATATTCCTTATTTACTAGGAACAAATAAGGCACTGCATCTCTCTTAATAGCATTACGGGTATTCTACTGAGAGCAGGAAAAGTGCCTGGGGGCTGTCTGCTCGGTTCTCCAGCGTTCATGCCAGTCTAACAGCATCAATAGGTTAAAAGCATAATTAATATCCAAAGAACAAATGCAACCCCACTTGGAAAATGATTCCTGCAGAAATGCTCTGAAAAGCTGCAAAGACATTTGTACAGCAAAACTCCTTTCACCAGAGAGTATCTTCATTCTTCATATTTGCCTCCTGCATGGTGTCTCCATTTGCAACCATCGATATTCAGTACACAGTGCTCTTATTGTGCAATGTCATAGTAGAAATTGCGCAGCCTGAACTCCACTGCAGAAAATCCTGGCCGATCATCGACGCTGTAAAAGAAAGACATTTTATTTTGTTATAGGCGCGCACACATCCTTTGCTCTCTCCTCATTTAAGTCCAAATGGGCCATTTCCAGCCATCATTATCTCAAGAGCAAAAATGGACCACATGTGCAGGTAATGCCACAAAATTTTGCTCCCCAGCAGTGTCAAGAAGGTCCTGAGAGGCACTAGGTGGAGGTTTGTGAGGGCAATACAGACATTTAGCCCCTAGTTCCGACTCAGCACCAAACAGCAAGCTGCCTTACACCAGTGACCAGATGAAGCAAGGGAATAATGGCCATGAGAGGAAATGCAGGGATAGTTGAAGTAAAACTGCAATTCCTGGCTGCAATGTGAATACAGAGTCTATCCCCCCCCCCAAAAAAGGGGGGTGGGAGCTCTCAAGGAGAACCTGTGAGGGTGGGAGGAATAAGCTGCTTATTGACCCTTCCTTGAAGACCACAAGCAGAACTGGATCAGCAGCCAATAATGCTCCTTTGCCTTATACAACTTATCTCAGAGATATAGATGTTTCACAGAAAAAGTACTTAAAGGGGCCCCTAGAACACCACCCCCTGGGATTAGTTTGTTCTGGGTTCCCATGTGATCAAGAACATTTGCTAAGTGATAATCAACTAAGCACCCTACTGAAATAATTTAGGGCACCCTCATCACTGAAGGGTCTTCTGTTTGTGAGATGTGCCGAGAACATCACTGTACTTTTGAGGTTTTTTAAAATATATATATATAAAACACCCCTATGTTTAGATGTATATTTCTAAGCATGTTTAGATGTATATTTTTAATCAATTTTCTAATGTTGCACAGCTGTTGTAGCTCAGTGTTCTGCTCAACAAGCTTTTGTCAGTCCGTTTCTGGAAAATGCTGTACCAGAAACAATCAGCTGGTATGTAGCTGAGCACAGCGGCTATAAAAAGTTATGCAGCATCTCGCCTAAAAGCTATATTGCAATTTGGCTTGCAGGGCATTACTTCTCATTTTCATTACTGTATTAAGTAGCGCAACCATTATTGTTAATTCACATTTTACTCCTTTGGCTTGAAATGTTCCTTGAAGGGCAGTTTGGATCTCCCCCCCCCCATGGTTTAAAATGCAGAAAAAGCGAAGACAGAGTGGGGAGTGAAAAGCAAAAGAAATCCAATATTTTTATCAGAAGAAACACAAATATGATGATGCTCACTCATATGTCCAGCATAATTTCATTAACTCATAGACCTCAGGTGGGCAGTTTTCTGGACATTCCATTCGCTCTCCTCTTTCAATCATCTGAGCAACCTCCCCACCTTTCATGCCCTGCAACAGAATGAGAAAGGATTTACTTTTTTTGTCAAACTCAATTATTTAGGGACAACTGCTACTCTGCAACAACATGGAGTGCTCCTCTTCTTGGTTCCAGCATCTTTATTCTGCTCGTGCCCACACAACCCAGATCTGCTTCCTATCCTACCCCCCACAAGTCCATCAGCACTCTGTGCCCACTGAGCATCCTGAATCCGCATTTTGGGATTTAAGTTGGGTAGGCATATTTGTGCTGAATCCCACCTATACTGAATTCTGCACTGAAGTCTAGGGCAGCTTTCTCTTCTATCCCTGGGGACATTTAAAAATAGATGGTTAGTGGGAACCAGGAAAAGACCGATCCAGACAATGAGATATTTCTTTTTACATTTAGATATAGCTACATATATGTCTCTGTCCTCCTGTTCCAGCCACTCCATTCACCCTTCCCCTCAGTTATCCCTTTATTTCTCCTCTCAGTCTATCGCTAGTCCATGTCACTGAGTTATTATAGGGCTGTTGGGGGTATTCCACCCCCATTTTGTTTCTACAATTTTTTTATACTTGAGCATGCATCAGCATGACTCTGAGTCTGCTAGTAGTAACATCTTGTGTTCCAGTGGTATGGTTTTGGCTACATAAGCACAAGCACAGAAGGACCTGAATCTGTATTAAAATACGGATGTTTAATGAAGGAAAGCAACATCTAAAATGTACCTTGTATGGCTTTTGCCCATAGGAAAAAGCCTCCCACATTAAAACACCAAAACTCCAAACATCGCTCTTGCTTGAAAATTTGAAGAAGTTCATGCATTCTGGAGCATACCACTTGACTGGCCATTTCCCATAATGTTCTGCCTACAGTGGTGCCACACATAAAAGAGAATATTAGACATATGACACATCATACAGCAACAAGAGGAAGCAATTATGGTTTTGCACAGTTTCTGAAGTCCACCCTCTTCTGACACCATCAGAGGGGGAAGGTTAGTCCTTCCCAGTATTGCATCATGTTGTGAGCCAACGATGTCATCAGTGTGTGTGTATGTGTACACTGGTGTGTGGGCAACCTGCTAGAATCTACTGAGCACATATAATATAGCTGTACCTGCAGCCCCCAGGCCCCTGCCTTGCTCAGCTCCCAGCAGTGATGGCTTGCATGTTGTAAATAAAAGTAGTTTCGAGAGTGGGTGTAGCAAGGGAAAGATTCTTTGCAGAGGCATGCCTGCTGCCCTGATCATGTTTTGTGTTGAAGGACAGCTAATAAATTTTAAACTACAATGGTGGTGCATGCACACCACAGGAAGCCACAGTGACATCATGAGAAGAAATCTCAGTCGAGACAAGTTACAGGGTGAAATAGTACCTTGTAATAATCATTAGAACCAAGGGCTTTGGAAAGTCCAAAGTCACTGATTTTGGCATAATGTTGTGTAACCAGCAGTACATTTCTCGCAGCTAAATCTCTGTGCACAAAGTTGTTTTCTTCCAAATATTTCATCCCCATGGAAACTTGATGAACCAGCTCAATGATATTCTTTTCTTTGACATCTCTGAAAAATCAGAACTAGTTTACTACTTTAGCAATTTATGGTAAATTTCCGTTCCGCGTTATTCCGTTCCACTTATATTTTGGTAATTAACTAGTTGTTACTGGATTTTGCTTGTGTGGAATCCAATGTTACACAGGTGGGCCTGCTCTTCCTTTCCTGTCCCTTAAAGCCCCGCCCCCTCCATGAGCTAAAAATCTGTTTCCAAGGGTTAGCAGACTATCCAGAAAATATTTTGAGGGCATGTGTCCTTTTGCTTCCAGTCAGCATCAGGCCCTTTGCTTTCATGTGAGGGAAATGTGGAGGGGAAACAAATATCTCATAACTAACTAAATACTTATGTTACCAATCCATTATGTGCCTACACTTTTCAAGAACGAAGGGGTCCCACCTCAAAAAGATCCATACTTGAGAACAAACAGTAATGGTCCACTCAACTCTTTTAGAGCGTATCTTCACCTTTTGACTGAATTTCACAAATATGGTGGGAAAGTAGAAGTTCTTTTTTTACAAACTAGTAGTAAATGTGCTCTTGGAGAAAATAAAGCTTTGGAAAACTACTCAGCTAGTGATTAGTCCATCAGTTTTGCCTATTATCACACAATAAATCAATAAATAATACGGACAGCCAATTTACCTGTGTTTTATCAGATATTTATTCAAGGGGCCAAGTTCAGCCATTTCCATTACCAACATCCAGGACTCGGCCTCACATATGCCTATCATTCGGACAATATATGGGTTATCCAGTTGTTGCATAACATTTGCTTCTCTCAGCAGTTCATCTTTTAAGGAGGGGTCGTTGCTTTCGTTCTTGAGAATTTTCACAGCCACTGTCTTCTTTCCCCTGAAAAGAAATCACCAGGAAGCCTACATTATATGCAGTGCTCCAAGTATTCTTGTCTGTTTCCCATGTGCTCAATCTGTCCAGTTTTCTACTTCCAAATGCGGCTGCACGCAACACCTCAGAGGAGGAACAGGCAACATTGCATAATTCATGCACTATAAGTCCTTCTAAAGCAAAAGCTATGAAGCAAAATATACGGGCACAAATATGGATGAAGGTTAATTGATTTCTTTCACACTGGTGGGAAAAAGGGAACATTCTTGAGGGTGGATCGTTGGTGGTGGTATAAGCACTTAAATGGATATATTCTGGTCAAAGGCACAAGTTCTTATTGCTCAAAGAAGAAAAGGAAAGCTTTGCTGTTTGGTGCTTATGTATCAAAACAGGTCAAAGACCCAGAGTTATGAAAACATACTGTATTGTATTCAGGAAGCGCATTTAAAAGGGAACAAACACAACATGCATAGGACAATGAGCAACGCACACACGACGGAACACTGTTCGTTAGTCTGTTTCAACAAGTGAATCTTTTGGAAACACGTCCCAATGGCGTTAGGAGACAGCAAGGTTCTTGTGCCTTTCACAGCTGTGTGGCAGGCAGAAATTCAGCAAGTGAAGTCTTTTTTTAGTATGGTAATACAATTATGGGGAAAGCTCCACTAGTTCACATAAGATGCCGATCAGACATTTTATTAATTGTGTGCGGCCTGGTTTACTCTTCGTCCATCCACCTTACCCCAAACAGAGGATAAAATTTGCACATGGTACAAAATGTATGCAAATGTGTGCCTTCTTTTGTCACTGGGGCAGAGAATCTATGCAAACTAACTTCTGATTTTCTTTAGAGGAAACAACGATGGTGGTGTCAGTACACACACCTTTGGGATGCCAACCTGGAGCTCCCCCGACCCGGCAGCCACACCCCACCCCATCCTGGACACCTGTACTACTGGTACAGGTAAAGGTAAAAGGTCAAGGACCCCTGGACAGTTAAGTCCGGTCAAATGGTGACTATGAGGTTGCAGCGCTGATCTCGTTTCAGGCCGAGGGAGCTGGCGTTTGTCCATAGACAGCTTTCCGGGTCATGTGGCCACCATGACTAAACCGCTTCTGGTGCAAAGGGACACCGTGACGGAAACCAGAGCGCATGAAAACACCGTTTACCTTCCCGTCACGGCGGTACCTATTTATCTACTTGCACTGGCGTGTTTTCAAACTGCTAGGTGGGCAGGAGCTGGGACAGAGCAACAGGAGCTCACCCCCTCACAGGATTTCGAATTGCTAACCTTCTGATTGGCAAGCCCAGGAGGCTCAGTGGTTTAGACCACAGCGCCACCCGTGTCCTGAATAAACAAGCACACAATCACTGATAGGTCCAACCGCCAAAGCAATGAAGATGATGCCTCCTCAGCTGTTGCCATTGGCTCAGTGGTTTAGACCACAATGCCACCTGCATCCCTCTACTGATATAAGAAGGCAGGGCAGGTCCTTCTCTATCTCTCATGTGATTCTATTGATTGAGGCAAAGGAAGTCTGGTCCAGGGCTTAAGAACAGCAATATCATCAAAGGAATATGACAAAGAAAATAATATAATAGTCAAGAGGGAAGGATGGTAAGAAGACAGCATTTCAAAACTTACTTTTTCATTTCATAGGTGCCTTTTTTCACAGTGCCAAAATTACCAGAACCGAGTTCGTGGTCTTCCAGGATCAGCAGATTTCGGTCCAGGGTGACGTTTTTAGCTTTTACCTCTTCTGGGTCTGCATATGGACTCTCGTAGACCTCTGTGTCCATGGGCAACCTCTGATCACCTGGGCATTGAACAGGCGAAATGGTTTAGCTGTTTCTGGCACACAAATGTTTCTGAGCTCCCTGCCTGTCAAATGTTAGAACTCTGCCTGCTTTCTCATCCATTTCTCCTCCTATGTGGCGCGATAGGCTATCAACAATCCCTACTGCTATTTGGCAAGGCTCTTCCATTTCCAGACTTCTCTCATTGATATCCAGTTTTGCAGCAAAGACTTTTATGTCAAGTCCTCCTCCCAGACTCACTCTAGCTGCACTTCCATCGCTAACTCCCACCATATCCCACCTGCAGTTCCCATTTGTCAGCTCTTCTCTCCAATCTCCCCCTGCTGTGCTGCTTAACAGGCACCTGCTTGGCTTTCATCTGAATAATGGTTTTCCTAAAATTTCACACTGGCATCAAGGGGTTTTGTACTTTTCTCAACAGAAGGGATTCTGAAAAGGAGCTGGGTTTCACTCAAAAGGTGTGTACCTTTTCAAGGAGCATACTCCCACATACCCTTGCTAAACATAGCTAAATTGGACAGTTTAGAAGAGAAAAGAAATGCCTTTCCATGTGTATCAGCCCTCAACAGTTACAAGGGCTGTACCAAATTAAAACAGGACATTTATCAGTTTTTCTTTGAATTACCCGGTGAACTGCATGAATTTCTAGTCGCCATTATTTCTCTCCAGCAATATCAGCATCCAAAAGTAGCGGTGCTTAGAATCACCTTACAAATCTTACAATTTCTTTTTGAAAACCTCATGGAGATCCTTTTGATCAAGTCGTTTATGAATTTTCTAAGTCAGTAAGTAAGTATAAGCTGGAAAGATGTAGATTGGTGACAAATATACTTGTTCTAAATAGGTAAAGCGTTTCCAGGATTATTTTCTTTCTTTCAAAAAAGGGTTTCTGCATTATGAATGGTCACAATTATCAGGGTTCTATCATTCTCCATGTTTAGTGCCTCAAATATTCTACAGAAAAGTCTGTCCAGTGAAAAATAAGAAGTAAACTTGGGGAACAACTATTATCAAAAGAGAAATGATTTCATTGCCTACCTTGCTTTACACGTGGTGGCCCATAAGGGTTATCTGGGAAAGCGCCAGATGGTAATGATGTCGTTGACGTTGTAAAAAGTAATCCAGAATCATCATTCCGGACAGGTAAAGGTGGCTGTGGCACACAAGCAGATCTTTCCATTAGTACATTTTGGGGGGTATTAAAGAGAGCATGATAAGAAAAATTAAGCAATGAAAGATGCAGGCAATGAAAGCATGAGTAAAGAAAGCGAGCAAAGCTTACCTAAATCTTCAGATTGTTTCTTGCATATCTGTGTCAGCAAGGTAAGAGACATACTGCTAAAGCAGAAAAGGATTCTGGCAAGTATTTTGGAGCAGTTCCTGATGAGGGAATTAACTAATGCAGGCATAGGCAAACTCGGCCCTCCAGATGTTTTGGGACTACAACTCCCATCATCCCTGACCACTGGTCCTGTTAGCTAGGGAAGATGGGAGTTGTAGTCCCAAAACATCTGGAGGGCCGCAGTTTGGGGATGCCTGAACTAATGGCTTTGTGTTCAAATGAGAATTCAATAGCAAATAAAGTTGGTATTTTTCCAAAAACAAAAAACCCCCACATCTGCTTAATCTGGAGCTGCTCAGTCTTATTCTTCCAATCAGTACTATGCTTTTCATGGATTCCCTCTGATGGCATATGCATCATATAAACAGGTCTCCCGCAAACTCTGAATCGGTAAGCTTGAGAGTGAGCCCAGGTTGACACATTTGCCAACATTTGAAATGAAAGTGGCAGACATAGGTTCACCCTACATACCATTTCCACACTCTCTGGACGTTCACTATTGTGCTGAGAAATCACTCATCTATGTCTCTGGCCCTTTTCGGCATAAGTCAGCAAAAGGACAATACTAAAAAACTGAAACGCACCTTACATTTTATTCTGTATGCAACTAGTGCTGACAGTCGGCAGGCACTCAGGTGAAACAGGCAAAATTCCCAGAGTTCTGGTGTCACCTGTACTTGTGTTTGCCTAGTTTTCTCCAGTTAAAAATCAATGCAATCTTGAGCCAGTAATACCTGTGGGGAGATTGTGCACAGTACACTTTGCCAACCTGGTGCCCCCCAGGCGTTTTGGACCACAACTGTCATCAGCCCAGCCAGCGTGGCTGTCCTGCCTGGGGCTGAGGAGAACTGTAGTCCAAAACATCTAGAAGTTACCAGGTTGCCAAAGGCTGGTATATAGGGAAAAATGCATTTGGGACCCAGCACGTCTATGTTTAAAAGCAACATATAATCCTTGGTCTTTCTGCTGTTGTTGAGCTGATCTTTTAAATATTTGCTCTGTAAATTTTGATGGGATTGCAGCGGAATGAGTCCAGGACTTGTGTCCTGAAAAGAATTTTGGTGTTGTCTATCAGACTTACTCTTGTTTAGACTCCTGCATCTCTACCAATCAGTAACACTATTAAAGATGCACTATTAAAGAAGAAAAAATGTAGTGTTTAAGATAAGACTGATTAAAAGGGAAGTCAAGTCATCAGACAAATCAACTCTATTCTCTCCGCAAAGCAAGCAATTGTATCCTAAACATTTTTACTCAGAAGTAAGTCTCTAAACACTATAGTACAAGTGCACATCTTCTGGAATAACTATAAATAGTGCATGGGTATATTATTTCTTGTGTATTCTGTTAATTTATGGAAGTGGGAAATTGTTTCTGAGTCACTGGAGCAATATATTTAAAGGGGATAAGTAGTGAGCAAAACATAGATATGAGGTTCCCAACTGACACATATGTTTCATACTTTGGTACTTGCACTTGCTAGGGAAGATGCAAACTCTTGACTTTAAACAAAGCAGAGAAACACCGAGACAGAAAGTGTGGAATACCTGTGCTCCCTGCCCGCTCAATATTTTAAAATTCTGTCCTAAGCCACTGGTCTTTTCGCCAACTAAGTAGGGCTAATCCAGTTTAAATGTTTGGAGATTTACTTTTAAATACGAGGTTTGTTCATATCAGAATTCATTAGGACTAGCATGAAGGAGACAGACATGTGAAAATTCACACAGAGAACTCCCAACGTTAAGGGAAAGAAGCATGTGCCAATCTGCTCCACAAATTAGGAAGTGTTTTTATTAGCACCTGTAAGGTAACATACAAATGGGCAGCATTCATCCACTGGTCCTCAGATAAACCTTTTTGCAGGAGAAATAAGGATTAATTTCAGCTTGCAGCCACACTGTGATTGGCTTTTGCTTTTTCCAGCAATCATCATGTCTAATTGGGTGGGGTGGGGGCAGAAGAGTGCATATGCTCCATGCTGGCTTTCATGTGCAGTTAGCTGGTACAATACACTAGCCTCCAAACCTGGGGTGGAGGTAGAAGAACAGAGGGGTGGAATATCTTCTCTAAAGAAGCAGGGTCAGTTGTTTTCCACATTTCCCCGTGTTTCAGAGAAAGTACCGGTATAACTCACACAAAAACTAAGATTTAAAACGAAACTATAAATATTGTTTCACTGAAACATAAAGGCAGTTTTCAATGATGCACACGCACATGTGATACTAGCTTATTTTCAACTCCATTCTACCAAACTGATCTCATTATTATTACAGTTATAAATATTATTGCACAGCATGTTGGCAACAAATAAAATGCAATCATTTCTTTTACTTATCTAAATTTGAGCCATGGGTTAATCATATTAGGTCAGCAGTAGAAGCTGAAGAAAGATGCCAAATGTGCGCAGAGCGTTAGCAGCAAGGCATGGAGCCAAACCATTGAAAAGAGCTGTAAGTGAGCTTCATGAGGGTAAGTCCTTCCACACATTTGCAAATTTACAAAACACCATGCTTATGCACCTTTTTGCTTCCCGGCTTTGGGAAAGTGTATGACTTGATTCTGGTGAAAATTCCACCTGTTGACCAAGTCTAAAAAACCATAAAGGATATCAAAAGGATAAATAAGTGTATCAGAAAAAGTAAGAAATATTTCACACAAACATCTACAATAAGTCATCTACAATCGTGGTTTCCAAACTTTCTACGGAGAATAGGACTTGGTTGCAAACTTTTGCGTTTTAGCCAGGATTCACATACAAGGACCTTCACTTTTGCTCTGTACACATCCTTTATAATATGCACCACCAGACTGTAAAACAAATATTTATTTTTTTAAAAAATGAAAAACACCTTCAATCTCTTCAGCCAAGTTCATCCATGGCATGTCAGTGGTTGCTTCAAACCCAACTCAACAGAGACTGCTCCACATTGCAACCTGTTTGTACAATGTACAAATCCTGCATGCATCCAGGAGTTTTCACCATATTGTGCTAAACTGCAACAAGTGAGGGTTTGTACTGTAAAAGATGCTAGAAGCACAGCTGTGTTTCAAGCAGCCACCCATGAATTGGGTCTAAAGGAGAGAGAAGGGGTGTGGCAATTTGAGTAAGTGAACAAACTTTTAAAATGCATCTCCATTCAATTTGAAGTCAATGCCTTGCTTCCTTCAGCACTGAGACGAACGTTGATGAGAAAAGCTTTATCATGCAAGACAAAGCAGAAATTTTCAAAAGGGCTCAGTGCTTGAGACCATGAGTTTTCATTTCTCGCTGTTCTGGTTCCTGTCACTCTCCAAATGGCTTTTATGGCCCTCTGTAATGTCCTTGCTTCTATACCATTTAACAAATGTTCCCGTTATTTTTTCTCCACCCAGTTCTCCTATCTTGCTTTCTCTCGCTATCTACTCTAGTCCTTGTCAACACATTCAAATCCCTTGTGTAACTGAATTTTTGGAAGAACAATGATTGCAGAGCAAGCAAATAACACGCAGAACATCTTAATTTAAATTAGGTATTGTGATTTTATAATTGTATTGTCTCATATCCAAATTTGGACTGTTGTGGCAGAGAACACATCATACACTGTACAAAGTGAAACAAGAGTAGGAGCCAATTGGTGCCACTCCATGGATGCACGATATGGCTCATCCAACAGCACAGGAAAGAAGATTTATCTTGGTGATTCTTCCTCTCCTTGCAGCAGCCCAATGCCCTTCCCTAACCTGCTCTGGAAGTTTGGAGTAATTCCCATGCTTTCCACTGTGGAACAACACCAACTGGAGTCCACCCACTGCAGACTGGCATACATGATATTTTCACTCCAAAATAAATAAAATAAAAATCCACATAATGTCTAATGCTATTGCATGTAAAACACACAAATATATCTGAAAATTATAGCAGGTGTTCATATATTAAGAAACTCAAAAAGTGATAATTAACCATCCTTAAACTCTATTTTATTATTAAAAACCACCATAAATGGTTTTCATCGATACAATTTTCTTACCTTGCTGAAATTAGGCCTATGATCCGGTGAGGTGAATACGCCTAAGATAATGAGGTACACTAATTAGTATTGCTGCTTTTATCAACATTTTTAGGGGGGAAGGCAGGAGAAGAACACCCTTAAGGGAATAAACATGCAAACATCAGTGTAGCTGTGGCATAAGAAATGAAGTTACTGAACTAACAAAAAATGAACACAGACTCAGAGCAAAGCTGCACCCAGCTCAGGGAAGGGTCTCTCCCAGCCCGACCTGGAAATGCCAGGGACTGAAGAAGGAACCTTCTGTATGCTCTACCATTGGGCTACGGCCCTTCCCCAGAGAAGTTGGCAAAATACGGGTCTTCCCTGGGGAAAGTGCTGGGACGTGGAGCTTTAAAGCACAGACCAGTACCAGCATGACGCAAAAGGAATTCTGGATGAGCCCCAAGTGACTCTGAGGTTGCAGCAACCTGATAAATATAGTCTTACTCAAAGAAAAGGCTAAGGAGTAAACCCTACATGAATTCAGAGTGGAGTCCCTAAGGCAATTGGACGGCACCTCGTATGCCTTCTGCAGCCCAGCTGGTGTCAAACGTTTTGCTCTGCTTTCCTTTGGACTATATCAGTGAGGCTGAGAGGGCGGTCTTGTCGTCTGGGAAGCCCAAGACCTCCAGACACACTGCCCAGGCATGTGCCCCCAGGAGGTCCCTTCCGTGCTACAAATATAGCAATCTAACTTCATTCATGGAGACAGATGGATGCCAGCAACTATCCATTCTATGCTCTGCTGTTATTAAGCCCCAAGACTTGAAATGGTGTCCCTGATGCAAGGCGTAGCACTAAAAGGGAATTTAGAAGAGGTTCTGGGAAAGCCCTGACCCACTTGCTTAAAACAGGGCGCTGCTGCTTTACACCATTTGCACTGCTACAGGTAATGTAAGATTGGACAGCCTTTGGCTGCAAATCTCTGGAGAGCCACTGCGGACAACACGGAGCTAGACTGACCAATGGGCTGACCTCCTTGTCCCTTATACACAGATCAATCATTATGCCAATAAAGGCTAAATGAATGAGTACATGGATCAATCATTGCAATCATCTGGAGAAGTCCTCCTGACAGACCCACAGTTCTTATATTCTTTCAGCTTCCGCATTTACTAAGACTTTTTGTGTAGCAGTGCCAGTAATTTGGGACACTGTTCCTATTGGAATCATACAGGTACCTACAATTCCAATATCCTATCAACCTGCTGAAACCTTTTTTTGATTTACCAAGCGTTTTTAGAAAATTTATTGGACTCCGTTATGTATTTTAAGCTCTTATAATTTTATGGTGTTAGAATCATTTTCATGTACACCGCCATGGGGACTCAAATTCTACATTTTAAAAATAAACCCAGTCACTCACCATTTTTCAAGTTAGGATTTGGAACTGGATCTGTGATGATTCTTAGAAGTCCATCTGCTTTGTAGGAATAATGTTCCACTAGCTATCAGGGGAAGAAAACAAAGAAGAAAGATTAGACTTGAAGGAAGGAGAAATAACAAGCTACTGAACTGCTACAGTGGCTTAGGGCCAGACATTTAGCTAATCATTTCTAGTTAATATGTAAAATCCAGCCACCTACCCTGCTGCCCTCTATGGGTTCTCTGGTCCTCAGGTTCAAATATTTCATTTTGTTTCCCCCCTTCTGAAGCCAGTAATTTTATCCCCAGGCAGCTCCACTTTCTCATTAGCCATTAGCCCTTAAGTTATTGTAGGCACTGCTCCCCTTAGGTCAATTTTATGGTGACCAAAATACTGTAGCGTAGGGGTGGTCAGGAGATTTTACCATGAGCCACAGAAGAATCTATGTGAATGGAGACCTGGCTGTGCCCCCTGGAAAAGAGTACATTTTGCAGGAAGGACACAATTGGCTCACCAATTAGCACTCATTAGCTAAGGTTTCCATGCCATACTTCAAATATGACAATGTCCACAGTAGCCCTGTTCACACGTTACCTGCATACCTGTTTTGATGATGGTGTGTGGCAGCAATTTTAGCCAAGCCCCCAGGTCTTTTTCCTGCAACAAATCTATGTTGTGTGCATTGCCTGCTGAAAAATTCAAATGCATGACCACTATTCACTTGCAAGGCTCTCCATATTTGGGGCCCCTGTGCAACTGGGTATCCCAACTTCATGTACGCCCTATATGAGTAGTGCCTTGCACACTGGAATGGTTGTTGCAGGAATAAGATCCGATGAGAAGGGTGAGACTGAAGCCTGGCCCTGCTCTGCAAACACAGATATATCCTACATGTGAGGTACTGAGTATCTCCACTCAAGAAACATGTTACGTCTTGCTTACAGTGATGCAAAAGCAAGTGGTATGCACTTTGGATTCAAAATTCAGTCCTTATCATCCCTCTCCCTCTCCCTCTCTTTCATACAGACAGCACAATAATAGAGTACTATACAGTATCTCATATGTGCTAGGACTCATTAGGTCTCAACCATGTCTTCAAATACCCTCAGCCCTATAACTTATGAATGTTCCTCTGGACATGTGCAGAGCTCATTTCTCTAACTATTTCATGACACTTTATCCATCCTCTCCAACCACATTAGAATTAAAGAACCAGGTTTACAGATCAAAAGACTTGACTATTTCCCCCGCTTCTGACCACAGTTGGTAGGGCCACTATTATTTGCAAAGTGCAATACTGAACATTTCATTAATGAATACTATTATTATTAATAATAATTGGGATAATAATTGGGAGCCAAGACCGAGGGTGGTTTCCTCAGTTAAAAAGAAGTGGTAATGGAAAATGTTCAACTAACTTGTACATCCTCTTTTGGTGCTTGTATATTAACATGTAAGGAAGAACTTGAACACCTCCCCAGCAGAAAGATGTGTATGCTCAAAAAAGGAGCCAAAGTTCACACATTTCTGTAGGGCAGTGATAGCCAAACTTGGCCCTCCAGCTGTTTTGGGACTACAACTCCCATCATGCCTAGCTAACAGGACCAGTGGTCAGGGATGATGTGAACTGTAGTCCCAAAACAGCTGGAGGGCCAAGTTTGGCCATCACTGCCGTAGGGAAACAGGCACCATTTTGCCTTTCCCATGATACACTAGAATTATGAAAACTGAATGTACAAATCACTCATGCATTTGCTGTTGCTACTCCTTTGTAGAAAACTCACCTGAAAATAATGGCAGACCCTACACACTGAGTCAAGAGTCATGGATCCAAGCCCAATGTACACTGAACTAATACCAAGTAAATGTAACATCCCGAAAATCTTGAATTCATACTTGCTAACAAAACTGCATTCAAAAAGAGCACATTTCTGCCAATTTGAGAGCCTTTTGTTATTTGTATTGACTCAAAACAGTGTGTGTGTGGGGGGGAAATAAAGGCAACAACAGAGGTCTCATAATGCAATCCTAAATTTATATTCCCGTATGGCACATAGTGTTTCAGAGAGGGCATAACAAAAATGGAATTTCACTGTCTTTCTATAACTCTGCTATTTTCATGAATAAATTAGATTTGGGATTTCCTGCAATTTGCTCAACAACAACCGTAGCCCAAATTAACCTAAATTTTTTTCTAAGGAAGATCTAAACAGCTCATATTAACCAAGGTAAGCATTACCCTCCCCTAGTTTTGTCCACAATGGAAAACAGGAAAATATGTAATTTTGCAAAACTCATTTAGACTATAGACCCACAGCAAAGCAAAACTCCTGTTGTCTGTGCTGTCAATATGCAGACACAACAGACAGCTCAGGGAGTGACACTTGACAAACCTGGCAGAGTGTATCAAATGCCTTTCCCTCTGGGATTGAGAGTTTCCCCCTCTTGTCCCTCTCAATACGATAATGTAGCACCTTTCCTTCATTGAGCAGACAGAGAGCATAGGATCCCTGATTCTCTTTTTCCCTGATCCTGCAAAGAAAATAAATAAATAAATAAATAAATAAAGGAACAATTTTCAAACTGCAGAGAGTCATTCTTACGTTAACAAATACGAGGCAAATTCTTCTCCACTGTTATTAGCTGTGTAAAGCTCTCCCCATGTTTTCTATGGTCTTCAGAATTACTTTTGTCACCCTCAACTTTTCTAATAGCTGCTGGAGACAATAGTGGCGTATTACCCACCCACCCCAGACCCCAAACTAGCAGCCAAAGGACAGCTGTTTTCCCAACTAAGATTTGACAGACTGAGCAGCATCCAGAAAAACAGCCGTGTGAATTGACTGGTGCAGTTACCCAGTCCATTTAGCAAGGATTATTGGGTTCCTCAATTCTCATAATAACCACAATTATTATAAAATAATAATTACTTCAGAATATTACTCTGTCATAAAACAATACCTTCCTAGCTCCTTAATATTCATTGGGAAGTTTTTAATGTTTGATGTTTTATTGTGTCTTTAATATTTGGTTGGGAGCCGCCCAGAGAGACGGGGTATAAATATATTATTATTATTATTATTATTATTATTATTATTATTATTATTATTAACAGGTCACTAACATCTACAAGTTCTCACTTCCCTGCAAGTTACACAAAGGTCCCCCAAAGTGTGGCTTGATTTTATTTTTTACAGAAAACATCACACCTGTAAAATTCAGGATTTCCATTTTTGTCTACTACAGTAGTCCTTCATTTTAAAAACAACTGATCCCAAAGTGAAGGACAGATGTTATGTGGTAGGAAGAGCAAATCTACTGGCTTATCATGTAGTGGGGTAGTGGGGAGAGAGGCAGAACTAACAACTAATGTGATTTTGCCTAGTCCAAGCTACATGGGCGAGTCGGATTTTCCAGTTCCTGAATTACTAGAACACTATGCACTTCTTGGCCTATCTATAAATAGGTTAGGTAGCTTTTAAGAGTAACAAAAGCAAACATGCATTACAAATGTTATTACAGGACACAGTCAGATAAAAAAGGAGAGAAACCCCAAAATACAAAATGTGAATGAAATATGGAAGGGGGATTCACTTAATTTATTCCACCATGGACTGGGTAACCTCACCACAAAGAAATTGAGGGCCTTTAATGGCTGTCATGAGCAACCGTGTGGTAGTGACCAAACAGTATTTTCCAGAGCAGTAAATTCTGCTTTTTTTAGTATACTTAGGTAAGTTATTCCTGTCTTTATAAAATTTGGGTTTGCACACAGTCAAATCAACAATCTTGCACCAAGATCATTGGGTTTGAATATACTCAACAACTGACAGTATGTGAGATAATAAAACAGTGGAAAGTGCTTGAAACAATTAATGTTTCCAGTATACTGAAGAACAACACATCACCATTGCCTCTCATAGAAAAATGGTAATAAAGTTGGTTAATAACAGTTAAAGTATAATCCACTATTAACTTAACAATGCTGTTTTGAAAAACGCTATCCCATATCCATAACAAGGGAAAAGGTGAGTCAATTCAATATTCCATAAATAACTTACGATGTCTCGGCATATAAGCCACAATGCTGCTTCCAGGAAGGCAAGGCCAGATGGAAATATAGATGAGTAAAGATAAACATACTTGGCAAACTTTGGTATTGTTAGAAATAATGACTCTACTACTTAGTCTTCCTACTGCTGTTCAGGTTGTCGGCATTAAGCCTCTAGAAATTGCAAGAAAAACATGTTTACTTACAAAAATTTCCCATTGGTCTTTGTGCCCAGAAGAACACGCTGTTCTGATTCCTCCCGAGTTATTATCCCATGGAACCAAGGCATTTTCAAATGTGCTGTCGTAGCAATCAATTTCTCTAACTGTGGTTTCTGACTAATAATTGCTTGCTCAAGGGCATGGCCCTGCACAGTAGGGGGAAATGGGGGAAAGTTGTAAGAATACAATATAAGCCGTTCCAGAAGTTGAGCTAAGTGCTGGGCATATCCAGAGTATTTTGCCTGTGTGTGTGTGTGTGTGTGTGTGTTTAGCCCAACAACATTTTAAGCTATATTAAGCAAAGCAGTTTTTTTCTGTGTATCTCATTGGTAGGCAAACTAAGGCCCGGGGGCCGGATGCGGCCCAATCACCTTTTAAATCCGGCCTGCAGACGGTCCGGGAATCAGCATGCTTTACATGAGTAGAATGTGTGCTTTTATTTAAAATGCATCTCTGGGTTATTTGTGGGGCATAGGAATTAATTTATTTTCCCCTTCCAAAATATAGTCCAGCCCCCCATAAGGTCTGAGGGACAGTGGACCGGCCCCCTGCTGAAAAAGTTTGCTGACCCCTGGACTATATCTGTTCATTAAAAACTGTACAATTAGTAGTAGAATAGGCCACAGAATAGGCACATTTTAGAAGGCAAAAATAAAATGTCAAGTAATCCAACAGATTTCATAAAAGACTGACCCATGCAAGAAAACACAGCACCCTAAAATCTACCCTGTGCTTTTGTGACAGTAAATTTGATCGCTACATGGATTTTGAAACTGGAGAACTTAAAGTAGTCTCCACCCCCCGCCCCTGAATAGTGCTGTCAAGAATGGTGTTTTTCTTTAGCTGGGGAATTTAGTGCTTGGGTGCCATTGCAAAAGTGTGAGGTTTCACTTCTTTTCTTATTCTCCTTCACACGTCTCCATACTCACCAGGTGTCAAATGCAAAACAGAAAAACACAGGAGAACTAAACTTACATGCAAGTTCCACGTCCGTTTCACATAATCCCTAATTAGATTTTCCTTCAAGTCCTCAAACTGGCTTGTTTTTGGTTCCACTCCTGGTGGTCGATGACACGGTTTCTTGAGGAGGCAAACAAGACCGTCGACTTCATCCGAGTGGTAGTTAATGAGTTCTACAGGACTCCTGTGGGACTTTCCCCCTGTAATGGCGTAAGAGCCACTCATTTCCCTCTCAATGGTGTAATGATAAACTTTACCCCCGTGAACCATGGACAAAGCAAAGCCACCCAGATAGTTGCGGCTCTGTCGCAGGAGATACAGTCCATTGCTCAGCCCGCCTTGTATCAGGTAGTCTTCAGCTTCTTCACGTGTGATGTTGCCAAAGAAAAAGCTGAGGTGAATAACAGGATTAGCACTTGCCATTTTTTCCTTTCACTTCTTAGTTCCTTATAGTGATTCTTTTGTACCTGTAAGGAAAGAAGAAATGTGACCTCAAATTAAAGTATATCACCTTGAGGGCCACACTTGGGATGCACACAACACAATGAGAGCCCCATATGTAGCCAAAAGGATGCAATGCTGAACTACAGGGAGTCCATATTTTGGTGATTCTTTTACCCTTCATTCCGTGAATTGTGTCCATGCAGATGAAGAGCCATGGTTCTGACTATTCTCTTACAAATCTGTTTGCCCATACTGCCATGAACTCAACTAGACCAGAATCATTTCCCTTTTAATAGGTGGGAGACAATGGGGGGGGGAATACAACCTTCAGATTAATTTTATTGTTTTCTTCTCTTAAGATACCTTTGGTTGTAGGTGAGACTTAATCCTGAAAACACACAAGTTAACTTGGCTAATTCAACACAGGTGGAAGTGATGCTTGGATTCTATGGGTGGCATATGGAGAAGTATTCCAATGAACAAAACATATTACCATATTGCAGATGTATGGCTGAGATGAGAGCTTGTGGCTCTCCTATGGCCATGTTCATAGTAGAGGAGATTTGAATCAGGGATTTGCTGGCTCACACGCTTACGCATTGCTCCGCCCATTTCAACACAACTGAGACTTTTTGCCTATACATTACCACTATATACTTACAGCTCAAACATACATGCTAGGTTTGCTAGGCATGCTACCACAAGTGCAACTGCCTTTTTAATCTTTCTAACTGCTGCTGAATTACAGGAAAGTCCATGTTTGCTTATCATACTGCAGTCCTGGTCTATGGTTAGACCAAAAAAACCCATCTAATAAGCTTTGTTGCTTGCATTCTTCTCTACCCACTACTCTAGGTTTTTTTTTTCTAGACTGCAATGCACTTCGATTAAGCTTTTGAAAATTATTTTCATGTCACACAGGAAGCCACAAATGCTCTGCTTCTCAGTATTTAAGTATTTGTATCTCTCTAGCCAAAGGTCTAACCTGCCTTTCTGTTTCCTTCTGTGGCTAGTGGACATTCAAAAGTTGCCTACTTTAACCAAAAGACATTTTTAATCAGTGTGCAAGAAAATGAGTGGAAGATAAGAGAGACAAGCGCAGAACTATTGATCACTGAAGCACCTTTCCCTCAGCAAAAAACAAGATATATAAACACTAACTTTTAAAAAAAATTATAAGGGAAGTAACGGAGAATGAGACGTATAAAACAAGTGCCTAGCTTCCAGTCTCTAGTGAAACTGAGAATGAAAGGTACAACGGACCCTCCCTGTTCCCAAAATCAGAACTGTTTCAATGACTGACAGATCAAGAAAGGGTCTGATAATAAAGCGTCAAACATTTTAAAATTCCCGATACAAGACTGCCTTCAGATGTCTTCTAAAAGTTGTATAGTTCTGCATCTCCTTGACATCTGCAGGGAGGGCGTTCCTCAGGGAGGGCACCACTACTGAGATGGCCCTCTGGCTGGTTCCCTCTGGCTTCACTTCTTGCAGTGAGGGAACCACCAGAAGTCCCTTGGAGCTGGATCTCAGTGTCTGGGCTGAACAACAGGGGTGGAGACACTCCTTCAGGTATACTGTGTCATTGTGTGTCAAGGCCATTTAGGACTTTAAAGATGAAGTGGCTGGTAAGTAATTTCTTTCTCTTTCTTTCTTTCTTTCTTTCTTTCTTTCTTTCTTTCTTTCTCCTTACCTGGCAGGTGAGTTGCCACTGCTACCTTGCTGCTGCTCTGTGAGCTGAAATCTCAAATACCTCTGAAGATATGATGCTGTTTCCTTTCCATGTACGGTATATTATGCAGAAAAAGAAATGGGAGCAATTTCTTTTCCTGTAGAAGGTTCCTGGAAAGGAAACTGTTCCCAACAAGCAGCATTTGAGGCTTCATTCTGGAGTGCAGGCATGGCAGTGGCAGCTAAACTTTTGGCTTTCCTCTGGCTTAATTAGGCAAAAAAAAAGGAAGGTAAATTTGTCTTTCCCTGCCTCATCCCATATGCCCAGTATTGGGTGTATGGAAAGAGGGTACCATCCCAGAAAGCCCTTGAAATACAGTACCCCTGGCCAAATGGCAATCTTCTTTTTAATTCAATAGAAAAAGTTAAATGTTTCTCCAGGAATGTTAGAGCCCCTGAGCACTCCAATGGTATCTCTTTGAATCCCAAGATGTACAAAATGATGGCATTGGTGTGTGTGTGTCACATTTTCCATACTACTTAGGTCTAGAGACAACAGAAGGATCTGCTGGGAGGCATTATCAGACTTATCAACTTATGTGTGTGGAGACTCTGCTTTCTACATGCTGATCAAAAACTAAGACTTCTCTCATTTCCAAGCCACATTTCAGTTTACCAGCCACACACTTAACCAAACTGTACAAAAGAAGAAAACCCCGCAACCCCAACCCATGATTTAGCATGACGCAAGGGAAGAAAGCTGAATAGTTATTATACATCTGCAGGTGTGTGAAAACGTAAAGCTGGTATCTCTAGGAAGTAGTACATGTAAATAAAAAAAGCACTAGAATCAGAGCTACTACAGTAATAATATGCAAAAAATGAAAAGCTCAGCTGTGTAATAAAAAAAGTTAAATGGCAATAAGATGCCCTAAAAATAGCTGTCAATCCAATGCCCTGAATGTTTATGTTCTGTATAAATAAGGGGAAAATATTTAGTATGCCAACATAGCACTTTTCCAGATGGATTTTAACTTGTAGACAAGAGGAAGAATGCAGTTTTCTAAGACAGCTTAGGTAGGAATCAAGCTAATCTTTCACACAAAACATGAACTGAATAACACTCAAGTTGATTTTTAACAACAAGTGTTGTTAATTAGGAAAAGTCAAATTATCTTCCTAATTTAGGTTCTCTCATCTCCACAAGAGAAGCAATGGGGAAATGGGGACTTGCACAACACAATTAAATAGCCGAAAAATATCCCATTGTTTTACAACTTGTAAAAAATACAAAACTTGGGCAAGATTGGCAACATGTTAGTCTGAGAACCTTTAAATATGCTAGGACGGGAAAATGCCTGAGCCCCACTATATATAAACAAAGGCTCAAATCACATGAGCCAGTGCACTGTGACTGAAAAACTTCAGGCAGGGGTACCACACCCCAGAACTTGATTCTATCATCCACTATGCACATCAGTTTACGCTGTATTGCTGCTTATACCCCAGCCTCAGTACAGAAATGCATGGCTGAAGAGTCATTATGCTTGCTTGGTCTAGCAAAGAAGATAGAGGGATCACCCTCTTGCCTGGCATCCTACAGTTCTTTGGGGGCACAGAAGCTAAGGGGACAGATGCAGAGCTACAATGAAAGAGGAATAGCAAGGAAAGCCTTTTTTCACTATATGTATGCATGTCACCTGCCACTAATTGTACAGTACATCCAAAATTTGCAGTGACCCACAGCACTAATGTACCCAAAAAGTCAGTTTGATAGCATTCACTTTATTCTTATGTTTATAAAGAAGCAAAGCAATAAATGAGAACATAAGAAGAGCATGCTGGATCAGGCCAATAGCCCATCAAGTCCAGCATCCTGGGCTGCATAAACACCATTATTATTATTATATTATTATTTATTGCATTTATATACCGCCGTATATGCAGAGGTCTCAGAACAAAGTCAAAATATAAAACCACAAAATATATAATCAAAATAAGATCAACAACCCAATACCCCCCCAAATAACCACATTTAAAAAGAGCACAGGGTGTCAATCAAATCAACCAAAAGCCTGGTTAAAAAAGAACGTTTTTTCCTGGTGCCTAAAGGTTTATAATGAAGGCACCAGGTAAACTTTGTGTGTGTGTGTGTGTGTGTGTGTGTGTGTGTGTGTGTGTGTGTCATTGAAAGCACATTTACTGTAAACCCAGGACTCTGCTCCTGCACAAGAATCCTGCAAATTGTAGTGCTAGTAATAGTTGCTCTGAAAGGAGGTAACGTCAGATCCTGGGAGTCTTGGAAGAAGTTACGTGGTTCAAATGTATGGTTTGCATGCAACCCTGTTCTCACATTGGCCAGCAAAAATGTCCAACAGCAGGAGCTGAGAACAGTATTCTTCCCCAGCTGCTATTCCCAGCCACTGGAATTCAGAAGCATACTGTCTCCAGCAGTGGAGGTATAACAAAGGGACTGGCTCGTATCCATTGAATTTGTCTAATCTTTTAAAATCCATCCAAGTGGATGACCATCACAACCTCTATTGGGAGTGAATTCCATGGTTTAACTACTTACTACTGCCTATTCCGAACATTCCAACATTCAGCCTTACTGAATGTCTTGAAATTAATTTTTCAAAAGGTAAAAACTTTTCTATCCAATTTCTCCATACCATGCTTAATTCTACACACATCTATTGTGTGTTTGCTCTTACTTGCTGTTTCTCTAAACAAAAAGCCCCAATTGTAACCTGTCTTCATAACGGAATTGCTCTGTCCCTGTGATCTTTTTGGTTGGCTCCCCTTCTCTGAACCTTTCCCAGCTCTACAATGTCCTTTCTGAGTGAGGTGGCCAGAACTGTACATTGTATTCCAATTCAGGTTGCACCATGGATGTGTAACATTAGTTCAGTGATGTTGGGCTGGAAAAGGTCACTACAAAGGAAGGACATATGCTCACTAGCAACACTCAGAAAATTATCCTCTTAGAGGTAGCTATGCAAAGACACTTCTCACCCTGTCCAGATTACAGGTCGATAAATTTACATAAAAGTTAATGATAGATCTAGAAGCCACTGAACTTTTTACCAAATGTTTGAGCTGAAGTTCATAGGCAGGAATTAGGCAAATTCAGTACCATACATATCAGAACAAAGTACAGATTGTGAGAAAAGATGCCTTTAAAACAGGAAGAACTGAAACCTGTTTTTGTCTTCCCTTTTTTCACTTTACCTCCCATTAATCACAGGCAGAATGACCAGTGGTGAGGGCGGTGGTCCAAAACAACTGGAGGACATCAAATTTGGGGAGGCTGTGCTGTAGAAGAGTTGGAGAAGGCCTTCTGGTCACATATTCCAATCATCTGCTCAGCGTAGAGAATCCAGAGCTTAGACATCTCCAAAAGATGGACGTCTAGTCTCTGCTTTAAGACCTCTAGCAAGGGAGAGCCCATCATCCCTCCAGCTAATTGATTCCATTACTGTACTGAACTATTACTTCTGTGAATACGCCTCTCCCAACATTCAGGCACAACTCTAACCCTCTCGTAACTTAAGCCCATTCGATTTAGTCATGCCCTTTGTCTTCTTCTGTGTCACTGAGACCCAAAACTATTTGAAAAAGTTCTATCTTGCTCATGCTTCACCTGCTTAGTCTTAGTCTGGGCTAAACATGCCCAACTTCTTCACTCTTTCCTCCTAGGATTTGTTTTACATACCACTCATTCTTGCCCTCCTCTACACCGGTTCTGCTTTGTCTATATTCTTAAAACTGCAGTGCACTCATTTTTGTAAGTCACTCTAAGATTCATTTTTCTGAGGGGAAGAGACTAATAAATATAACAGTAACAGTAACAACAGCAACAACTTGATACAACACGTGAAGCTGACTATGCTCAATGCAAACAAAAAGTTATATTCAAGCCTTTATTGGCTTTAGTCTGCCTATGCTAATTATACTCTGGTCTTACAAGAATCATACTCTGTCAGTTTTTGAGAAACGCTTCCTGTGCTTCTCTGAAAATGTGTCCCCATGACCATACACATTTTTTGCTCAAAGTGCTTCGCACAAGTCTAATACAATCACCATAACTCATAATAAAAATTAGATCTACAACATAAACACTAAGAATTTGACAATTAACTGCTAATTTAAAATATATCAAAAATTGAAGCGAACACTTCACGTAGAATGTCCCAGCTCTCCAGGTGGGATTTAGAATGCCCCCTGCCTGAAACCCTGAAGAGCTTCTGCCAGTCTACTCTGAAAATACTGAGCCAGGTGGACTGATGGTTTGACTCAGTATAAGGCAGCTCCCTATATTCCTACAAATATTCCTACAAAGCTTACCAACAGTTCCAATTAACAGTATACAATACCTTCACATCCCAAAGTAGCCGCAAAGTTAGTGACATTAGTGCCTAGCACCCGCCATAACTTTTATATCTTGACCCAGAAAGCCCCCTCGGAGTTTTTCTTGCAGCAACTTCCTTGTGAAAACTGCAGAGCAGGACAAGGCAGGTGGAGTGGCAAACCCAGAGTTAACTGTTGTGGTTAAACAAACTTAGGCTGAGTTTTACCACACATTAAAAAACTTTTAAAAAATCCTTATTACCTGATGAATAGCCTTTGGACTATAATGTAACTTAAATAGAAAACTATCTTTAGAAAGGTTTTTCCTCCAAAAGCATTTTATTTTAAAAATCCAATTTAAATAAAAAAAATCTGATTTAAATAAAAAAATCTGATTTTATATATAACTGATTTTATAGTATATCATTGATTTTTATCCACCCTGATATGCAGCATCGGCAGAGGTGTACCTAGGCTCCCTTGCACCCTTGGCAAGGAGATGTATCAGCGCCCGCCCACCCATCTCCAGAAAAAAACATGATGTAATTCCATAGCTGCCAAGTTTTCCCTTTTCTCGCGAGGAAGCCTATTCAGCATAATGGAATTTCCCTTAAAAAAAGGGATAACTTGGCAGCTATGTGTAATTCAATCATCACAAATGACTTTTGAACTGGGCATTTAACAGCATTCTACTCAAAAGTAAATCCAACCAAGTTCAGTGGGGCTTACTCCTATAAAAGTAGGAAAATAGGACCACAGCCTAAATCTGGCAAGTCAGACGCAGGAACTTCTGACATCACCTCGCTTGACTTTTCGTTACTTCGGTCAAGGAGCCAGCAGAAAAGGCAATAACTTGGAGGTTGCGCCCCAGTGCATCCTTTACTCATAAGTAAGCCCTGCTTAAGTCAATGGCCCTTGCTCTCTGGGGTAAACTTGCAGTGGCGCACATGCTGGAAATTGGTCAAGCCAGGAAAGAAACCAGGAAAAAGCCACTTGGCTATCGTAAATTAAGAGCCTTGCCTGATGTTTCTCAGTCACAACATCAGCTGAAAGGCTGCTCTAGGGGAAAGCAGGGGCATCAGAGGGTGGGGAGAAGCCCTCACAGGGACAGGTAAGGGGACTCTGCAGCTGCTGAGACAGCCCACACTGGCACCCAGATTCCTCAGATGAAGTTCCAAGAGAGGCACAATTTTTGCGCCTTCCTCCTGGCCGGCACTCTTGGTGAAGACCAACCTTACTAACCCCTAAGTAACATACTACTCTGAGCATTGCAAAACCAAACTTTGGCCTTGTTCAGAACTTGGATGAATGCATGAGGCTCAAAGTAAGATTGTGTGTGCTCGGCCTTCACATGTTCAGTATAAGGTTTGAAACAGCCCCATGCTCTTTTCGTGCAGTAAGGAAACCTGTGTGCACAGCACAGGCATGTTTTACATGCACAGGTGCTCTTTTTAATCCTGTGCAATGAATGTATGGTCAAGCATACACGATCCCACTTCCACATCCTTGTGGCACTCATTGGCACTCACTTCAAGATCTGTTGTATTTAAATTCTTTTTTACTTTTTTACTGTAAGCTGCCCAGGGAATTGTAAATACCTAAACAAAATGTCCTCCACTCAGTGAAGTGGCTTTAATTCTCAGATTTCCTCTGCTGCCATATAATCTCTTCAGCTGCTAGCACAGTTCATTGAACTTATTCTTTACAGTGTTTTGACAGGATCCATACACTAGGAATGCAATAGGATGTGGGGCAATTATAGGAAAATCTGGCAAAAGTTTAGCAGAACTATTAATACTATTCCATGCAACCCCAATCTCTGAGCAGCAAGAGACTCCAGGGGTTCCAATGTTTACTCACTGTTTCATTTCCTAGGAATGAAGGTCAACTGAGCCTGTGGTGTCTTTAGGCTATATGGTTTTATTTCACATATACTGTACACAACTTGAACATAGGATGGAGGGGATCAAAGAATTAACACTCCAACATATCTTGCTTCTCCATTAGGTGCTCAGGGAAGCCCCAAGTAACACAAACACTACTCTGGAGATAGTTCTTCTAGTTTACAAGGTAATGTGGCTTGCAACTACATGAGTAGGGTTACTCCCCTTTGTCTCTATGGCAGCAGGGCAACCTTGTCTGCCCAGTTCAGTGGCCTCTTCTACTAGCTTCTAAACCTTACATACACAGGATCATAGGACTGGAAAGGCCCCATGGGTATCATCCAGACTGACCCTACAACCTATAACACTATGTTTAATTTTGTACCAAAACTGGGCCACCAAGACAGCAGTAGCAGAACAACTTCATCAAGTTTCCTTGCATCTTAATACATTTCCAACAGACACCATTTTTATAATGTTCATTGGACACCAGTGTGCTCTGAATGTCATTGCCAGTTGAATCAATATTGGAATGGTTTGGAACAGGAAAATCTTTTTTTGTAAAATGTTCATTTTAACTACTGAAATCCTGCCCCACAGGGAGAGGTGAAGTTTGTTCCAAATTTCCATGTTTTTTAAATCTCATTCCAAGTTTCTGTGTAATTGTCCTGATACAAATCAATACATTTTGTCGATATCCAAATTCCCAAGTATTTTACTTTGTTTTTAATCTCCAAACCCGTAATTTTTTTGTAAATCCTTTATCTCCTCAGATCTCATGTTTTTAACTGATAGGTTAGTTTTTTAAAAATATATATTTTAAATCCTGCCAATCTTCCAAATTTGTTAATTGTTTCTATAGCTGCTGGAATACTTTGTTGGGGGTTTTCAGTTGATACTATCAGGTCATCCGCAAATAATAATAATAATAATAATAAAAATAAAATTATTTATACCCTGCCCATCTGGCTGGGTTTCCCTAGCCACTCTGGGCGGCTTCCAACTGAATATTAAAAACAGTACAGCATCATACATTAAAACTCCGATTTTATATGATTTTACTCCTATCTTGACTCCCTTTATTTCTTCATTTTTTCTAACAGTTTGTAATAATGTTTCCAATACCAATAGTGTATAAATAAAAGGGGTGAAAGGGGACATCCTTGATTTGTGCCTTTTGCTATTTCAATATTTTTGGTAATATTCCCATTTATTATCAGGCTTGCCTTCTGTTTCTTCCCATTTATTATCATGCTTGCCTTCTGTTTCTCCTAGTTTCATTAATTTGTTTTTTCATAAAGCACCAGGAGATGTTGTCGAACGCTTTCTCTGCATCAATTAGCTTTAATGCTACCTGTTTATCATTTTTAAATTCTAGATATTCCAATATGTCAACAATATTCCTGGTATTGTTCTGAATCTGTCTCCCTGGTAGGAAGCCTGATTGATTTGGGTGGATAATACCACCCGAGACCACATAACACCGGTCTTGAAAGACCTACATTGGCTCCCAGTACGTTTCCGAGCACAATTCAAAGTGTTGGTGCTGACCTTTAAAGCCCTAAACGGCCTCGGTCCAGTATACCTGAAGGAGTGTCTCCACCTCCAGTGCCGAGGGCCTTCTGGTGGTTCCCTCACTGCGAGAAGCCAAGTTACAGGGAACCAGGCAGAGGGACTTCTCGCTAGTGGCACCCGCCCTGTGGAACAATCTCCCATCAGATGTCAAAGAGAAAAACAACTTACCAGACTTTTAGAGGACATCTGAAGGCAGCCCTGTTTAGGGAAGCTTTTAATCTTTAAGAAATTAGTGTATTCTAGTATTTCTGTTGGAAGCCGCGCAGAGTGGCTGCGGAAACCCAGCCAGATGGGCGGGGTAAAAATAATAAATTATTATATTATATTATTATTATATTAATATTATTATTATTTCTTTTAGGATTTCTTCAATCTATTTGCTAGTATTGTAGCAAAAATTTATAATCACTATTTCATAGCAATATCGGTCTATAGTTTGCTACTAGTTCTAAATTACCTCCCTGTTTTGGTAATAGCATAGGCTTCGGTCCAGGAATCTGGTATTTTCCCCTCATTTAAGATATCATTCATTATAATACTGTTTAAACATATTCACCATCATTCAACAAGAAAGATCTACACGCAGAAACAGATTTCTGCACGCTGATTTCTATCTTTTCGGATTGGAAATCATAAACAGGATAATGCACATATGCACTGTACTGTTCAGGCAACACTTAATTGCTAGATGTCTCTCTTGATGCAAACTAGGATATACAACCCCATCTGGGACGTCTAGCTACATTCTATCTTTTATTTGTTTGTTTGACATTTTTATACCACTTGTTTGCATTTCTTGGCACTGTACATAAAAACAATCTACAGAAAACAAATGCAGGACAAACGCAGGATAATAAAACATTAAAACTTTATCATAAAACCTGGTCTGCTGGAAGAAAATAGACTTAGTCATGCACCTGAAGCTAGAAGGAGTGTGCCTGTCTAATTTCAGCTGGGAGGGAGTTCCACAGGCTTGGACACAGCATACTGAATGCACATTTAGTAGTTATGAGCTGTGCCTCTGAATTCCTGCATAGATCTTGGTAATTGGGCTAGGCTAGGATATAAAATATCAGGCAGTCCTTAAGATCTCCTGGACTCATATTGTGGAGGGCCTTGTAAATTAATACGAGAACTGTGAATCAGGCTACCAGTAATCCATGAGCAGCTAGTGCAAGCTTTTAAGCACCGCAGCTGTGTGCTGGCCATAGTCTGTCCCCGCCAGCTGCTGCATTTTGCACCAGTTGTAGCTTCTGTACTGCGTGCAAGGGTAACCCTGTATAGAGCACATTGAAACCATTAAGTCTTAAGGTTTACTTAGATATTTTATTATTGTATTTATAAAAAAGCAGCCCAGTAACATTGTTCTATGGGTGGTTTACATGATAGTATTAAAAACACTATCTTAAACACCCCAGCTTCCAGAATAAAAGCTGCCAGCAAAGAGAGAGAAAAACCCAATATTTCAGAACACTAAACATAGTTTGTGAAAAAGGACTGGCAGACCAAACCTAACACCCAGATGACCTTGCAGAAAATACTGTGGCCCTCCTGAGGGAGCACGTTCTCACTGGTACCAGCTGTTTCACTTCATGGGTCCTCTGAAGGGGATCTTTAGGTTTGGATAAGTATAAATGGGAGTAGGAGATCTTTCAGGTATCCTGGTCCCAGCCTGTTAAGCTCTTTAACTGTTAAAACCAAGACAATGAATTGGGCCCAGAAAGACTGGGAGCTTGTTTAGCTGTTTAAACACTGGTGCGATATGTTGAAATTGCCCGCTCCCAGTTAACAATTTTGCAGCACTGATTTGAACCTACTGGACCAAAACAGTCCCATATTTTAGTTGCATTAGACTAAATAATTGTAGGTCACTTTGGGTTTACATTTTGTTTTTTTTTTAAAGTGACTATTATGTCCAATAAATAAAAACATACAGAAATAAGTGCATGGCTGAATTAGATTGTTTATTTCTTCACACAAGAAGCACAAAGGAGCAAAAATAAAAATAAAAATGTCAGCCCTGAAAATATTTCCCTGTTTATCACACTGACTGCATGCAGCAGAAGTTGAAAATTTCATAATGGAGTGTGGCTAACCCAAATGCACCTTCTAAAAATGATGCGTGTGATGTTTCACTTCTAGCAAACTTCTGCCCCAGTAGCGAAACCTGAATTCTGTTTTGCATTCAACAATATTAACCAAATTAAGGTCTGCACAAGAGTGTTACAAAAGACAGGCTTGGGTCCCTCCCCCATGTCCAGCTCCCCTTCCACCCCCCCCCCAACTTTATCATGCTGTTATTAAAATAAAAAATATTCATGCTTCTTTCAATATGAATATGTTATTGTTGAGACTGAAACCAAATGAAGCAATTATGAAATCCTTCCAAGCATTTAGTGTGTTTTTTTGCTCGGATTCTGCTATAGGGAACTACAAGGAGGAACAACCAAAAAAGGAATGACCACAGACTTGTACAGAGAAAAAAGAATGGCTGCAAGGTTTTTTTTGCCTTTTTTGTATCATGTGCCCTTATTCCTTTAGACAGAAAGCTACACCAAGAACCCTTTTTTGGTATTTAAGAAATTTTCATCCATTCCCATCAACCCCATGGAAATGTAAGGTTAAGATTTATTCCTCATTTAAAACAGCAGTCCTACAGCATAAGGACACACAGTATTTGGGCAACAGACTAATGGATCACCTTCAAAACATGGTCTGAAGTGCATTTACTGGTAAGGAGAGCAGCCTTCACGGTCCAATTCAGGACTTCATGTTTACCCAGAAAGAAGTCCCAGGGACTTCTCTGTTTCCAAGTAAGAGAAAAGAGCACATAGTGTCAGGGGCTGCAGGATCCCCCTCACTGGTCCCCATCCTTCACAGACCACCCCCCCATTCCAGCAGGACTCCTGAGCCTTCCTCTTCTGATGCATCCAAAAGGGCATAGGAGCCAACTCTTAGCAGCCAAAGTCCCTTCCCGCTCCCCATAAAATATTTGGGGCAGTGCCGGATAAAACCCCATGGAGGCCCCTAGGCTGTCAAAATCTCGGGGCCCCCCTCACAAATTATCTTCTAATATTTGGTTGTAATTTTCTTTCAAGATCAAATCAGTATTATTTGACTCCATTGTCCCTAAAAGGCCGGTGCCTACTCTAACTATTCGGTTATCTGGCACTGATTTGAAGGGGTTGGGTCCATGAGCATAGCCAGGATTTATTTTAGGGGGGGTCAGGCTTATGGTTGGGGGGGGGGTCAGAACTGAGCTATCTGTGATGCAACTGGTCAGTTAGTTAAGTGCTTTTTTATTTATTTATTTACTTTACTTTATTTATTTTTTATTTACTTTATTTAGGGGGGCAGCTGTCCCCCATGCCCAATTCCATGGCTGGGTCGCCCCCAAAGTTGATGAGCATTGCCATTCAAAGAGGTGTGTCCTGTGATCGATTCTGTGGGGTGTGGTGGGGGCTTACCTGCCCCCTGCCAGTCTTTTATTCAGCTTGGCACCCCTGCGAAGAGGTTAATGTTTTCTAACATATGGGGAGCGGGGAGCACTGTGGTCTAAGCCAATGAGCCACTTTGTTTGTTTATTTATTTATTGAATTTATATACCGCCCTATACCTGGAGGTCTCAGGGCAGTTCACGGAACAAAAGAAAAATATAAAACCACAATACAAATAATCAAAATAACAACCCAATAACATCGCTTCCCAAAAAGAAAGAAACACATTCTAAAAGGGCATAGGATGTCAATCAAATCAACCAAAGGCCTGGTTAAAAAGGAACAATTTTGCCTGGCGCCTAAAGGTGTACGTATAATGAAGGCTCCAGGAGAACTTCCCTGGGGAGAGCATTCCACAGATGGGGACCCACTGCAGAGAAGGCCCTGTTCTCATGTTGCCACCCTCCAAATCTCTCAAGGAGGGGGCACACAAAGGAGTGCCTCAGAAGATGACCTCAGGGTCCAGGTAGGTTCATATGGAAAGAGGCGACCCTTGAGGTATTGCGGTCCTTAGCCATTTAAGGCTTTATAGGTCAAAACAAGCACTTTGAATCGGGCCCGGAAACTAATTGGGAGCCAATGCAGTCGGACCAGGATAAGTGTAATATGCTCAAACCGTCTTGCTCCGGGGAGCAACCTGGCAACTGAATTCAGCAATAGTCGAAGTTTCCGAACTGTCTTCAGAGGCAGCCCTTTGCAGTAATCTGACCTTGAGGTTACCAGAGCACAGTCAACAGTAGTTAGGCTATCCCTGTCCAGATAGGGGCTACCGATCAGAAGGTTGGCGGTTCGATTCCCCACGACAGGGTGAGCTCCCGTTGCTCTGTCCCAGCTCCTGCCAACCTAGCAGTTTGAAAGCACGCCAGTGCAAGTAGATAAACAGGTACCGCTGCGGCGGGAAGGTAAAACGTGTTTCCGTGCGCTCTGGTTTCCATCACGGTGTCCCGTTGCACCAGAAGTGGTTTAGTCATGCTGTCCACATGACCCGGAAAGCTGTCTGTGGACAAATGCCGCTGAAGCGAGATGACCACTGCAACCCCATAATTGCCTTTGACTGGACTTAACCATCCAGGGGTCCTTTACCTTTTTTTCACCCTGGTCCAATGTAATGCAGGGGTGCCAAATCACTCTGTCATTCATGCATGCACTGCCCCTTGTGGCTTCCTTCCTGGCCTGATTAATGTCTGCTGGGTATGGACTCTTGTGTCCAATGGTCCTTTAAGTTTTTACCAGTACGCTTCCGAACACAATTCAAAGTGTTGGTGCTGACCTTTAAAGCCCTAAACAGCCTTGGCCCAGTATACCTGAAGGAGTGTCTCCACCCCCAACCTTCAGCCCGGACACTGAGGTCCAGCTCCAAGGGCCTTCTGGCGGTTCCCTTGCTGTGAGAAGCAAAGCTACAGGGAACCAGGCAGAGGGCCTTTTTGGTGGTGGCGCCCGTCCTGTGGAACGCCCTCCCATCAGATGTCAAGGAAACAAACAACTATCTGATTTTTAGAAGGCATCTGAAGGCAGCCCTGCTTAAGGAAGTTTTTAATGTTCGATGTTTTATTGTGTTTTTAATACAGTATTCTGTTGGGAGCTGAATGGCTGGGGAAACCCAGCCAGATGGGCAGGGTATAAATAAATAAATAAATTATTATTATTATTATTACTTTTACTTATGGCGGCGGGGGAAGCTACTGAAGGTAATGGGGCCCTTTGTATGTCTAGCTGTCCTTTGCCAACAACAAACTGCCGCTGTTTTTGGTGTTTAATATATGCTATATGGTAATTTATGGACCTCATAGGTACCTAAAGCCATTTGCACATGTAGAATGGAGGCACCCTATATCTAGAAATGAGCAAACCAGTGATGTTTTAGGCTAGCAGGCGGGGCCCATGACTTCCATCATAGGAGCCTAAACAACACAAAACACTGTACGGTAGGTGTTTTTTATCTTATATTTTGGAAATGTACATCCAGGTGTTTTTTTATTTAGTTTTTTTTGGGGGGGTCCCCCAAGAGAGTGGGGCCCTAACTTGCTATAACTTGTTTCGCTTATACGTAAATCCGGCACTGCCCTCAGGCCCCAAGCCCCTTGGTTCCGATACCCTCCCCCCGTCCCTCCTTCGACTGAGGGAGAAGCAGCGTCCCTTACCTGAGGGGAATGGGCGGGAAAACTGACGTGACGTCTCTTTCTCCTCAGGAGACGCGGCCTTCCCAGGCCGGGGGGGGGGGGAGGAAAGAAGAGACCGGGCGCTTGGAGACCGGCCGCCGGCCACCTGCCTGGGCGAGGCTCGATCCCGAGGCGGCGGCGCCCCTCAAGCCGTCGAGCCTTCTTCTTCTTCGCTGGCCGTGCCTCCTCCGCGCCCTTTCCGCTAAGCAGCAGCCCGAGTGTCCGCGGCGAAGAAGGCCGGCCTAGGCTCGGCGGTCTCTCGCGGGCCACGCCTGCCAGGCCCCCGCCGGAGGAGCCCCGGGTCCGTTCAGGATGACTGGAGCGCCCGCTTCCTCATTTTCGAGTTTCCTCAGCGGCTGTTGTTTCGGCAGAGCGGCACTTCCTCGTCGGCGCCAAGGCCAGCTGCCTTCATTTGCTTAAGAGCGGTTTAAACGGGGTGTGTGTTTGGGGCGAGAGAAAAAGAGACCGGCTTTCGGCACCCCGAGTGGGACGAAGGCGCTAGGGAAGATGGGTCCCGACCCGCTTGCCGATTCCCCTGCGCCTCTGCGCTCGGCTGGAATCTCCCCTTCCCTGCCCTCGCTTTTTATTTCCATGCCAAGTAAAAGCGCAGATTCTGCTTTTTCTGCGCACGCCGCAGCGATTGGCTCCTGCCTGGCAGCGGGGGTTGGGCTAGATGACCTCCGGGGTACCCTTCCTAACTCTAGGATTTATCCTGAAATCTGGTGCATGCTTAACGTTGAAGTCGTGGGGTGGGGTGGGGTGCGCAGCTGCACCCCCCCCCCCCAAAAAAATCAAGTGAATAAATAAAAATACTTAACTAAAAGTAGATAAATATTTTAAAAATATTTATGCTTTTCAAATCCATACATTTCACTAATTTTACTATCATTTTAACATTTAAACTTGACTGCCTTCCCCTTCTTTCTGCAGTTCCTTGAGTTCATTTTGTTCATATGCAGCCTGTAGAACGTTCTCCTTCAGGTGATTGTCACTAGTATATGCCCTGGAGCATACCAGGAGAGTTTTAGGGGGGAAAATATATGTCCCCCCCCCAAAAAAGGGATGTCTGTCAGTTAGACTGGGTATGCCTAAGCCCTTTGGTGGGCCAAAAGCAGCACTCTTGCATGCGACCCAGTGACATTACTGTGGATTTCCATGCCGGGCTGTAACATGTGAACGTCCTTGGGTCTTACCTGCTTGGATGTTGGACTCAGCACTTCCCATCAGTCCCAGACAGTCAGGAATGATGGTGTACATCCCTGATCTGGAAATTAGGATAATATACTCTCTCTCTCTCTCTCTCTCTCTCTCTCTCTCTCTCTCTCTCTCTCTCTCTCTCTCTCTCTCTCTCTCTCTCTCTCTGTATGAGTATAAGATTGTTTATAGTTAAAAATGTGCCTGCCAAAGTATTATATTTTCCTGGGTGGCCCCATTCATTTTGCTATCTATGTGGCAGCTTCCTTTGCCTGCATGATAGATAATTGAGGATAGCACAACCTTTCAGATTTTCAATGAAGTAATGGGGGGCACTGTATTGTTAATTTGGCAATTGTCCTTGCATATATATATGCTTCCTAGCTAAACTCAGCCACAACAGCAAAGAACATTGCTCCACACTTCAGGAACTCTTGGAAATTAAGTTTAAGTAGGTTTGCTACCCCAGCTGCAGTGATTTCCCATAATGCCAGGGCATTCCCAGCCACTCCTTCTTTGCAAAGGTGTGAGTGATGGAAAAGGTAGATTAGGTTGTGCAAGAACTAAGGACCTGCCTTTTCCAAATTTCCCAATAGGCAGAATTCCCATCCAGCAGGTTGAGCCGCTTTGTTTCTCCCTTGGATATTGTGTAATTATTTGTAATTTGAAAAGTGAAGAGTGCCACAAGCAGGATAAATCTACAGTGCTGGAAATGAAGTGCTGGATGAAGAGACTGAGACTGTATCCCTATGGGGGTATTATCTCAAACAATGAGTAGCTCTGATCTGTTTTTTCCATGTGCACACAGGTGCAAGTATGAGTATCACAGATGAGCATTTTAAATGTTCTGCATCTGAATTGTAAGCCAGTATTTCCATATACACTTGTGGGTGGTTCTTGATGGGATGTATCTAGAGTGGTACCTTGGTTTGCAACCCCTTTGGATTACAACCATTTTGGATTACAACCATGTCAAACCCGGAAGTGTGTGTCCCCTTTTTTGGATTACAACCCTTTATTATTATTATTACAACCAATTTTGGGGGAGAGGCCCCATTGGTAAAAGCGCGCCTTGGGTTACAACCTGTTTTGGTTTACAACCAGACTTCCGGAACGGGTTATGGTTGTAAACCAAGGTACCGCTGTATGCGGCATATGCATGTCCTCTCCCTTCAATTACATACCTACCCTCCATTACCATTAAAACAAAACAACAGGCATGCATTCAGGTATTTCTTTACCAATGTGTACACACTTTCACATCCCCAGGAATTGTGCAAGAGCAGGGTTGTTTGGGGGGGGGGGCAGTGATCTGTCATATGCATGCATACTGGAGCTGTTAATTCCTGGTCATTAAAAAAAAGAATAAACCATGGAGGTTTTCCACAAACCTGCTGTTCACATTTACATTAAACTCTTGTGTGAACAACCCCTAAATTAATGAAATGCTCATTATGTCCAGAAACAATTGTCTCCAGCTATTAAAACAGTTTTGACATTGAGGTTATATCATTTAATTGCTACAGAAATGCATTTCTGGAATGCATTCCCTCTCTAGTTCTTCAATCACCCTGAAAGGTATGTTTGCCCATTTCTCTGCTATGCAGAGATTTCATTGACAGCCCACAAACAGATGTTTCCCTTCTGTATATTTCTGAGCTAATTCTGAGACCTCACCCTGCTTAGCATGAGTAATTTGGGTGATGCCCTTCAGTGTGCACACAGTGTTAAATTTACTGCCATCTGCCATCATACCATCCTCTTATTGAAATGTTTGTGCTCCCTCAAGTCATGCAGTCTTAACTTAGTCAAGACACACAGCCTTGCTAAACAGGAGCTCCTTTGGTATACAGTAATTCTATAGAATCAGAGCTGAAAGGGATGCATTGGGTCAGACTTTATATATATATATATATATATATATATATATATATATATATATATATATAAAATTTCCATGACAAACTGCCCATACAGAGGGGGCTAGGCAGTGGTAAGATCGGTCAGGCCTTGCTGCTGCCATATCAGAAAATAAGCAAGCATTATAAAACATTTGTTCAAATAACAAAATACACGTTTTTACAAATTTTGTGCAGATAACATCTATTTTGCATGCAGAATGGTATTGCTTGAGGTAATTTGTTTTGGGGCAGGTTAAGAACAGCCCCGACCACAGAATGTAATTCTACCATAAAATATGGCAAAATGCCATTGCTCAAAAGTAGGAAAGACTTGCAGAATCATAAGTTCATTATTTATTAGTTTCTCTCAGTGTATCATGCCACCCATGGCTGCTTTGCATTATATGAAGTGTTCTGTAGCTCACCTGTGTCCACATCTAAAACGGGCTGGGCAAAATATTCTAGTAAAGCAGAACAGGGAATTTCCCTTAAAATACCATCAACATTGGTAGTAATAGCAGGGTGGAAACTCTTGATGTCTAAATGACAAGTGTCTTGTTTTGTTTATAACTGTAGTACATATATATATATATATATATATATATATATATATATATATATATATATATAAGCTGCAATGGGATTGTCTGTGCACATTGCTCTAAAGATCCTCTGGTGCAGAATACAGTACAGTTTGCTGCTTCATAGCTAGAACAGGAAGGTGAAGCACATACTGTAATGCTAAAGCCTATATCTGATACTGAACTGGTTTCCTATTATTTTGGGGACATATTTCAAGTTGCTAGTCGTGATCAGTATACATTCCTAAATGGTTTGGGCACAGCCTAACTTTGGAAATGCCTCTGTCCAAATGAACACAATTCCTTGAGATCTTCAGGGAATTGTGCATCAGATTCAACATTCTGCCTATGCATAGTATGGTTACAGCATATGCGAGTTTTCTTCATTTCTCAAATCAGGTATATACCGTGTTTTCCCGAAAACAAGACACTGTCTTCTATTTATCTTTTCCTCAAGACAACACACTATGGCTTATTTTCAGGGGATGTCTCATTTTTTTATTACGCTTCCAGCCTCGCCTCTTCCTTGGCGCCCTCCAGAACTGCGCCTATCACTATGTCTTATTTTCGAGGTATGGCTTATATTGCGCAAATGCTTAGGAATCCTGCTATGGCTCATTTTATGGGTATGTCTTATTTTCAGGGAAACAGGGTAGAGAAAATGAGAGCAGTAATGTGCATGCTAAAGAAAACATGAAGAATACCTGTTTTGTTATCAGACATTATACTGCTTAAAGGGGCTGGTGATGAGAACGGAAACTGCAAGTCTACAAAGTGTCCAGCTAGCTTAACCACATGTGAATAATATCCCCTGCTGCTGTGGGCTTGCATCCTCCCTGCCCCGAGCCTAAGTGGTTACAGACAAATATGCTGTCGTGCTATTCCCCCCTCCCAAAAAAAAATTAAGTGGGGGCTAAAATTGCATGCACAGTACAAATGAAAATTAAAACGCTGACATGCACAGGTTATGAAGATTCTGGCAACTATCCCTGACACAGTTTGCAATATTCTGATAAACGTCTATTAGTGTTAGATAAAAACAACAAAGAATCTCCGGTGAGACAAATGTATTATGGCACAAACTTTCATGGAGTACAGGCCACTCTATCAGATGTGTGAAGTGTTATTCTGCACCATGGAAATATAGACACATCATGGGGGAATTATTTATTCTGCAAACCACCCTGAGACCCATGGGTATGGGGTGGTATATAAATTCAATAAATAAAAAAATCAATAGACTAGGAGGACAGAAAGAGATGATACACAGAAAGTTCTGAGAGTGGTATTTCTATAAATAGTGGCTATTTTATTTTTACAGTATTTTAAATCCTTGGGAAATCCTGGTCCAGATTATTTTGTGTTCAGACCTGCAGTCTTGCTATGTTTATATTCAAAAGTCTCCTACCAAATTTTAGTAACAAGAGGAGCAGGGCTTCTGTGTTATGTTAACTAAGTGTGCTGGTTGCCTGTTCAATACCGTTTGCTGGTTTTTTACCTAATTGGTTTAGCACTTGAGTTGCCAAAGTATTGCCTTCTTTAGTATTTCCCCAAATTCCACACCAGATGCCCTCGCCAACTATCGTTTGATGGCCATTATTTTTCCTTCACTCCCTCCCGCCATTGCTTCTGTTCTTCTGCTATATATTTTGCTGTCTTACGGTTCTTCAAATTTCTGCATGTCATCTTTTCGGGGTTGGGTTTGGATATCATTTCTGCTCTGAGTTTACTTCGAGATCAAATAAATAATAAAACCGTGGACATTTCGTGCCACGTCCAAATTCTCCCTCTACAGTACTACCCTTCACCATGCAGCTTTCTGAATACTCATTCATTCCACCAGCAGGATGCCTGTATTTTTATCATCTCACTCATCATTCAAAGATGGATCTGCCAGCAGGCGTGTTCCCTTGAGATGAGGGAGGCTATTGGGGATGTGTGCTAAGTTAACTGGTCAGTTCAGATTCTGAGGGTTCATAACTGTGAGGCACAAATGGGTTTGTGCAGTTTAAAGCTGCATCGTAAATTGGCAGTACGTCACTCTGTATTATATTCAGTCATGCAGATATCCTGAGGCTTTCAGACAAACCAAGCGGAGAGCACGTTAAATACCACTTCTCTGGACTGGGCAGGCTAGATGAAAAGGGATTTGTGAAACTGGAGGTAAAGGAGAAGCTGGAAATCAGGACTGTGAGAATAAGATGCACACAACATGAAATAGCAACATTATCTTGCATTTCTCCTTCACTGAAGGCGCAAGGGATTTTTGTGGCCAGGAGTGCTTTTCACCAGCTTCAGCTGGTACTCCACTCCTGGACCCTGACAGCCTGACCACAGTGGCCCATGCATTGTTAACCTCAAGTCTTCATTACCTTAATGTGAGGATTCCCTTGCATCTGATCTGGATGCTGAAATTAGTGCAGAATACAGAGGCCAGACTGTTCACAGGAGCAGATTACCAGCAGCATGATGCTCCGATGCTGAGAGCTGCACTGGTTGTTGATTTGCTGTTGGGTCAGGTTCAAAGTATTTGCAGTAATTCATAAGCCATAAGCAACTGAGGTTCAACACTAGGAGCCCCCTGGTTCCTTGTGCTCCACCTTGGTCACTCAGATCCTCTGAAGGGGTACTTCTGGTGGTCCCCCACACCCCTTAAGGCTAGCTTGACCTTCACTAGGAAGCAAGCCTTTAGTCTAGCAGGCCCTGCTCTGTGCAACTCTCTACCAGAAACCACCCCTTCTTTCTTTCAGACATCTTTTAAAAACATTTTGTTTAGGTAGGCCTTTACAACATGATTTTTTCTTTTCTTTTAACCAGTCAGCATTTATTATTATTTTTGTTGATGTTTTATTAATGTTTTTATGGATCTTTTGTTAATTGTATCCTTACAAGTTGTACTGTGCCTTGCCATTTTTAGAAACTCAGTGCTCATTTTCTTTAAAAAAAATGTTTAGTGGTACTCTATTTTGACTCAAGAAAAACCACAATTTTATAGTTCAAATTGGGAAAAATAAATACAGTAAATGGACAAAAGTACAAAGATTCACAAAATGTTTAGGAATATGTGCACCCCTGTGCCCCCCCCCAGAAAAAAGCACTGTAGAAACTCATGTGTTTTAGTTTGTATTTTAGGATATATGTGTATGCAAAATTTGGCTAACATGGTATTTTAATGGTGTATCTATATGCATTCTGTATAGTATGGATGCCCCCTGCCTCTACCCCAAACTCCTTGGAGCTCCGCCAGTCCCTTGTGGAATCTACACACATTAAAAAAAAGTTGTGAAATGCTTTCTTAAACATTTTGGAAAAAAAAAATCGTATTGAATTTCCCATAGCTCACCATCGCCATCTAGTGTCACATTTGTATAATGCACTTTTACAACACACTTAAAGCATTTTATTTGCAACTGTATATTTGACTCCTCTGACAGTACTGCAAAATACGGTGGCAAGAATGCTGGTAGGGACAGCAGGCCATGAACATATTAAAACATGTTAAAAGTATCTGCATGGGGTAGCAGTTGTTTTCTGGGCAAGTATAAGGTATGTGATGGAGAGGGTGGCAGGCAAGAGCCTTTTCAGAGATGTCTCCTCGTATATGGCACTCCTTCCCTGCCAAGTCCCCTCTCTCTATAGTCTCTTCATTAGGGAACATCTTTTTCAGCAGCGTTTTGGAGTAGAGACAGTTGATTGTAGCTACTCTTTGTGATTGATCTTTAAGTGATTTTCTATGTGTTTTAAAGGGATTGCATGATTTATTTATTTAAAAAAATCTATTTGCTTGCTGTAAACCACTCTGTGGCTTGAGCAAAGGGAGGGTATCAAAATCATCTAAATAAATACAGAGCTAGGTGATAGATACATATTTCAGTGTGGGTTCTGCACAAGGCAAGTATTTAGTATTTCCCAGGTGGGAAATGTACTGTTAACTGTTAAAATTGCTAGACATTGGTGTTTTAATGTATTCTCTGAATCCCTGTAGAGGGTAGTGAAGTTTCTGTGTTGGATTGTTTCCTTTTTCCAGCAGATGGCACAATGCATTGCAGGAACTCAGATGAGTGGCATTATTATAATTGTATTTCACTGGTGGTTTCAAGAAGAGCAGATATGCCTTCCCAGTCATTCTCTGCAGTACATATCAAACACTATTTTGTAATAGCAGCCTTTAAAGCTGAAAAACCAGAGTTGTCTTATACGTTTCCTTATAGAAGACAATCTTACATTAACAGATAGGCTACGTAACTTAAGTGAGTGGCATATAGTCACTCAAAGCTTTAGAATTATTAACCAGTGGGCTGCATGGAGGACTTTGGATAAAATCCAGACAGAGGGATCTGGTTCAAACTTGATATGGCATGATCTGAATCCTGAACCTGCTTACAAAACAAGTTCCAGCCACCCCCAGCCTGGGAGATCTGGACTTTAGCATGTTGCTTTTGTTACAGTTACTTAGGAACGTAACTAACTGGAGAGCTTTTTGCAAGAGATATGATAAAGATCTGGCGGCCTCCGTTAGCACAGCAGGCACTGATCTAAGCATGGGTGCATGGAAGCATGGAAATACAAGCCCCATGCAACTCTTCTCATGGTCAGCGACACATAAGCTTAATCCTGTCCCTTTGTATAGGATATTGACGAGTCTGCCTTATTTTAGCTATGGTGATGATGTTATCTTACACTTCCCCATAACGTCCCGGAGCAGATTGCATAATGCTTAAAAAATAAATAAAAAACCCAACAACATCACATCAATTTAATACTGCATGGTTTCCATCCCTAACATGAACTCCCGTTACCCACACTGGGTTTTGGAGAGGCTATATCAGATAGTCGTTTATCGTACTGTAATTTGCAAAATGAAATTGTAACTTTAAAAACAGGAAAATAGGGTGGGTCCTAAAATATTGCTACTGGCCACCCCAGTCGCTGCCAGCCCATGCATAGGGTTCCAGAGGTCTTGGCCCTCAACCAGGGTCTGTGCTGCTTTGAAGAATTGAAGATGCAGTGGAGGCTGTCGTAGCTTTAAGAAATAAGTTTTATTCACATATTTGCACCTGCATTTAGATTGAGGGAGTCTAGATTTCACAGCACAGCCATCTGAAGAGGGGATTGTACCTCACAGCAATGCAGCACTGGAGTCAAAGCATCTCTCTCTGCCTGCCTTCAGCCAGCCAGCCCCAAACTCTCTCTGTGACATCATGCCCAGTTGCCCTGCCAACCTCTCAAACCCCCAGTCTCTCTTCATACTTCCGGGCAAGGGGAGTGGACAGTGTTCATTTTTGCGGAGGCTACTCCAGAAGCTCCTCTACACCTTGTATATCCTAAATAACCAAAATCTGACCATTTATTAACTTCTAGGGTTGGGGTGGTGGTGGTCTGCCTATCTATCTATCTATCTATCTATCTATCTATCTATCTATCTATCTATCTATCTATCATCTATCATCTATCATCTCGGGGGGGGGGGGGTCTGAACAACATACCCAGTACAGGTAAATGAAGTTCAGCTCTGGATTGCTCAGCACCTCTGCTTCAAAGATGCAATAGACATCATCATTTTCAGATGTTTTAGATAGATCCAGGAATAGACTTGAAGATAAAATATTCATCTAAGCCGGTATCAAAGGCACAACCTAGCTGCCTCTTAGAATGTTCCCTTTTGAACCAAAAAAGTTGGGATTTTCTGAGAATGCAAGCTATACTTGAATAATATTACAAGAGGCCAGGATAATGAGATAAAGGTAAGGAACACCGTCAAAAACATCCCCCCCCCATGAAATGTGTATTACCATGCTATGCATTTATTCATTAAGCCCCCCTATGTTCATTGGGGCTCACTTTCAGGTAAACGTGAATAGGATTGCTCACTAAGGATCCATTTCTGTGTTCGAAACTGTAGAATTAGGGCATTGTCACAAATAAGGTTTGAAGTAGGTTTTGTTTTGTTTTGTTTTTGCTGCACCAGATCAATTTGCAATGAAACCCATGTTGTTGACTAGAAAGCTCGTTCACATGACCAATGCCTCTCCCCTGTAGTCACTTCTGGAATGCAGCAATGGGACATTAATGTAACAGCTGAGCTTAAAGCTGAATTTAAGCCTCACATATCACTCTGTAGCATCCAGATACTGCAGAACGAGAATGAACTTCAAGTTTGTAACAGTGGTCTCAGTTTAACATTAGAAAGTGTTTTCTTTAATTTATATTAAAAAAATGTTCTGTGACTTCTGGCTCCCAGAATATGACATTTTCTCAAGTTGCAGAACTCTCAAGAGCCTGTCTGCTAATGAGAAGTCACTGGCATTCTCTCTGGTGTCTGGTTTGTAGAAGTGATAGGGATTGAAGGGAGCAGAAGATCCTTCAATTCAATTCCTTGTCTTACTACATCACTTTTAGCCTTCCATGAGTGACAGCCGGGGCTTTTTCCTCAGTAACCTTTCAAACAGCCTGCCTTGCAGATGACCATCCCATTGATTCACTCAGTAAAAGTGGGGGACGGATCTGGCTGCAAATTTAATGCACGTATTAAGGCATGCTAACTGCTCACACCAACAAAAAGCATGGACTCCATCCCTCTGGCATTTAGAAGTTACCTATCACACTGTTTCCATTTAGAGGACTGCTCCTTTTAGCTCTCCTGCCTGTCAATCAGGCTAGGGGATGGGACTGCTCAATTGCATAGAACTGCAGGCAGTTCTTTTTCACAGTTCCCAAGAAGGTACTTTAAGCATCAAGGCAAAATTGGCCAGCTTTTCCCCATGCTTCTAAACAGGTGACAATTGACCTTTCTGTAAAAATAGAACCAAAAGTGGTCTGCGAAAGCTGCTCTTGAATGGTTATAAATATGGCTGCATGTGACACCTCGGCAGCTTAGAGTCCTATTTTGTCTGTGCGTGCATTTCTCAAAGAGGCTCTTTATAGAAGTGCTAATTTTTCATGCCCCAATTTCGGCTTTCAGCACTTTGTCATTCAGTTCAAGGATGACCTCCTGCCCATCAGATTCAGTCTGCAAATTTAATTTCACCAAGGGCGAACAATCATTAAAACACTTATTTAAAAGCTGAAAACAGCCCTTTGGCTTTCTGCCTTCCCTGTATTGGGAAAATGGAGAGCCAGTTAGTTGTTAAAGCCATAATAAGGTATTTCATTTTTGTGCAGTTCTGTCCTTGTGCAACAAAACTGGCCATGGCAGATTGATCTGGCTGAGCTACCACCAGTATGGATGAGTTGATTTAAAAGAAGACGAAGAGGGTATGCCTATTTATCCTAGTTGAATGGGTTTCTATTTTTACTCCATTTATAATAGATTCCCAAGTTTCCTTATATTTAATTTTAAAGTCTCATTATGCTGGGGACATTGATGTTGTTAGAAAAAAGATGTACAAGGCATTGGACTCTACTAGACTTGAGAGGACAGGCTCTTGGCATCAAAACATCTCATTTTATCTAATTGGATTTTGGGAAACATTTTGAAGCTGAAATTCACAAGCATGCTTCTGATTCAAGTTGAGCCTGGGGAAAAGTTTCCATGTTCCTTTGGGCCAGAGTGTCTGTCATTCAGACATGAAACAAGAGCCCCAAAGCAACCCTCTGCATTTGATAGATGAGTTGTCACGATTACTACGTTGCCGTTCTTGATAGGCGAAGTGGCCTATAACAGAAGCAAACAGAAAAGTAAATGAATGTAAACTTCCAATCCAGGAAGACCACAGAGCCTTCTGTTCCTAGATACATTAACCCATTAGAGTGCGCTCTCTCTCTTACATTGTCCTCTCCCTCCCATATCTGCCTTATTCCTCCCAATGCTCCCTCCAGCTATTTCCCCCAAACCACAAATTCTCCCGCTCTCCAGCTTTCTTCTGCTCTGTCGCCAGAGCCCTAGAATTGTCTCTGTCACACACTTAAGTTCTTCTGACCCTCCCATTTCCCCCTCTCATTCCTCCACCCAGTTCCACCTGCCCCTTCCCCAACTTCTGCTTTCTCCCCCACCCTGCCACCAGAGGACTGCCACATGCAGAGACCCTGCATTTCCCCCTTGTTCCCTGCAATCAGCCTTCTTGCTAGAAAGTAGCCAGTAAAATACCAAACTTTTAAGAAGGAGCCAGTGGAAATCCACCTTAGTTACTGACCTAGATGTATGCCAGTCTAATATAATGAGTTGAAAAAATTAATGTTTTAAACAACCTTTGTTAAAAAGCCTGAAGTCTTCCTTTTAGGAATTCTAGGTGCCGAAATTCCAAAGGAGCAGAAAAAGACTATTTATGTATGTGACCATGGCTGCATGGTTGTTACTGGCCCAGAGATGGAAAGAGGATAAAGTCCCTTCCAGAGAAGAATGGCAGTTGAAGTTAATGGACTATGCTAAAATGGCTAAAATGACCGGAAGAGTCAGAAATCAGGAAGACCAAAATTTTAATAAGGAATGGGGGAAATTTATAACTTATCTTAAAGACCATTGTAAACAGTTAAAATCGTAAGTAGGATTGGAATATCACTTGTAGTTTAAGGTTGAATTCTGGACATAATAGAAGAGGTAAAGAATTTGGAGTATCATAAAAGATGCAGGAGGAAATGGTTAATAATTGGACCCACAAAGGGAAGGATGAAAGTCCAGGAGATTTCTTGGAATCTTGTTTTTATGTTGTGTATTGCACATGTGACTGTAAAATTTTAATCTGAGAAACCAAATAAATTTGTAAAAAAAGAAAAAAAGATGTATGCCAGTCTAACATCTATCCTAGATAAAGCTGGTTGGGAAAGCATAATTGAGGCTTGAATTATCAATCATATAGAAGAAGAGGACGATCTATGGGGGAAATTTGTTGTTGTTGTTTAGTCGTGTCTGACTCTTCGTGACCCCATGGACCAGAGCACGCTAGACACTCCTGTCTTCCACTGCCTCCCGCAGTTTGGTCAGACTCATGTTGGTAGCTTCGAGAACACTGTCCAAGCATGTCGTCCCCTTCTCCTTGTGCCCTCAATCTTTCCCAACATCAGGGTCTTTTCCAGGGAGTCTTCTCTTCTCATGAGGTGGCCAAAGTATTGCAGCCTCAGCTTCAGGATCTGTCCTTCCAGTGAGCACTCAGGGCTGATTTCCTGCAGTCCATGGAACTCTCAAGAGTCTCCTCCACCACCATAATTCAAAAGCGATCAGCCTTCTTTATGGTCCAGCTCTCACTTCCATACATCACTACTGGGAAAACCATAGCTTTAACTATCCGGACGTTTGTTGGCAAGGTGATGTCTCTGCTTTTTAAGATGGTGTCTAGGTTTGTCATTGCTTTTCTCCCAAGAAGCAGGCGTCTTTTAATTTCGTGACTGTTGTTACCATCTGCAGTGATCATGGAACCCAAGAAAGTAAAAATACCATTGCCAAAAACCTCTTTTTAATTGGGCCATTGTGGGAGATACAACTGTACAGAGCTTGCTGTGCTCTTTGCCCTCCCGGAGACCTTCCTGTTTTGCCATTTTATCTACAGCCTCTGTTCTTCTCAGTGTGCTTCTTTCACTTCCTAGTTATGTTGGTGTCATCAAGAGTGCAGGGGTTAGGGTTAAATGGTAGAAGATGCATAAAATTTTAAATTCCCCCCAAAAGGCCAGCAAAAGACCTTTAAGTGATAGCCAAGCCCTATCCTCAATCTGAAATCCACACTGGTCATTTTCCAGGAGGCAAGAAGAAAAGCTGGGCGATTTTAGGCTGGTCTAGGCCTACAACATGTAAGAGAAGCTACTTGCCAAGTATGTTAGTAACAAGCTGGAAGCAATTGAAACACAGCCACCCTTTGAAATTTGCACATGTCTGAATGTTGCAATGCAGTTCAACTGAACAACTGAAATACTTTATTGTCACTTGTACAACTTGTATACAGTGAGATTACATGAGCACCCCCACTCAGCTCTCTTAGTCTTAATTCCCCTCATTTACTGACGCACACCCACCAAACCCGAAAGTCAGTTGCCCTGTTGTTATCTTTTCATTCAGCAGCCTAACAGCCCACGGATAGAAGTTGTTCTTTACCCTGTTGGTGCGACTTTACCCTGTTGCTGCTCCCGAGGGCAGGAGATCAAAAAAAGCCAGGGTGTTAGTCATCCCTAAGAATTTTCCTCATTCTCCTGAGGCAACAGTCTTCCACAATGTTATCCAGCGGATTCACGGGACAGCCCATAATATCTTGTGCTGTATTCACCACCCTTTGTTGGCACTTCCTATCCATTGATGTCAAGCCAGCATACCACACCATGATGCAGTATGAAAGGACACTTTCTATTATGGACCAGTAGAAGGAGATCATCAAATGTTGATTGACATTGTTCTTTTGCAATACTCTAAGGAAATGGAGTCTCTGTTGGGCTTTCTTAACCACCTGGGTTGTATTGATTTTCCAAGTAAGGTCTTCACTGAGATAAACTAGGAATTTAAAGGAAGAGACTCTCTCCACACAGCCCTCCCCGATGTACAGCGGGGCTAGTTCTCCTTTCTTGCTCCAGAAGTCCAACACCATCTCCTTTGTCTTGCTGATATTAAGGTGCAAGTTGTTCTCTAGGCACCATGTATTTTTTGGACCTCCCCTCTATTCGCTGATTCGTCTCCACCTGTTATTAAACCCGTTATGGTGGTGTCATCTGCAAACTTAATAATTGCAGTAGACGAGTCAGATGATACACAATCGTATGTATACAATGAATACTGGTAGAGACTTAGCACACATCTCTGTGGTGTGCCGGTTCTCCAGTGTATGTATAAACTGTGTGCAATAATGTATTTGCAGGGTACAGAGACCATTGAAATGTAGGCCCAGGTCATTGAACCACCATTGGCAGGAATAGCAGCAGCAGCAGCAGCAAGGTTCTATGCTTGTGATAATGTTTTATTATCTTGCTTATTATTCTGTTTCAAATGTGCATTTTATATTTGACTTCATTTAGTAATGTCTTCTTTTGAAATCTTCAAGGTGTTTTTTTGTTAGCTTTTCTATGTGAAATGTGTGTTTTGTAGTTTATCTCCTTTGTAATGTTTTATTTTGAAATATTTAAGATAATATTTGAGTTTCCTGTTAATGATGTTGCTTTGAGTGTATACGCCATATTTGACTTTCTTCAGTAATGCTTTTTCTGGATTGTTTTATTTGATGTTTTAATGTGTTGTAAACCATTTTGAGGTATTTTCTTTAAAAATATAAAGCAACATAGAAATGAAATGAAAAATGAAAGTGCATATGTTAGTGACAAATGTATTATTTTAGGAGAAATAGCTTTGCAACATGTTTACATTAGAGAAAGTTGCATATAAATGTAAGTATAGGAGAAAAAATTCTCAGTCAAATGCTGATGGTTTTCATGAATTTTTATGATTCACAAACCAATATGAAAATGTGGAGAACTGAACTTAAGATTGCGACAGTGAGAAATGAAGAGAAACTGAAATTGACACTTTTCGCTACCCCTAGCTCTAGACCACTACATTGGGAGGTAAAAAAGGTAAAGGACCCCTGGATGGTTAAGTCCAGTCAAAGGCTACTATGGGGTTGCAGCACACATCTTGCTTTCAGTCCAAGGGAGCTGGCATTGGTCCACAAACAGCTTTCCAGGTCATGTGGCCAGCATGACTAATCCACTTCTGGTGCAACAGAAGAACACTGTGATGGAAACCAGAGCGCACAGAAACACCATTTACCTTCCCGCCGCAGTGGTACCTATTTATCTACTTGCACTGGTGTGCTTTTGATCTGCTAGGTTGGCAGGAGCTGGGCCAGAGCAATGGGAGCTCACCCCATCATAGGGATTTGAACTGTCAACCTTCTGATCGGCAAGCGCAAGAGGCTCAGCGGTTTAGACCACAGCGCCACCCACACGATGGGAGGGAACCATGCTAATCCTCTCTGTGCTAGAAACATCTGCTATAAGAGGTGGCAAAAAGCATGAGATAAGAATTCGTGAGAAGGGAAATAAAAGTAGGGAGGGGGGGAGATTTTGTTTTCTTGTCAGCTTTGATGTCATAGATATTGTCCATTCCTTCTTTTCTCCCCCCCCCCCCCCTGTATAGCCTGTGAAATATTTCTGGGCAAGCCAGAAAATTCTTAACAGAATGCTTCCTAGTCATTACATTCAATTCCATAAAACTCTTGCCTGCTTTTCAAGATTTTTTTTTTACACATCAACAGAGTTCTTAGCGGCATCTGCATTTGCAAGGAGAGCATTTCATGAAAGGAAACATTTAGCAGCCGTAGCAAAATGGATTGTGCCTGTCAGTTTTATCTGTGAAACTTCAGCAAATTGAGGAGAGGAAGAACATTTGCTACACTTTGTGATATCATGTTACTCACAGGATGAGGAAGTGGCAGCAGTTAATGAAAGTTCAGCCTCTCAGTCTCTGCCAACACAATTGATTCAAGTAGCAAATACCAGCATCCATTCTCGTTACTGGATTTCAACAGGGTTACTGGATGGAAAAAAAATCTAATGGTAAACTGTTAATGCTGTGCGCGAAACACATTGAACGCAGCTAATGACAGAAAAGAAAACATTTCTTCAAACGTTATCACTGCAGTTGGGATTGAATGGAATACAAAGGAATAAATTAGGAAGATAAGGAGTGGTTGGAAATGCTGGCTGTCAATTATGGAGCTAATGGTTGCTAAGGCAACCAACGACCATATGCAAACCCAGAAGACACAGAGGCATGGACTGAGGCCGCTGAGAGCTGTACCTTGGGAGATAGCATTTCAAATGAAACCATTAGACAAACCACCTCGAAATTATGAATTTCCCATCAACGGTCATTTTCAGGTTAACCTAGAAATTATTAGAGTACTGGAGTCAATAAAAGCAGAAATAATGTGTTCACTTTAGGGTATAAAACTGCTTAAGAATGCTGGTCTCAAGGAACAAAGGTGTCAGCAACCAAAACTGTGTTCTAGTTTCCAGCTAGGAAGCTGCCCTATATTGATCACTAGGCCCTCTGTCTCTGTAATATATACATTTCCGAGCACAATTCAAAGTGTTGGTGCTGACCTTTAAAGCCCTAAACAGCCTTGGTCCTATATACCCAAAGGAGTGTCTCCAAAGGAGCGTCTCCACCCCCATCGTTTAGCCCGGACACTGAGATCCAGTGGCGAGGGCCTTCTGGCGGTTCCCTTACTGCGAGAAGCAAAGCTACAGGGAACCAGGCAGGGGGCCTTCTCGGTAGTGGCCCCTGCCCTGTGGAACGCCCTCCCATTGGAGGTCAAGGAGATAAACAACTACCTGACACTTAGAAAACACCTAAAGGCAGCCCTGTTTAGGGAAGTTTTTAATCTGTGATATTTTAATGTAGTCTGGTATTTGTTGGAAGCCGCCCAGAGTGGCCGGGGAAACCCAGCCAGATGGGCGGGGTATAAATAAATAAATAAATAAATTCCTGACAGTGGTTCTCCAGGGTTTCAGGCAGCCATCTTTTCCTAGTCCTACTTGGAAATACCAGGAACTGAACGTGGGGACTTTTGAATGCAAAACAGGCACTCCAGCCCTGAGGCCCAGCCCCCAGCCTGCTGAGAAGTCCCTCATGATACAGAGTGCCCAACTGCAGGGAGGTTTATAAGAGCATTCAACCATATCCTCTGGGAAGCCCTCTTCAGTCTTTTCCACTCGATATGGGAAGGTTGGGGATGGAGCGGACAGGAATGAGAACAAAATGGTGGCTGGGGTGCTGTATCAACATCAGCCCACAACTGCCACACCCTTGATTTGATTTAGCATTTTCATTCCACTTTTACAACACGGTAATCACAACAGCAATAAAAATCAGCAATAAAGAACATGATGGCAAGTGAATGAGGCAACAGCAAACAAATTCAGCAAACACTTGTTTGCTGTGTCCAATTTGGGGCACCACAATTTAAGAAGGATGTTGACAAGCATGGGCTGTTACATGGAAGAGGGGGAAAAGCTTGTTTTCTCCTGCTCTGGAGGGTAGGACTTGAACCAATAGCTTCAAAGTACAGGGAAGGAGATTCCGACTCAACATTCAGAAAAACTTTCTCATGACAAGAGCTGTTCAGCCGTGGAACAGTTTCCCAGAAGAGGTGGTGGACTCTCCTTCCTTGGAGGTTTTTAAGCAGAGGTTGGATGGCCATCTGTCATGGATGCTTTAGCTAAGATTCCTGCATTGCAGGGGGTTGGACTAGATGGCACTCAGAGTCCCTTCCAACTCCACAATTCTATAATTATATGATAATTTAATGCATTTCAATGCATATTTGTAACAATTCAAAAATAGCAGGAATAGCGGCTGAACTCGGTGCCAGTTGACATAGGTAAAAAAAGGAGCTCACTCCATCGCGGGGATTCGAACTGCCAAGCTTCCGATTTGCAAGCCCAAGAGGATCAGTGGTTTAGGCCATAGCACCACCCGGATCCCTTCCAGTTGAATACCCTCTCTGGGAAGGGGCTTTTTTCACCCTGTGCAGCAGCACAATCCCAGGCTGCAAGTTTTTCCATTGTTTTTATTCCCAACTTCTTTCTTGCCCTCAAAAATATTGATATATTCTAAACTGTTTTCAGAGGGGGAGGTCAACAATTTCCTAACAAGAACCAAATTTCTTATAACAGGGGTCAGCAACCTTTTCAGCCATGGGCCATTCCACCGTCCCTCAGACCATGTGGTGGACCGGACTATATTTTGGGAAAAAATTGATCAAATTCCTATGCCCCACAAATAACCCAGAGATGCATTTTAAATAAAAGCACACATTCTACTCATGTAAAAACATGCTGATTCCCGTACCGTCTGTGAGCCGGATTTATAAGGCGATTGGGCCGCATCCAGCCCACGGGCCTTTGGTTGCCCACGGGCCTTAGTTTCTCCACATGACATATTTAAGATGGCTCCTTTTCATAGTTCCTTTGGAGGGGTATACTGAGCTCTTTCTCTGTTCATAGGTACAAGGGCTCCAGGTTGAGAGTTTTTTGGCAGTGTCTCACATCTCTGGCAAGATGCCCAGCTTGAAAAGGTATGCGCACACATTTCCGTTAGAAAACATGAAGAGGGCCGTGGAATCTAACTTTCTTCAGGCTTAGTAACTGCAAAGCCAGCATAAAATGATATCAACTCACACCTTATCTTTTGCTGCGGTTTCACAATGATGCAAGGGCCTAGTCACATAGAATCCTAAGGCATAAATCTACAAAATGCTGAACTGCGCTAGTTTGCCATTAGTGCACTGACCACATGCTTGAACTGAAGCACTGAATTAACTGTGCAGCAAAATTAGATCCAACTCGGAGACAGTGAGGCCTGACGGGCAGCAAAAGGTATCGGTGAAGGAATCCTGGCTTTGTACTGGACTGTAATGGATCACCCAGACTATTAAAGAATGATTTCACTATGGCTGCAATCTTATAAACTTACTTGACAATAAGTGTGACAGTATGTTTTTAATAGAACCTATCTATCAACATATATTTTTAATTCCATTAATGTATAATTTAAAAAATATATTTCCACCCTACATTTTTATTTGTAAGCTTCATTAAGTCCCTGTTAGGGGAAAAATATGAAGAGAAATAAACCAAAGCAATATCCTGCCACTGCAACTGTAAAAGGTAAAGGTAAAGGACCCCTGGATGGTTAAGTCCAGTCAAAGGCGACTATGGGGTTGTGATGCTCATCTCGCTTTCAGGCTAAGGGAGCCAGTGTTTGTCCACAGACAGCTTTCCAGGTCATGTGGATTCGATCACCGACCTTCCGATCAGCAAGCCCAAGAAGCTCAGTGGTTTAGACCACAGCGTCACTCGCATCCCTCCCTGCAACTGTAATGAAGAGTAAATGGCAAAAAGGAAACTTGCTTAAGTTTAAACAGCAAAACAAACAAACAAAACAAAACTCTGGTTCAAATGGCTCATCGATGACTTTGTAATCAGTTCTCAGAAAAATATTGCTGGTGTGATTATATAACCTCAATGATCATCATCTTGAATCCACTGTGCTATAATAATTGAACTTTATTGCATGGTAAAATAGTGGATTATCAAAGCTTCAATATTGAGCCCATTTGAAAAATCCACAGGTGATATAAACCCAAAGTCCAACATCAACACAAGTAGCTATAAATAGCGGTAAAGGTGGTTTTAAAAAGGAAGTTTCATCCATGCATACTGAGAAACTAGAAACTTTCTTTGACCAGAAACACCTGTTGCCGTTCTACCCATAATTCTCTACCCATATTCTGCCACTTGTTGGATACACATCCAGGTTACATTTAACAATTTATATAATATTTTTAAACTTCCTATTTGTATGGATTATTTTGGTACAACTCAGACAGTTTCATATGCATAAATACTTGCAAATTGTCTATTGAAAAGGCACATCTTTCAAAAGTGGTGTGAGGCTCAATGATAACATTTTATATGGCAGACATTCCTGTTTCTCTTGTGAAGACATTGTTATTACAAGTCATTTGTCATATTCAAGTTGGGGTTTGGAAAACACACACACACACACACTCACACGGAGTCGGGCACTCTCCAAATCATCACACTGTTTCTTTTTCTTTCTTTTTCAAAATTTATTTTTATTAAAGATTTTCTTGGTTTACAAAAAGTACATGTCTTGTCTCTTTTTTCAGGTTCGCAGCAACCTTTCCCTGCCGCAGCCTTGGGAACCTTGAGAAACTGCCAATGAAAACAGTACGATGACAGACTAGTGCAAATACCATATATTAAAATTTCTGCAAACTCATTATGCAGGTTGCACAATTGGAGCACAACAAGCCTCTGAAATGCTGGATGGAGAGAGTCTGGGTTAACCAGATGATTCATCACCAAGAACAGTTTTGCAGAAAGATACTAGACATACTGTACTGTGCTAGTCACGCGGAAACTATAGGGGCATTTCCATCATGCAGTTTAAATTCGTTATGTGCTTCACTGGAACTTTGCCTAATGCAAACACTTGACTCTTTTGCTTTTATTTGTTATAAAGAATTTAAAACTTTTTCTAAACTGCCAGAAATCTTATGAAGAGGTATAATTTACCCTACCCGCACACATGTACCATCATAAGCCTATCTGAACCCCTCGGAAGGGTCACTCGTGTCCAATTTGGTTGCATACAGCAATGTACAGTGCAGGGTTATTTGAAAGCCCTTTTGCAAACCGTTCCATCTTGCTCTTTGAACCTCCAGTTTTCAGAGGTTCAAAGTGGGGCTGTTGTACTAGGCTTTCAAACTGCCTAGTACTGTTCTTTGAACCTCTGAAAACTGGAATTTCAAAGAGCGGGGCAAGTTGTTTCAAAGCAGATGTTAAAGAGCAACATAGGGTTGTTTGCAAAAAGGCTTTCAAGCAGCCCCTTGCTTCTTTTTGAAGTCCCAACAGCCAGGGTATCAGAGCTCAGCATCACCCACTGTCACTATGAAGTCAGGTGGTTGCAGCTCACCTGCCAAATTTGGTCCTCCAGGGGTGGAGAGATAAGTCTACCTCAGTGGCCAGAGTGAGATACACAGTGTTAGGCTTGGGGAAGGTCAGGGGTCAACAAACATTTTCAGCAGGGGGCCTGTCCACTGTCCCTCAGACCTTGGGGGGACGGGACGGGACTATATTTTGAAAAAATATATATGAATGAATTCCTATGCCCCACAAATAACCCAGAGATTCATTTTAAATAAAAGCACACATTCTACTCATGTAAAAATACCAGGCAGACCCCACAAATGACCCAGAGATGCATTTTAAATTAAAGGACACATTCTACTCATGTAAAAACACGCTGATTCCCGAACTGTCCAAGGGCTGGATTGAGAAGGTGATTGGGCTGGATCCGGCCCCCGGGCCTTAGTTTGCCTACCCATGGGAAGGTAAAGATCTGGCTGAAGCTAAAAGGGGACATCTGATCACTGAGTCCCCTAAAGTCCCTTGCAAAGGACTCTGCAAAGTGGGTCCTTCTATCCAGACCAGGCAAATTGGGTTGCTGACCTGACACGTCACTAATTTTTAGCACACAAAATAGTTGTCATGAGGATCAGCAAATGAGGATTGTGAAACCTTCCATAAACGGAAAGGAACTAAAGAAGCAGAGTTTATTGTTAATTGGGCACCTACACCCAGTTGCAGTCCACTACGCCAGCATTTTCCTCCCTCTCTTCATATCTTTTATTAGCATTTTACAGTTATTCGTTCTTCACACCCTGGAAATATTTTAAGAAGTGCAATGAATAGCCAAGGATTTAACACTTATTCCCCCCCCTTTTCCCATGAAGATTTTTTAAAGCTCATTAGCACTTCATCTCTGTCTTTGCAAAGAAGGTTTAAATGGCAGAAGAGAATGCACTAGCTATCTACAAGCACTCTAGGCATTTTAGGCTGAGTTCGTCTTGCAAACAAACAAACAAATAGCACTAGTGAAAAGTCTCCCCCACCCCAAATTTCAGAAGCCTTTGGGTTGGGGGAGAGAACATGAGACCATTATTGACAATGTTAATCTTCTTTAAAATGGCAACTAATTTGCAGTACAGTCCCACCCTCCCTTAGCAAATGCTTTGGCAGTTGGGGAGGAAGTATCACAATGCCTCTAGTGCTGGTGATTGCCACACCTAGAGGAGAAGCATTCAAATTCTCTACTTCCTGTGTGTGGCGATTATTCTGTCCATAATGATTCTTCTTGTCCTTGTAATATATTATGTCTATCTTTTGCCAGTTGTTGCTGTTCTCCAACATGCCTTGGGCGGAGCTAGTGTCATAGCTGCCAAGTTTTGGCCTGAGAAATAAGGGATTGGACCAGAAGTAGGAGACCGGAAGTAGCGCTGCCGCCATTTTGGAACTGGGCAGAGCATGCTCAGAAGCTACTTTTGATGCTGCTCTGCCCTGTTCCAAAATGGCCGCCGCACCAGAAGTCGTGCTGTGGCCATTTTGGAACTGGGCAAAGCAGCATCAAAAGTCGCTTCTGAGCATGCTCCGCCCAGTTCCAAAATGGCCACCGCGCCAGAATAAACCGGGGAAAAACAAAAAAATCCGTTTTTTTCGGCTGCAGACAGCTAGAAAAACGGGTTTCCCGGGGAATTCGGGAGACTTGGCAGCTATGGCTGGTGTCCCATGGTTATTTCAGAAGTTCTCCATTGCTCCGTCTCTGCTTCATTGTTTTGCAACTTTAGCAGCAGCTGCAAAAGTCACACTGTCTCAATAAAAATCCTGGTTTTGCCATCTTTCTCTCAGCCTGGGAATTCTGGCCCTCCATCCCGTTTCTAGAAGCTGTGGGACTGAGTTGGCTTTTGCCTGCTGCTGTACCTAAATTGTATTCACCTCTAATGAAGGTTCTTCTCTTTCTCCTGAGCAAGACCCTTTGGTGGGGTGTGAGCCAGGAAAGTCCCTTCCACTATATAACTGCTGGTGGGCTCTACTTTGGCTGTAAAAATCCTTAAGGGGGTGCGTGTTGCCCCTGCATTTCCCCCATGCTCTCACACCAAGGAGGTCACTCTAGTAGAGAAGAACCTGCTGTCTGCTATTATTGCACAGCACCCAGAAGTCCTGCCTAGAAAGGAATCTGGCCCTCCATCTGAAAGTCCCCACCCCTATCTGGACACACACTAAGCATCATTGCCTGAGTCTCAAGAGTTGGGTACAGATCTGGAATTACAGACTTTGAAGGAGCAGACAGTATATGTTGGAAGTGTAAAGAGAAAGGGCCCTTTTTTCACATGAGGTGGCCCTGTAAAGTTGCAAAAGCCTTCTGCGAAATGATTTATAATGAATTGGGGAAAAAATGTTTAAAATAACTTTTGTTAGAAAACCAGAAGCTTTCCCTTTAGGTATACTTGGAGAAGAGGTGACGAAAGATAAGAAAAAAACTATTTATGCATGCTACCACGGCTGCCTGAATTATATATGCACAAAATCTGAAAGAGGAAGTGACCTCAAAAAGTGATGATTGGCAACTAAAATTGATGGAATATGCAGAGATGGCAAAACATACTGGAAGATTAAGAGATTAGGATGATAAACTCTTTGTAGCAGAATGGGGGGAATTTACTGAAACTGTAAACTATTAAAAGCATTAGTAGGATTGATATAAACATGAGCAGTATGGATTCTAAGGGAATTTAAAAGGATAAATGGGTAAAAAGGATAGATTAAGACATGCCGTAAGAATTTGATAGAAAAATAAGAAACTGCAGAAGAGGAGGGAGGGAAGTCGCAGAAAATATTTCTGGATTTGTGTCAGATTTATATTTATTGTTGAATATTCTAAAATGGGGGATATAAGGGATTGGAATTTTGACTGGAGTGTAATTGAAAGTTATATGATTTTGGAAGGCAAAAATAAAGTAAATCATCAAACCATTCATTCTCGCACACGGGGGTGGCCACCTAAATTGTATAATTTGGCATCTTAATGATTGGTATTATTAATTGTATTATATTTTGGCATTGTTATAATGAGGCTATTATTGGATTGTTGTAATTGCCTTACATATGAGAATTAGCCTTGTGAGAAGGTCTAGCCAGCAGGTATGTACTCTGT